>NC_064617.1:672477493-672783493 GCF_023898315.1 Schistocerca nitens | reverse complement strand
AGCAGCAGCAGTTACTGTCCACAGAATATCTCCTTGCCGAAGTTCGACCATTCAGTGTCACAGCCGCAGCCGGAACTCGAGCTGCAGGCAAGCCCCGCGGAAGTGCTGCTTTTCGCCAACATATACAGGCTGAATCATATAAAAACTTGCACCGCAAATGTGGCGGAAATGGAAGATACTATTGATGTGTGGTTTTCGATGGAGGACGGCTATCAGCAGACACCGAGGTCGGAGTGCTGTGAAGCAGAATCCCTTGGGAATTCCATTCCAGAGTGAGCCGTGGTAAAAATTACTGTTTTGAAGAGCGCGCCGCAGCGCGTAGTGTGAAGCAGTCGCCCTCCGTTTCTGGTGGTGGCGCCGCTGTGGCAATCGCAGCTTTGGTGTCTCCCTCTGGTGGGAAAGGGGAAACGTTGCCTGTTCGCGTGCATTTAAAGGGCGCGATGAGCTCGCCAGTCGGTCGCCATCCACCCCCACCGTCCTACCTTACCCCCGCAGGCCGTTCTCCTCCTCCGTGAATCCCGTCGTCTCTACCGTGCCTTCCTCCGCACGCGTGACCCGGACACACTACGACGCCACCGGCAACTCCAGCGACACGTTCGTAATTTGCTCGCGGCTAAGAAACGCCGGGACTGGCGACAGACATGCACCCGTTTAAATGCTACCCTCCCAATCAACTCGTCCAAGTTCTGGTCGGCCTTCCGTCGCCTTACCGGAGCTAAACCCTCCCCCTACTATCCTCTTCTCCACGACGATCACCCCTTCCCTGACACCCTTAGTAAGGCCAATCACTTTGCCTCCTACCTCTCCGATGTTTTCTCCATCCCCGACGATCCCCAGTTCGATTACTCCCTCTTCCCGGATATCCGCGATCGAACTGACACCTCTGTCCCTCCCCTCGCTCCTGGTTTCCAGTACTTGGACAACATTACACACACGGAACTCAATGCCCCTATCACTACACAGGATCTCATTGATACACTCCGCACAAAACACAACACCGCTCCTGGTCACGATCGTGCCACCTACCGTCACCTTCGTGAAGCTCCTGTCTCTTTCCTCTCCACCCTGGCCAGGCTCTACAATGTAGTCCTGTCCACCGGTTACTACCCCGACCTGTGGAAAACCTCCCGTATCCTCATGTTCCTTAAACCTGGCAAACCGCCGTCCGCCGTCTCCTCCTACCGTCCCATCAGCCTTACCTCGGTCTTCAGCAAGGTCCTGGAATCTATCCTCACCCGCCGCATCCACCAGCATCTCCGCC
Source organism: Schistocerca nitens (assembly GCF_023898315.1). Lineage (NCBI taxonomy): Eukaryota > Metazoa > Arthropoda > Insecta > Orthoptera > Acrididae > Schistocerca > Schistocerca nitens. The sequence goes on along the minus strand of NC_064617.1, from coordinate 672,782,232 downwards.
AGCACCGCCTCCTTCCCGTCACCCAGTGTGGCTTTCGGCCATCCTTCTCTTCCGACGATCTTCTCCTTCACCTCACTCATCTCCTTTCCGAACAGCTTAATTCCCGTCGCTCCGCAATCTTCCTCTCCCTTGACCTCGAACGCGCTTATGACCGCGTCTGGCATTCCGGTCTCCTCTTCAAGCTCCAAACCTTTGCCCTTCCCATTAACTACGTCCGTCTGATCGGTTCCTTTCTCTCCCGCCGTCCTTCCTATGTCACCATCCATAACACAGATTCCTACACCTTTTTCCCCTCCGCCGGTGTGCCCCAAGGCTCCGTCCTCTCCCCCCTTCTGTACCTTTTGTACACGGCGGATATGCCGCCGCCGTCGCCCCCCGTCCACCTCCTCCAGTTTGCCGATGACACCGCCTTCCTCGCCCTTGCCCCCACCCTGCAACGCTCCCAACGCCTTCTCCAATCCCATCTTGACCGGTTCACCGCTTGGTGCAACCAGTGGTTGCTCAAGGTCAATCCCACCAAAACCCAGGCGATCATTGTAGGCAAAACCACCCCTTCCTTCAGCCTCCTTGATTTTTATCTCACCGTCTATGGCCGTCCTATCGCCCTCACTCCCACCCTTAAGTACCTTGGCGTCACCCTCGACCGTCGCCTCTCCTGGACTCCCCATCTCCAGACGATCCAAGCCAAGGCACGTTCCCGACTCCGTCTCCTCAAGCTCCTTTCCGGCCGCACGTGGGGTCTGGACCCCTCCACAATCCTCACAACCTATAAATCCCTCATCCGCCCTATCCTTTGTTACGCCCATCCAGCCTGGATCTCCGCCCCCCTTACCTTCTATAAATCCCTCCAAATCCTTGAACGCCATGCTCTCCGCCTTGCCTATCGCATCCGTCTCCCCTCCCCCACGCGGATCCTGTATGATCTCATCCCCTTCCCCCACCTCCTCCTTTTCCTTGAAAGGATACGGATCCTGTACACCTCCCGTAAACTTGATCCTCCTCACCCGCTCGTGTCCCCGATCCTCTCCCACCCCCGCCCGCTGCCGCGCCTGTATTCCCACGTCCCACCCGGTCTCCATCTCTCCACCCTCCTTACCCTCTCCCAAGGTGGCTTCCGCCAGCTCCCCCTCCCTGATGATGTCCTCCTCCCCTGCATCTACCCCTCCTATCAACTTTGATCCTCCCCCCCACCTCCTGTGTCCTTTCCTTCAGGCACCCTCCCTCCCCCCTTTCCCTTCCCCTCTCTTTCCTTCCCCCCCCTCCCTCCTACCCTCTCCTCCGGGCTTCCCTCCCCCTTCCTCCCTCCCCCTCTCTCCTTTGCCCATGGCATCTCTGCTCTCCGCTCTCCCATTTCCCCTTCCTCCTCCTCCTCCACCTCCTCTCTTGGCAGGTCCCCGGACTCATACACGCTGAGTGGACATTCGCGCGCCGGAGATCATCGCCTTCAGTGTCTCGTGAGTGCCGTCGTGTTTTAGTGTTCAGTGTTCCCGTCATACTCCATCGTTCACCTGTGCCATCGCCATCTTCAGTGTTAGTGCGTCGTGACAACAGTTTGTAGTGAATTATCGTCGAGTGTGAACGGCTCCGTGTTTGTCTTTCTGTGTCTACTGTTTTATTACCCACCGTTATGTCACATTTGTGTATTCTTTCTGTTCTTTCTTTATCTCCTCTACGGCTAAAGAGCGGCGTACCATGCTGCTGACAGCCTGCCTGTTTGTACGGGTTTGAAAATAACAATAAAGGAAAAAAAAAATCGCCAGTCGGTCAGTCTGGGTCAGTCTCTCGTCCCCAGCTTGCTAGTCTGTATCTCGTCCGCATTTGTTAGGTAGTTAGTGTCTGTCGGTCGTTCGGAGTGCTAGTATGTCTGTCGTTCGGATCAACCTTTAAAACCGGCAGAATGAGTCTTTCCACTCCGCCAGTAAGAGAACTCAGCGAGTGGTCGCCCGGTCGGGGCTTAGTTCCTGCATCTGAGTCTGCGCGTTAGGCCGCCAGTCTGCTCGAGTTTCCTCAGGCAATGGTCACTGGCAGTTGGATCGATCGGATGGTTGGTCGCGCACTGAGACACGAGATGACTTGTCTGTCTTGAGCGTCGGTGCATGTGAGGCCGCCACGTGAGTCCGGTGGGCCGCGGCTTATAGCGAGGGGTAGTGACTTCGCGGTCGACACGAGAGTAACAGGAGTCAACCCACGACATCAGTGTGGCCGGTGCGAGCTGCGACGCCGTGAGACGGGAGATCGGCGCGCCTTCCTGCGTCCGTTGAAGCGGCTGGCAGCGGACGCTTCGTGAGAGCGATTTGGGGGTGCTGCGCCAGGTCTTCTCGAGAAATCGCAGTTTATTAGAAGTTTAGTGATTGGTGATATGTTGTGTGATTTACTCTTGTTAAATTCTACTTGGTTTCTTGGTCAGTCTCTCGTCCCCAGCTTGTTCGTCTGTCTCTCGTCCGCATTTGTTAGGCAGTTAGTGTCTGTCGGTCGTTCGGAGCTGCCTCTGTCATGTTTGTCGGATTTGGTGTGTTAACGAATTTATTGCTTGTAGTGCAACGGCCCAATACCTGAAATATGTTTTGATCTTGCCTATGATCTTGAGAGGCGGTATCTGTGTACTGTAGAGCATCTTAACTTGTTTGGCCAACCTTGTAGAATTTTATATAAGATTGCATTTCATGGGCTTTTATTTAAATGATCATTTTAGTATATAAAGTTGCCACCCATTCACCGTAAGCCTTTTCTTAGAAGTTAAAATCAAGTTGCACCTTCGGTGGCAAAATTAATATTTTAATTGTTAGTGTTTTGTACCATTTCCATCCCTCCTACGGGGGTGTATAGTTTGTGTGCTTGTGTAAATTGTTAAAACTCTTAGTTTAAAGTAATCTGGTGTGTTGCAGATTTGCACCAGTGTAGTCTTTCAGAGGCTGTTGTGAGCGGTCGTAACTACGGCCGTGTCAAAAGGGAGCGGCAAGGTTCTCTGCCCGAAAGCTCATACAGTCAAAACTTGTTTCTTTCTGCCTCTGAATAAATTGTAACTTGATATTTAGAGGGAGCTTTCTGATAATAATTTTAAATCTGTTTCTTTTAAAAAATGCTTTTAGGCACTATCAAAGTGAATAAAATTCCCATTTATTAAAAGGGATTTGATTATGATTTCATCAGTTACTCCCTGGCAACTGCTTCCACGCTTACATAGTGTGATTAAAAGTGTTAATGTTCTTGATGAATCGCTAGTAAATAAAATAAATTCTTAAGTATATTCTTTGAAAATAAATCCACGGTTCACAGAGTGAGGTTGAATTCTTGATGATGGCGGTCCGAATGGTGTGGCGTCGTGGTATTAGTAGTAGCGAGGTCCATGACGAGACTGCTGAAGTCAGGAGCTGCATGTGTTTGTAAAGCCTCGGGCAGCGTCAGAATAAGGCCGCCGTCGATGAGCCCACTGCGACGTGGCATAGCGTAACTAACGCGTTACAGTCGTGTGGCTATTTGGCTTGGGTACGCCGGCCGGGCATTGCTACGTTACAGTGGAGGCAGCGATGAGCATGGGCCACACCTGCGCCAGCACTGAGCCTGCGCTGAGAACGGCTGGCCGAGAGCTGTCTGACGTGTGACCTGCAGTCGTGTGGCGGCCAACACCATGGTGTAGGCAGTAATAATACCACACTTTTAATTTGTTGAGTATTTGCACAACAACAGCGTAAATATGGATCAAGTGGAGCTGTCCTTCCTGTATCGAAGTGTGTAAATATCGAATCTATCAAGTCCGTAGACGGTGAGTTCATGAGCGGTATTCCAATATATGTGTACACCGCTGTCGGGCTCTATGTAATACAAACTAAATTTATGGATTCATTGGTGTACTCTGTAATGCATGTGGCGTTTACAACACGTCAAATTTTATAGCAAAATCGTATGAAAAGATGATTCTGTAATGGATATAGTCTTCTAGCTAAGGAGTACTTTAGTGCAGGGCACCCCTCTTCCGCTTCATCTCATCACTCATACACTGTATTCAATAACTGAGGTTCTATGTCGCTGATAATCTGTATCTGCAGCGTGACTTAAAATCTAGACTTGAGTACACATCGATGATAACAGGAGCTTACAAGCAAGATTTGATAGAGATGCAAACATTTAAAAAATCTGATTGGTTGGTAGTTAGAGTCTGATGTTTATCACATATGGCCAGTCTAACTTGCTTATTCACTGCTGTAGCAGAGTTCTACAAATTTATTTGTGACAATGTGTGGACTCAAAATACCTCATGGTCTGTATTTGATTTTGTACCTCAGCCAATAATTGGAAGCATGTTCAAATGGCTCTGAGCACTATGGGACTTAACATCTGAGGTCATCAGTCCCCTAGAACTTAGAACTACTTAAATCTAACTAACATACGGACATCACACACATACATGCCCGAGGCAGGATTCAACCTGCGACCGTAGCGGTCACGCGGTTCCAGACTGAAGCGCCTAGAACCACTCGGCCACACAGGCCGGCCAGTACAGCATCTTTCCTCTCCTAAGCGCTAGTTAGCATATGCTTCTTCGAGGTAAATATCTAGCGAAGATTCACTCCATAGACTGACGATTGTTACTCGAGGTGCACACACAGATTTCACGTCTCTGACAATGCAGTTCGTGTAGTGGTTATGACCCTTGATTAGCATTTGGGAGGATGATGCTTCAAATCCGTATGGTTAGTAATGTTCTTTTCAGATACAAATACAGTCCGCACATCTTAAAGCCTACGTTAAACCACGAGAGGCAGTATAGGCGGCGTGTAAACTATTGGACAGACATGCGAAGTTTTTAAAAGAGGTTAGTTTCAAAACAGCATCCTACCATCTATTCCTGCAATTGATGTATAATGTGAACTTTTCCGTCGTCAGAAAAGAAAAAGCACAGTACTTGCGGCAGCAGCCCTTTAAATCATGTTCCGACTGTGTGTCACTTTCTTTGAGATATTTTCTAATGTTCGAACACGGTATAAGTTCTAAATTACTACTTCAAATCTGATTCAGTTATACTTCCGTGTGTACTGAACAACTCTGCAGTCCTTAGTTACATATCTTCCACAGAGCGAGTGGTTGTATACGTATATCGTGTATTTATTAAATATGAACGTACTTCAGAAGCTTATCTTGAAAGAAACCTAAGTGGTATGAGATCTGGATCTGAAAACTTGCCGCAACCGCTGCCAGTTTGCTATTGACTTGGATATAAGGTTAGAGAAGTGAGTAATAATCAAGTGAAGGCACCGCGAGAAAATCATGCTAGCCAAGCCTGCGGGCTCCGCTGTTGGGACGGTAGCTGTTCAATATGTTACAAGTGTGCATATTTTTCAAGAGGCTTTCCCACTATTTTACACAACTGGGGACACGTAGCGATAGTTTATTTGTTCTACAATCTCGATTTTTGCGATGTGCTTATAGAAAAGGCGAAATACTTTGCTGCTAGATACGAAAGCCATTAATTACACTAATATTGACGATCATTAACAAGCAGTCACACACAATTTACCTACAGCAGTGGGCTGACTATCATTTAAATCATATGTGCAGGGGTCTGTTATCACTCAACTGAGGCGAGAAGCAGGATGGCTCTGGTTTACATACGCCAGTAGACGAAATGTTCCTCCCGACAAGCTGGAGATCGTAAAGGTACCTAGAGACAACTAAACTTTTTCCGTATACAAAACACATTTTCCGTGCTTAATGGATCAAAGTATCTTACGTTAATATTTACCGTCATTTCACTACAGCGTCAAAGTATTTCACCTCAGCCGGCCACGGTGGCCGAACGGTTCTAGGCGCGTCAGTCCGGAACCGCGCGACTGCTACGGTCGCAGGTTCGAATCCTGCCTCGAGCATGGATGTGTGTGATGTCCTTACGTTAGTTAGGTTTAAGTAATTCTAAGTTCTAGGGAACTGATGACCTCAGATGTAAAGTCCCATAGTGCTCAGAGGCATTTGAACCATTTTTATCTCACCTCGCCATTTTTTTAAAGCTCTAAATGCATCGACTGTTTGGTGGGTAGTAAAAGTTCGACTTTCTTTCTAGTGGAGGCAGTGCCCCGTAATCGCGTTATCTTAACATGAGGTACCTAAATATATCAGTGTTGGTATACTACACCACTTTTAATGGCTGGTTACACTTGAAAAGGTCTACTTACAAAGTCATATAGCTTAGGAAACATATTTAATATTTGTCGTTACTATGGGTGGTAAAAGCAACCCCTTCTCAGAGGTCTTCTTTGCTAGTGTTAAGAGTAAGGACAAAATGTAGTAAGAGGAGTGCAATGAACAGTTATACAAATCTAGAGACCTGACTCCCTTCCTGGCAAAGATATAGGTACCGAAAGGAGTCAACGTGTCGAGCAGACTTAATGCGTCACCTATTAAGAGCTTATACGCTGTTCGCATGGCCATAACGCCCCTTTCTTTTTTGTGGTTGTGTCTACGCCATATACTCCAGTTTTCGGTTCTTAACTTTGATGTCCCACATTTCCAGTTTTTTTTTTTGGCGGGAATTAAACGTTTGTCCTCCTTTATAGTGGAGACAGTGCTCCGAATCGCCTTATATAAACGTCAATCAGCCAATTAAATCAAATTTTTACGTTTGCATTTTGGTCTATTTCAACACTTATTTACTGCTGGTTACATTTGACATGGTGTGGTCCTGCTAACGTCATTACTATAATCAATTATGTTCCTTCTGCCTACAGCTTAATCTACTTGTTTACATTAAGACTACACTTGAAAGTCCTCCTTGCTCTGTTCCTTTGTAGTAAAACATATGTCCTTTTTATATTCGCCGGCCGCTGTGGCCGAGCGGTTCTAGGCGCTTCAGTCCGGAGCCGCGCTGCTGCTACGGTCGCACGTTCGAATCCTGTCTCGGGCAGGATGTGTGTGATGTCCTTGGGTTAGTTACGTTTAGGCAGTTCTAAGTCTCGGGGACTGATGACCTCAGATGTTAAGTCCTATAGTGCTTAGAGCCATTTAAACCATTTTTGTTTATATTCTGTTTAATCTTCGTTTTCTGTCAGGCTTCTGATAACCCCAAAACCCAATTACATCTCATTCAATGTTAGTTAACACTTTTCCTAATTTAACTAATCCAACTTTGGATCTTATGGTTCTTTTATTGTCATTAAACAGGAAGTATTAGAAACTGTTGGATCTCTAAGACCCATGTTATGACCTATTTAGCCAAGGTTTGCATAGAAAAGTATTTTGGTATACCTCATAACATGAAGACATTGCCTTAGCTCCGTCATTCAATTAGTCTCCACCGAGCGAGGTGGCGCAGTCGTTAGCACATTGGGCTCGTAACCGGGAGGACGACGGTTCAAACCTGCGTCCGGCCATCCTGATTACGTTTTCCGTGATTTCCCTAAATCGCTTCAGGCAAATGCCGGAATGGTTTCTTTGAAAGGGCACGGCCGACTTCCTTCCCCATCCTTCCCTAATCCCTTGAGATCCATGACCTCACCGTCTGGTTCCCTCCCCCAAATCAATCAACCAACCAATTAGTCCCAATTGTCAGAACAACGACGTCTCAGGTATTTGCACTTGTCAGAAAAAGGTATGGCCACCTCAAACTCATCCACGTAGCAGTATTCCGTCAGTTATCTGAAAATATCGTCATCATTTTCATAACAAACACTCAGAGTCCAATAGGTTTGTCTTCCCGTTACCGGTATCTGTGACCGTACAGTCCCATGCAAGAGGTATACAATACAGTTTGCTGCAACGATGACAAGTGGTGCCAGGTGAAATAGCTTCTATCCCTCCATATTATCTCACCAGCTCCTGTTCTTTTCTACAATGCATCTTAGCAATCACTGTTCGTTAGCTGTTTTCGTCAGAAAAAGTACCACTTGATGGACCACTTGTAGTGGATGAATAAGACATCTATGGCAGACAAAAGATTTCCTCCTCCCCTTATAGGCCACTCTTCAAGCTTACCCCCGTATCAATAGTTATGGAATAACAGTTCTTGGTTTCTTCGCCATGATAATACTGCTGTCCATTAACATTTGTCAATTTGCGAATTTTGTGACAGAACTCAGATAAATGTTCTCCCCCAGCCGTTGTACTTCTTGGAACTTCCATAAGAAGTGTCAGTTGTCTTGACGGTTCAGAGAGGAGACCTTCTACATCATCGATGACATTAAAGAGAATTCCTCAAAGGTACTAATGAATATTCTACAAGTAGCTCTCCAGAACTGTTTGGTAAAGATGAGACACGTGGATATGTAGAGCAAAATGTCAAACAATATTCCTAATCGACTTTCTCCTGCACATTTTGGAAGATTGCGGGTTACGTAGTGATAAGAGTGAACAGCGTCATTATTTCGAACAGAGCTAGGAAAGTCTCCAACACATTCATACTTTCGTTAATTATTCTACTTTAAGCGCTAGATATTTAGTTAAGATGGCGAAATTCAAAATGCTATTTTCATTCGCAGACTCATTGTACCGGGATATGTAACTTAAACGTTTTCAGGTGGAAATAAGTCACAGGGTTCGCGGGGACCTATCATGAAGATGATGGCAGATTAATTTATGTGCACAACATCGAGATCTATAGTATACACATTGAAATTAGAATAAAAAATACAATATTTCCTACAACTTCGTTGGCACGGACGCACGCGCACACACACACACACACACACACACACACACACACACACACACACACACACGCTTGTCATGTGGAAGTTATTACATGTCATCCGAAAGAAAGAAATAAAAGACCAAAGAAACTACAGAAGATACTTGTATCTGTCAGATCGCAAAGTTAGAAACTAATGCGGCAATCTGCAACAAACTTAAATCTCCAATAAAATAGCTTCCGCTGGAGACTCGAAAATTCACAACATTTTAAAACGAATACCACGTTCGTTTCGTCACAAACCAAAATAGAGCGCAGGACCCCAAGTATCTATGTAGTATTTAAAATATAGTTAGTTAACATGTGATATACTGAAATACGTACTCCTCAAGCTACATAAACTGGAATGTCCTTCCGCCGGAGCTAAAAGCCATGACTCGGAGGATAAAGACCAACAAGGAACAGCATGAGTGTCACTACGCCGTCCCCATGACCGGCCGTAAAAGGATCGCCACGGTTGTTTCATAGACTACAGCTCGTTTTCCCATACTTACAGCCACTTTGACTCCCGATGGTGTATGAATTTCCGTCCCAACAATGAGTAAATGGTCTCAAGGGTTCAGTACATTTTTCTCCTCTGTGTCTCTGACATGGTTCGTTGGCTGTAATGTCGGCTTCCCCATTTACTCTGGTTTTCGACATGCCCCCGTGACCAGCAGGAAACTATTTCATTTCTATGATCTTGGAGATGCATAAGTCCTGAACCATTTTATCTACTCAGGATATCTGTGAAATTGCTGGCAGGGAATAGGACCAGATGAGAAATTCTGCCCTCTATCGCCCCTCATATGCTACTATGTCTTCAGTACCGCATACAGTTGAGTAGTCTAGACAGTACATTCGTTTGGCATACGAATCCTTAAGACGTTACAGAAAAATCTTTTGAGCACTCAAGGGAATTCTCCTGCTTAGACCCATGGGCGTACACTGGAATAAACTTTTGATGCTTGTGAAACATACTGAGCGGATAACATTTAACAACAGTACTAGGGGCGCCTGTTTTTTTTATGCCATCATACTGAAAAGATCTGAAGGCCTCCTGAGGACCATATGTGGTGAACTGATACAACCTTGGCGTAAAACGTAATATTTGCCACACCAGTTTCTAAAAGACAGCCTTTAGAGCTGTTCCCAAATGGTCTGTTGTTCCCAAAAGGCTAGTAAAAATTTGCTGCATAGGTGGGTGAGGAGCAGTATGGTGAACAGGTGATTGTGGTATGGAAAGGATAACAAACTGTGAAAAATTTCCACCCGACATAAAGTGGAAGACGCGTGAAGTTTTGATAGCGAGGTACACCACGCTCTCAGAATCCCAACAACACGCAGCTGCTTTCTCGTGGTTACAACACGTTCTATGGTAGTGCACTTGGCTCTCGCCGCTCCTTTGGGCCCAGTGCGGTGTTTTCTTCAGTCTCTAGACCGTTTAATGATATTTCCTATACCCTAAAGTCTTTCAGTCACTGTCACAGATCATTTGCATAAGTTTCATAACTAGCACTGGTTCAAATGGCTCTGAGCACTATGGGACTTAACTTCTGAGGTCATCAGTCCCCTAGAACATAGAACTACTTAAACCTGACTAACCTAAGGTCATCACACATCCATGCCCGAGGCAGGATTCGAACCTGCGACCGTAGCGGTCGCGCGGTTCCAGACTGTAGCTCCTAGAACTCCCCGGCCACCCCAGCCGCAACTAATCCTGCTTTACATGTTCTATCGTGTGAGATTTCAAGGTGAAATTGGTGTTATTATTATAACGATTTTCTTAATAGCACTTTATCTGCTTCCCGTGCCAAAATAAAGTTACCAATGTGTTAATAACCGATGCTAAGCACCAAAATATTCGATTGTGACACCAGATTCTCTTCTTCACTAGCTTATCATACTGCTACCTTTCCGAGTGCCAGATCCAAAATTCCGATCAAATCCTGAACAGATCTCCTGAAAGTGACGGTGGTATCCATTATACACGCTGTTAAAATTTTTATTTCCTTAACTGAGGTAAATGAAGATCTGCGCACTGAAGACAGTAGCAATACAAAAGAAGTACTTAGAAGCAGGCAGGGACTAAACGTCAGCAATATGAGTGAAAACATAAGAAACAGCTGCCTCGCTTTTTTTAAACAGACGCCTCAGGAAATAAATAAACTGGTGAATAACAGTAGTAGCTCTGTGAGGCTGTAAGCGGATGATTCCGTTCTGTATAAGGAAAGTACAGGGAAATATAGGAAGATCAACAGAGGATAGACATTTGTTACAAGGAGTGTCAACAATAAATGTAACGTAACGTTCATAAATCTATTACCGTTAAACTGCAAGACCTGCAATAAATTTCTGTAACAAACACAGGTGTTAAACATCTGGGAGTAACCATACGAAGTAGAATGCTCACATAAAACTAGTTGTAGGATAAACGGAACCAGACCAGATTAATTAGAAATATTACAAGCAAATGAAATTTATTTACGAGAAAGTATAAGGAATCCACTTATTCTTGCGCATTACTTATAAGTCCTATGATTCTTACCATATAGATAGGGAAGATACAAAAAAAGGGTGGTCCGTTTCACCATCAGAAAAAAATGTTCAAAAGTGTGTGAAATGTTATGGGACTTAACTGCTAAGGTCATCAGTCCCTAAGCTTACAAACTACTTAGCCTAAATTATCCTAAGGACAAACACACACACCCATGCCCGAGGGAGGACTCGAACCTCTGCCGGGACCAGCCACACAGTCCATGACTGCAGCGCCCTAGACCGCTCGGCTAATCCCACGCGGCTCACCACCAGAGAACCACATCAAATTCCAGTGGCAGACGCTGCAATTAGAGACGTTGTGCGCATGTGCTTCTGTCATCACTGAACAATTTATAACTCCCAGCAACGTTAAGGGTCATCTCACGCCATTGGTCGGAAAGTAGTAGCAGCTGGAGCAGCTGGACGAAAAAAGTACCACCTCTTGGGAAGGCGCCGTTGACACAACATGAACAGTGAACAGCTGCGTTTGGAGTGGTTCATGACCAGAAACATGGACTTCGGACGAGGCCCACAGAAAAACAGGCTGTGGCGCGTACGTCACAGTACGTGACGATGCAGGTCTTACGAGTCCAGCAGCCGTCTCCGAATCGACAGGATCCTCCTTCATCTCCTGAGGACGACCACTGACCGCCTGCACCTACTCCCTGCAGAACAATTTGGATTGAGGAGCGACCACTCCACCACGCAGCAGCTGATTAGCGTTGTTGAAGAGATAACAACGGTTTTTAACGACAAGGAACACTGTGGAGACATCTTCTTAAATGTTTCGAAGGTCTTTGACAGCGTTTGGTTCTCGGAAATACTCTGGAAGATGCGCACACAAGGTTTTTCGAAACCTGTTGTACATCTCATCAGCTCCTACCTGCGAGGGAGGACCTTTGTACTGCGAATAGGTGACTCACAATCGACGACCCCGACCCATAGAAGCCAGAGTACCACAAGGATCGGTGTTAGGACCGATTCTTTACTCTTCGTACACGTCCGATCTGCCGAAGTCACCTCGAGTGGAACGCGCGATCTACGCAGACGACACGGCGATCTTTGCATGAATCAAGTGGCCGGAAGCAATGCACCGACGCCTTGAAGACGCCAGTAAGAATACTGAAGCATGGGCTCGACTCTGGAGAGATCGTTTTAACGCTCAAAAGAGCCAAGCCTTGACGTTCATCAGGAAGAGGACACAGCCCCAAAACCAGTAGCTACGCGTCTTCGAAGAAGTCATCGCCTGGAAAACAACTGTAACCTACCTAGGAGTGGTGATGCATCGACAGCTGACATGGTACCAGAAAGTCACAGAAGTTCGCCGCAAAGTCGATCAGCGACTAGGAGCGCTGTACCCCTCCCAACGAACACTCAGCGCTGTCAGTGAACATCAGGCCTGTGATGGATTACGCTTGCGTTGCATGGGGAAATCTACATCTACATCTACGTACATACTCCGCAATCCACCATACTGTGCGTGGTGGAGGGTACCTCGTACCACAACTAGCATCTTCTCTCCCTGTTCCACTCCCAAACAGAACGAGGGAAAAATGACTGCCTATGTGCCTCTGTACGAGCCCTAATCTCTCTTATCTTATCTTTGTGGTCTTTTCGCGAAATGTAAGTTGGCGGCAGTAAAATTGTACTGCAGTCAGCCTCAAATGCTGGTTCTCTAAATTTCCTCAGTAGCGATTCACGAAAAGAACGCCTCCTTTCCTCTAGAGACTCCCACCCTAGTTTCTGAAGCATTTCCGTAACACTCGCGTGATGATCAAACCTACCAGTAACAAATCTAGCAGCCCACCTCCCTCAATCCGACCTGATAGGGATCCCAAACGCTCGATCAGTACTCTAGAATAGCCAATAGACATTTACATCGACTGCAGGCGCAACAAAATAAGGTTCAAATGGCTCGAAGCACTATGGGACTTAACATCTGAGGTCACCAGTCCCCTGGACTTAGAATTTCTTAAACCTAACTAACCTAAGGACATCACACACATCCATGCCCGCGGCAGGATTCGTACCTTCGACCGTAGCAGCAGCGCGGTTCCAGACTGAAGCGCCTAGAACCGCTCGGCCACAACAACCGGCACAAAATAAGGCCCTCAGAAGAATTTTTTATGTGCACCTGCAGCTTCCAGCGAAGTACCTGCACGAAGCCGCTCAAGAACTAGAAGTCCTCGCAAAATTTCAAGATATCGCAAGAAAATTATAGCGGCGGGCGACCACCTCAACCAATCCCCTCATCAGATATATTGGAGCTCCCACAGATGAGAGAGACCTATATATAAAGACCTGTCGCAATGCTAAACAGGTAAAAACAAACAAAATCAAATATGCATCAACAGAAGTGAGTTTTAAAGCCACAAAAGAAGCCCTAAATAAAAACAAGAAGCTCTTTACCTTTTCCCGTCCATAGCAAATGTAGCAAATTCCTTCGGGTAAATGTTACATTCATCAACTAGAAGTAGTCAGAAGAACGTGGACACTAGCCGTCTCCGGCGGGGAGCGAGTAACTGTTTCACACGAGTTTAATAATTCTCGACTGCGTATTTAAATACATGCAAGTTCTCGATATTACACGGCAGAATTGAGACCTTTAGTGGATATATTTTCAATTACATATTGATTTCTCGTGGTCCCTGCACGGAGCCGAGCGTTTGCGAAATGTGGCGGACAAGCCGACTAGAGCGACGTCAAAAGTTCGTTGCAGGGCCCGCATACCTCGGTGGCCCGGACTTTGATAAATGACAAAACACTGTGTCAAGAAATGAATCGCAGAATCCAGGATGACCATCGTCAGTGCGTATGGGGGCGGTCTGGAGAGATGTCTCATCCGTCCAATGTTTTGGAGCGGCACAGCGGTGCTACTCCTGGCGTCATGGTATGTGGAGCCATCGGGTGTGACTTCAGGTCGATCAGAGGCGCCATGTCATTAATCGTCCGGCCTCTCGCGCTGGAGGTTCGAGTCCTCCCTCGGGCATGGGTGTGAGTGTTGTTCTTAGCGTTAAGTTAGTTTAAGTAGTGTGTAAGTCTAGGGACCGATGACCTCAGCAGTTTGGTCCCTTAGGAATTCACACACATTGGAACATCTGAACTTCGTGTCACGGTTAGTAGTGACCGAGGGAACTCTGGTGGCCCAGTGGAACGTCGCCGACATCCTGTGTTCTCATGTGTTACCTCTGATGCGACAGTATCGCGGTGTCATTTTTCATAACAGTGCACGTCCACACTTGGCACATATGTCTATGAACAGTCTTCTCCATGTTGAGGCACACCCTTGGCCAGCAAGATCCCAAGATCTGTCCCCGAAAGGACATGTGTTGGCACAGCTCGAACGTCAAGAGCGTCCCGGTGCCAGTATTCAGGATATCAAGGACCCATTATAACTGTTAAGGGCCAACTTTTCTCAAAGAGGATACACAACTTTTTTGTACCATTCCCGAACGAATCTGTGCGTGCATCTAGGTCACAGTGAGCGCAACGTCTTACTAACAAATCCTTTGTATAATTCACTGAAATAAAATTACACTACTGTCCATTAAAATTACTGCACCACGAAGATGACGTGCTACAGTCGCGAAATTTAACCGACAGGAAGAAGATGCTGTGATATGCAAATGGTTAGCTTTTCAGAGCATTCACACAAGGTTGGCGCCGGTGGCGACACCTACAACGTGCTGACATGAGGAAAGTTTCCAACCGATTTCTCATACACAAACAGCAGTTGACTGACGTTGCCTGGTGAAACGTTGTTGTCATGCCTCGTGTAAGGAGGAGAAATACGTACCATCACGTTTCCGACATTGATAAAAGTCGGATTGTAGCCTATCGCGATTGCGGATTATCGTATCGCGACATTGCTGCTCGCGTTGGTCGAGATCCAATGACAGTTAGCAGAATATGGAATCTGTGGGTAAAGGAGGGTAATACGGAACGCCGTGCTGGATCCCAACGGCCTCGTATCACTAGCAGTCGAGATGACAGACATCTTATCCGCATGGCTGTAACGGATCGTGCAGCCACGTCTCGATCCCTGAGTCAACAAATGAGGACGTTTGCAAGACAACCACAATCTGCACGAACAGTTCTACGACGTTTGCAGAAGCATGGACTATCAGCTCGGAGACCATGGCTGCGATTACCCTTGACGCTGCATCACAGACAGGAGCGCCTGCGATGGCGTATAAAACGACGAACCTGGGTGCACGAATGGCAAAACGTCATTTTTTCGGATGAATCCAGGTTCTGTTTACAGCATCGTGATGGTCGGATCCGTGTTGGGCGACATAGCGTTGAACGCACATAGGAAGCGTGTATTCGTCATCGCCAACTGGCGTACCACCTGATGTGACGGTATGGGGTGCCATTGGTTACACGTCTCGGTCACCTCTTGTTCGCATTGACGGCACTTTGGACAGTGGACGTTACGTTTCAGATGTGTTACGACCGTGGCTCTACCATTCATTCGATCCCTGTGAAACCCTACATTTCAGCAGGATAATGCACGACCGTATGTTGGTCCTGTACGGGCGTTTCTGGATACAGAAAATGTTCGACTGCTGCCCTGGCCAGCACATTCTCCAGATCTCTCACCAATTGAAAACGTCTGGTCGATGGTGGCCGAGCAACTGGCTCGTCACAATACGCCAGTCACAGCTCTTGATGAACTGTGGTATCGTGTTGAAGCTGCATGGGCAGCTGTACCTGTACACGCCATCCAAGCTCTGTTTGACGCAATGCCCAGACGTATCAAGGCCGTTATTACGGCCAGAGGTGGTTGTTCTGGGTACTGATTTCTCAGGATGTATGCACCCAAATTGCGTGAAAATGTAATCATATGTCAGTTCTAGCATAATATATTTGTCCAATGAATACCCGTTTATCATCTGCATTTCTTCTTGGTGTGGCAATTTTAATGGCCAGTAGTGTACATACCCTCTCAACCAGTGACGTTTCATTTTGTTTTCTTATCCGCTTCTGTGTCTTTCACTTTTCTTGTCAGGAGATGTACGTATTTCAGTAAAGTTAAAACAACGAGCATTTACGCTACACCGGTGTACGCGTACTAATGAATACTGCTGTGGCAAAACTGCGCATCAAGATCTCAAACTAGGACTTGTTTCGTACATAGGTTTCTCCACTTTGCCAAGCCTTCTGACAGAGAGGATCGAGGACCTGTGAGGAGATTTGAGTGAGAAGGAAATAACATTGGGGCTATATTTTACAAGACAGACAGAAGAAACGTTATGTTCAGCAGATTGCACCACCGTCAGTACACCGGGTGGCTGTCTTATGCGATGTCAGACCATCTCTTTCCCCAGTATGATCTTACAATATAGAACACACAAACAAAACTGCGATATGAAACTGCATTTACTAGGAAACGAATGGATAAATATTCTGCACATGAAAGAGAAGGGATTAACGTGCTACAGAAAAGATACGCGACTTACGTTACAATCGCATTTTTGTGACCGATTGGGAACGAAAAATGGTTTTCGTTTGCTCTGAAAATTGTACAAATTTTTTTGCTCCAGACGACGAAACCATCTTCGAATACCAGTATTGTGAAATAAAAGCAAGAAATGAACTTTGAAAGTCCTTTAAGGTCCTATTTCAATTTGTGTAACATGTATCGTCAATAACGAGTTCACATGGTGCCGCGGTTAAGTACTGTACTGAACATCAAAGGAGGAAACTATGGAGATGAAGAAATCCTGAGTGAGGCATGTGAACCGCATAGCTTATTACTTAAGTATCGTTTGACGTTCATGTAACCAAGGGTCTTTTACCACATTTGCTATCGACAGTGAACTAATTATTTCGACAAGCTAGTTCATTACATGCAAGCACTGTATTATGCATAAGCTACGGTGCATGCTATGACGAGAGTATGCAGATGCCTGGATTACGATGTATATTAAATAGCAGTACGTTTGTGAGTCGCTAACACGTAGGCCTATTTCCACATAACGTGCAAATTTAGTTTTATGTCTAAAGTTCCCGTTCGATAAACATTTTATCACCAGAAGCTTCAACGACAAACATTCTACCTGCATCTATATTTCGCAAGGCACCTTTCGGTGAATGGCGAAGGGTACTTCTGGCGCCAGTATGATTTACCACATTTCCTGTTCCAATCGCGAGTTATTCGCGGGAAGAGCGACTGCCAGTGAGACTCAGCACGAATTCGAAATTCTGTGAGTTTCAAGTAATGGTCGTTTCGCTAGATTTACGAATAAGGAAGTAATACATAGTCCAGTCGTATTAATGTGACTACAGCCTATGCTCGACATCAATGTGCTATAAGCAATCGCAGACGACAGGTGCAGCACTAGCAGTGGAGGTTATAAGGCCATGTCGGGGGGACGCGGAGACAATGCTCTTGCCGGCCGATGTGGCCGTGCGGTTCTAGGCGCTACAGTCTGGAACCGCGTAACAGCTACGGTCGCAGGTTCGAATCCTGCCTCGGGCAGGGCCGTGTGTGCTGTCCTTAGGTTAATTACGTTTAAGTAGTTCTAAGTTCTAGGGGACTGATGACCACAGATGCTAAGTCCCATAGTGCTCAGAGCCATTTGAACCATTTTTGACAGTGCAATTTCCTTGTAATGTGGAAACGAATTGATTTATTTGACGTCCAAAAGGGCAACATCACTGGCTTTCGGGGCAAAGGACGGAAGTATTTCCAAAACGACAAAGTTCGTAAATTGTTCGCATGCCGCTGTAGGTAAAGTACACCGTGCATAGTAAAATGGCGCAATCCAAACCCTGCCCCGAGGCAACAGTGGTGTACCACGGGTGATAGATGACAGGGGTGAACGACGGCTGCAGACATGCGTAGGGGCGAATAGACGTGTAACTGTTGAGCAACTGACCGCTCAATTGAACCAAGGGGCCACCAACACTGTCTCCTCGTGGACATTTCAGCGAACGTTGCTGTATATGGGCCTGCGCAGCAGGCGCCTGGTTTATGCACCCATGCTGACTGCTGTTCATCGGCGACGAATGCTGGAATTTGCACTGCAGTACCGAGCTGGACGTCCAATGAGTAGCGACGAATGGCATTTTCAGATGAATCGCGTTTTAGGCTCCATCCGACAGATGACCGTTGGCGTGTACGGCTTGAAACGCCTTAGAGCAAACACCGTGCAACAATAGTCAGAAGAGTCCATGCCCGAGGAGGGAGTGTCGTGGTCTGGTGAATGTTTCAGTGGGCTTCCTTCGACGATTCTGAAATAAACAGTGGATCAATATAAGTATGCATCTATCCTCGGAGACAATATCCACCTTTACACTCAGTTTGTTTTTCCTCGATACGATGGCCTCTACCAGCAGGACAATGCGACGTGTCACACAGCTCACAGTTTGCGTATGTAGTTCGAGGAGCACCAAGTTGAATTTACCGTACTCCACTGACCACCAAAGTGCCCGGATTTAAACGCTATGGACAATGTTTGATACCATCTCGATCGGGACTTTCGAGTCATGAACCCTCAACTAAGAAACCTAACTCAGCTGGCACAGCAGAGAAGTCAGCATGGCTTCACATACCTGTCGGCACCTTCCAGAACCTCACAGATTCAACATTCACTTCCTGCAAGTCTCGCAGCAGTCCACGCTGCAAATGGTGTGGTTTTTCAGGCTTTTGATTTTGGTCACAATGTGACTGGACTGCTTAATAATTCCTGACACAACTTAGAGCATAAACCCTCCGAGTTTCATCAACTAACTTCTTTCCGAGATGGACAATGCGACTCTTGGAGCGTCTGCAACTGGAGTTTGATGAGTATCTCCATTACACTCTGAAAATTAATAAAGCAACACGTAAAGAAACGTTACGGCATTCTTTGGATATTCTTCGTTTGTTATCTTATGAACGTCCCAGAACGACGAAGAGTACGCGAGAATGTTTTGCAATTTACTTCTTTCGAGGATGAATTACATTTCCGTAGGGTTCAGCTTAGTCTGATGATCAGCCGTATAGCCACTGTAGCCTGTCATATAAGGATTTGGGAATATGTAAACACGTACGATACAGTTCATCATGAAGTTTCGTAGAAATTTGCTTTACCAGTAAACCATGAAGGGGGCCACGGAGGCCACTGACTATTTCATTTCAGAGCAACGTGCACCAGGCCGTAAAAAACAGACAGTTAAACATCTCTTCAAAAGAGATTCTTATTGCATCCGGTGAGAGGCGGTTTTTGGATGGTCGTCTCCGATAGTAAACATGCCACCATAGGTCGGAAACGGGATGGTACTTGATAAAACACAGGTCTGCGACATAAAAATTGTTTCAAATTTATTAAGTGCTTCGTATAGTGTTTTCAACGCTAATTTCGGGAAAAATAGTGAAAAAATTGCATCACGTACAGTTATTTCACAAACAGCTCGTATAGTTTTAGCTTTCTTCGATATTTCAGCACCCTAGTGAGTTTGAATTTTGGCTTTTAGGATCTCCATAAACTGTTATTTAGCCATTTTTATACTAGATATACGTAAAATAAAGAGTAATTAGGAGAAACCAGCAGCATTTTAATGTCAGTGCCTGTCTGTCGCGCTGCCCCTTCCCCCGCCATCACCAAGCAGTGAGCTTCTGCTATTGTCCTTCAGTTCACGGTACCTCTTCACTCTGTTCCGTGTTGTTACTAGTGCTTTAAAGTAGTGACTGTTTTTTGTGGTGAGAAGTTGTTTTATGGACAATGGACAATGGCTACCAGAGTATGTATAAACTGCCCAGATTGCTTCTTGTACATTTGTGGTAACTACACCGTTAAAAAGCAACAAAGAAACATTTCCGATTTTGTTGAAAAAGTTTATTTCGCCTATTTTAGTATAAATTTAGGCGATCAAGATAAGCCTTTGGCCCCACACAAAGTTTGTTCAGTGTGTGTTGAAGAACTGAGGCGATTGTTTCAACGTAAAAAGCAGTCCTTACATTTTGGAATACCAATGGTTTGGAGGGAGCTCAAAAATCATAATGATGACTGCTATTTTTGTTCTTGCAACGTACGAGGTTTCAATTTGAAAAACAAAAAGGATATTTCTTACCTTGATATTCAATCAGCCATTCGCCCTGTTCCTCATGGACCTGAAGTACCAATACCCTCTCCTCCAGATTCTTTGGATGATATAGATGATCACGAGCCACGGGGATCTAGATTGGAAGATAAACATATGTTGGCTCCGGGTACATCCTTTTCGTGGTATCGATCGAGGAAAATGGAGTTTGTATCTTTCTTCTCTCAAGAAGGTGGCCTGGTGTTTTGCAGTGATGTTCCTGGACTTATGGCACGTTTCAACACAGAATATGCTCCTGATGAGTGGAGACTTTTTACCGAATCTTCAAAAAGAAGTCTTAAAGCAGTACTTCTACTCAATGGCAATAAGTATGCTTCTATACCAGTTGGACACTCGGTTCACTTAAAGGATTGTTACGAAACCTGGAACTTGTTTTAAGCAAATTCTGCTATTCAGATCACAAATGGACACCAAGTGGTGTTTTAAAAGTGATTTCAATGCTGCTTGGTCAACAAAGTGGCTACATAAAGTTCCCTTGCTTTCTCTGTGAATGGGACAGTAGAGACAGAAAGCAATACTACATAAAAAAAGCTTGGCCCCTGAAAAAACCTTACAGGTAGGGGTTAAAAATGTTGAAAGGAAAAGCCTTGTGGATCCCAAAAAGGTGTTACTTCCACCACTTCACATTGAGTTGGGGCTGATGAAACAATTTGTTAAGGCATTGCCAAAAGAAGGGGAGTGTTTCAGATATCTTAGTGGGCAGTTCCCTGGTTTATCCGAGGTAAAGCTAAAGTAAGGAATCTTTGTCGGACCAGACACTAGAAAACTAATGACAGATCCCATCTTTGTGGACAAAATGGAAACAAAAGAAAAGTCAGCATGGACATCTTTTAAATTAGTTGTTACCGGTTTCCTAGGAAACAAAAGACAATCGTCGCAGACATGCTCGACAACTTTAAGAAGCTGGGCTGTAACATGAGTTTTAAAGTTCATTTTCTCCACTCACATCTTGACTGACTACTTCCCTGCAAAACTTGGTAAGTGAAGAGCAGGGCGAAAGATTCCACCAAGACATCAAAGAAATGGAAACAAGATATCAAGGAAGATGGAAAGTCAACATGATAGCGGCCTACTGCTGGATGATAGAAAGAGATGATCCTCAACGAGTCCACAGCCGGAAAAGCAATAAAAGAAGCTTCGACAGAAAGCGAAAGCGTTATTATAAGGACTTATGAGCTTAAAGAGAAATGGAAGTGTACTGTAAATGTAGTTTTGAACATGATTTATAAGTAAAATTTTATAACGTTGGAAAAAATGTGATAAATTGCTTAAATTTTGTTATAATACCCAAAAATACTCCCTTTTTTGTGAGAAAACCTGACGTGATAGAAAAAAATGGATTGCATTTTTGAAATCAGAGCTGAAGAGTACATAAAAGTCAGTTATCAAATTTCAAACAACTTTCAAACAATATTTTTTTGCAGACCTGTGTAATTCGAGTTACCATACTGCTTGTGGTGTCTTAACGCTGATGCACTAACATCCTAAGAAAAAAAGTCCTTTGGTAGTATTGTACGACGCCCCAGAGAACACAGACGCAAAGATGTTAAAAGATGAAATATACGTGCAGAAACTAGAAGACGAAATGATCAAGGAAAGCTTTGGAAAAGACTTTTCTGTAGGATTAAGTATAGTACGAAAGAGAAGGAAGGCGGCCGAGCAAGTTATTGGAATAAACAATATGGTTAGAACAACTCTCGTGGAACAACAAAACGTATATTTGGGTGTTCGTTTAATGTTATTAAAAGGCTGCCTATCAGGAAGGTGGTGCACGGAATGCCAAGACATCGCTCATGTTGTGAACTATTGCGATAAAAAAGAATGAACACGCGGACACACAACTCGAAGGAGGTACTATACTTCACACAGATGTAAAAGAATGTTTGCCAATTTATAATACGAATAAAACAGTATTGCATACAGAGCAGTCAGTTCAGAAAAGAATTACCCACTCATGGAGTTTTAATTCTAACAAGGGGAGGCCGCCAATTGTGAAATTCAGATTCGATTCATACCGCGCATAATAAAAGCTCATGGCCAGAGGTGTAATGTGGCAATGCACCAAGATGCACTTCTCAGCCGTTGTCGAGAAAATCGACAGTTAAAAGAAACCGTTGCGGTGAAATACTCTCTACGACGAATGATTTTCTACAGCGTCGTGGCGCAGCGGTAAGCGCTGGAGTTCGTAATCCGAAGATCGCCGGATCGAATCTCGCGCCATGCACTTTTTTTATTATTATTTTTTTGTAATTCAAATATATATATATATATATATATATATATATATATATATATATATATATATATATACTATTAATGAATTGCTTATGCATGTTGGTGAAGGCGGATCGCTCTCCAATTGTACCGCCTCCATTTTTCCGTTTGTTTAACAGGGTGTACCAAAGCTCTCCCGTCCGCACTGATTTTCGACGATGTTATAAGTTGCGCTAGGGACCGCATCTACCTTCTTTCGAAGTTAGCACGCAACTACGCTGTTATGCGGCGGCTCGTTTCGGCCCATTCAACATCTGTCCTTCAAGCGTAACGAGCGAGTAACGGAGTTTATATTTCATACCTGCCACAGCAAGTTTGTGTTCGTGGGGTCTCTATTCTAATTCGAACGTTTGACTTACGCTATACGTATACGTTTCGAAATATCGTTTCTACGTCTTCCGTTAACTATACGTGGTTAACATTATGAAGACAATTAATAACATTTGTGAAATACAACTTTGTTTGCGGAAAACATAATGATGTTCGGAGTCGCCAGTTTTTCCACGACAAACGACTTTCAACAACTTATTATATGCATAATTGTTGCAACTGATTGCCGGGAATTATATATATATATATATATATATATATATATATATATATATATATATATATTTGAATTACAAAGTAAAAAAAAAAGGTTGAATGGCGCGAGATTCGATCCGGCGACCTTCGGATTACGAACCCGAGCGCTTACCGCTGCACCACGACGCTGTATAAAATTACTAATCGTAGAGAGTATTTCACCGCAACGGTTTCTTTTTACTGTCGATTTTCTCGACAACGGCTGAGATGTGCATCTTGGTGCTTTGCCATATTACACCTCTGGCCATGAGCTTTTATTATGCGCAGTATGAATCGAATCTGAATTTCACAATTGGCGGCCTCCCCTTGTAAGATGTGAAGGAGTTAATATCTTCTTGGTGGACAATATGGCAGCCAACCCTTATGGTGATCCAACGTTGTCGATTGGAACCTGGACGGCGAGTATGCCTACCCTCTCCTTTCATGCAGTCCAACATCGAATGACTGCCACATCCGAATGCGCCACGTATCTGGATATTACACGGTTCGGCCATCCGGCCAAACAGTGAACCACAATGAGATCTCTTTCAACTCTGTCCGATGCTGGTAACGGTATCTCACACGAGTATGCGACGTCTCCGTGTCTTTCATAGGCATTACTCAACATCTGATGCTTTTAATGCCCTTTATGTACCCTACCAGGCGTGGTAAAACACTGAACGCTAACAACACTAACGCATTGTGGTGGCCGTTCAGCCAATCAAAGAGAATTGCAACTCTAATCATTTACATACCCGTCCACGGTGAGTACAAGTACGAAGTTATATTGACATACGACCATGTCTCCTGGGTGCTTCTTTATTTTTTTTCGGGCAGAGCATTTGCCGCTATCGTTGAGAAACAGTCGGTAATCGTGGTACCAACAACTATGATGGCTCCCAATGAGGAGGAGATCCTGGGTAACTGACAGAAAGCAACATGTAGGATCGTTGACCTCTACATGAAGCTAGTTTTCTCCGGCATAACCGATAAACATATATTTTTCCAAGAGACAGGGTGAGGACTGCTGTCGAACTGACCACCTGCAGTGTATTAGCTGTCACGAGTGTTCAGGTTTCTGGGTCATTACCGATAGACATTTCTTTTAAGAAATAATGTTCACCGACAAAGTCTTCGAGCAACTGCTTAAAAACCATGCAGTGAGTCTAGTGTCAGTAATACAGGGTATTCATAAAAGAACGTCCCAGATATAAAATTTCACAGCTTCAATTGTATGTATCGCAGAGTGTTGGTTTAAGGCCACAATTAAAGAGTAACTAACACAACTTTTAGATAAGTACCCACGTGAGTACAGCTTTGTTGTTTTCACCCTTGCAGCGCCACATATTCAAAATGGCGACTCCTTGGCGTAAAGAGTTTTGGTTTTGAACTTTGCTATCAGTGAAACCACATTGTCAGTTCAACTTGCGTTTCGTTTAAAGTGTAATTGTTATCCCCCACATGACAAAAAGAGCCGTCGATGGTAAAATCAGTTCGAAACGACTGAATATACGTGTAAAGGAAAAAGCACAGGACGACCTAACGTATCTGAAGAAAATGTTGACCGTGGCAGAGTATCTTAAAAATGGTTCAAATGGCTCTGAGCACTATGGGACTTAACGTCGGAGGTCATCAGTCCCCTAGAACTTAGAATTGCTTAAACCTAACTAACCTAAGGACTGCACACACATCCATTCCCGAGGCAGGATTCGAACCTGAGACCGTAGCGGTCGCGCGGTTCCAAACTGAAGCGACTAGAACCGCTCGGCCACGCCGCCCGGCAGAGTATCTTACTTTGGTACTCTCAGAAGTCTGTTCCGAAAGCAAGTCTTGAACTTAAGCTGCCATAGACGACAGTGTGGCAAGTTTTAAGAAAATGCTTGCACATGTTTCCATACAAATCACAGTTAGTACATGCTTTACAGCCAGATAACTATGGATTAGGTTATATCTTCACAACTGAAATGTTGAAGCGGGAAAATGACTTTCCTGGTCATCTGGTGTTCGGTGATGAAGCAACTTTTCATCTGATTGGGAAGGTAAATACCCGTAACGTTCGTACGTGGAGGTCACAACATGTTCATGAATCAATACAATAACACCAGAGATATTCCCAAAAATTAAACGCTTCCTGCGCTGTGTCCCGACGCCCAGCGCATGGACCACTTTCTTTCGCTAAAGCTATCGTAACAGGGGTGGCTTATTTGGATATGTTGCAAGAATAGCTCTTTCCTCAATTGCCGGCTTGTGTGGCCGAGCGGTTCTAGGCACTACAGTCTGGAACCGCGCGACCGCTACGGTCGCAGGTTCGAATCCTGCCTCGGGCATGGATGTGTGTGATGTCCTTAGGTTAGTTAGGTTTCAATAGTTCTAAGTTCTAGGGGACTGATGACCTCAGATGTTAAGTCCCATAGTGCTCAGAGCCATTTGAACCAATCTTTCCTCAATTGGAGGGCGATCCTGAAAACTTTATTTGGCAACAGGAAACAGGTGAGACACAGAATTGCAGAGGTTGTTGCTTCTATTACTCCGGACTTGTCAACCAATACGTGTAGAATTGGATTTTAGGTTGAATGTGTGCAGCATCGCTAAAGGTGCAAATGTTGAACATTTGTAAGAAAAACTAGATTAGTTTACGTTCAACATCATGTATGATATGTTGTAAATAGACTAAATTAAACTGTTATAATATACCATCGAATGTGTGACATTCTTCTATGGACACCCTTCGTACTGGAACGATACGCCTCAGCAGAATCGGAAACAGCGCCGCGTCTGTTACCTTAGTTTGTAAGTGTACTGTGAGAAAGGATATTATGGCTTCAAGATGTACTGGAAACGTTATGTGGACTTTTTTGACTAGTTATCAGTCATATTTGTTATACATATGCTGAACCACACAAGAGCCAGAAGTCCATTAGAAATCATCAAATAAACTGAGACATATAAAGGAAAACACTTTGCAGGTATAGATAGAGGCAGGACACTTACTGTCAGATAATTAATAAGGAATTAACTGTTAAACATAATGATGTAACAGTTGCAACAACGCTGCTACAATTTAAACTACAATGTTGTTAAACAAGATGAACCCACTTTGAATACTTTTTATTTCAACCCAGCTTGATTACTTTTTATTTCCTGAAAAATAAATTGGGTATGAATAACCAACATAGAGATGGAAACAGGAAGTTTAAAATTTTACAATCAAAGTTTGTAAATGTTCATTGTGTCCTCTTCTTGCCACTTGGCTAACATTTAAGCGGTAACCGAACTCGATTTACGTACAAAGAATTGTCTCTACCGTTGCTGCGTTCAACATGGCTGTGGTAAGGTTCTGCAGGGCGACCAGCATCGTTGGTAGAAATGGAATTTGAATTGCCTCTTTTACTAAACTCCACGACGAAAGCCACATGGGTTGAGATCAGGAGATCTTATTGGCCAGAGCGTTAAGTCTTCTTTTTCCGTGTGAGCTGGCCACTGTTGAGAAAGTGATGTATTCAAAAATGCTCGGACAAAGTTTCTTTTCAAAGTAAGAATACCGCATCTTTAACATCAAGCCGACACTAGATGAGTCACTGAAGACAGGTTTAGGATTTGGCTGCCATGGTTGTCAAAAAATCTGCCATCGATGAGCAACGGACGGGCTACTCCCCAGTCGGACACTGTCACTTGACCGGTTACTGTGCGAATAAGAAAACATTACAAACATTGGTGCATCGTGCGAGAGTATTATCAGACGACGACAACCTGCCCCACGAACTGAGCCACCTACGCACGGTTTTCAGGAATAACGGCTATCAAGTGAAAGAAGTGATTTCAGGAAAATATCAGAATAAGACCACCGACGAAGAGCACGAAAAGAAACTTGCTTTGCTGCCATTCTGTGGCTGTGTGTCGGTCAAGATAAGCCGCCTGTTGAAAAGACACAAGATCAAATCAATCTTCAGGCCTCCAACGAAAATCCGTCAATTACTGAGACCAGTTAAAGACGCAGTAGGTCTCAGAACACCTGGAGTCTACGAAATACCTTGTGAGTGTGGCCAGAAGTACATCGGACAAACAGTGCTCACTGTGGAACAACACAGAAAAGAACATGAGAGGTATTATCGCCTACGCTATCCAGAGAAATCTGCGTTAGCTGAGCATGTGTTAGAAAAAGGTCACCACATAAAATTTGACGATACCTCTGTCGTGGCACGCACTAACGGCTTCTGGGACAGTTTAATGAAGGAAGCTATTGAAATAAAAATTACCGCAAACACCCTGAATAGAGACGGTGGATTGCAGCTCAGCGCTGCGCGGGATCCAGCGATCGCGCGGTTGAAGAGGGCACATCGAACGCCGACTCAAAACATGCCCATATATGGCAATGTCACGGGCACCAGTGACGTCACAGCCGACCAGTGACGTCACAGCCGGCAGCTAGCGTATATAAGGGCGCACCAACAGCCCACTGGCAGTCTAACACTTGACAATGGCCAAGGAGTGCTTGGCCGAAAGCTCGTGTAGTTTTAAGCAATTGACGCGGTTGGAAACCCGAGGACATTTTATTCAATTTTTCTCCAATTTCCTTTGTAGTGTCTTCCTTAACCCACCCCAGAGCTGATGTGTTCCTGCAATGAGGAGTTGAGCCACTCCTTTTCCACTATTAGAACCGGTACGTTCTCTGGTCGACGGAATGTTCTTCTCCGAAAAACTATGCGTGACTAGTCTCACTGACTCTGGCGTCCTGTTGCGCCTTCCTTCTCGCGACAGCGGTTTCCTGCTATTTTCGGTGGTATAAAAGAAAATAAATACACAAATAAAATAAAATAATAAAAAATAAAATAACACAAAAGAAGAGAAAAACAAAGGAAAAATAAATAAATGACTCATTGCTGTTCTTTGTACCTCTATTCATTGTTCCCTACGCTGTCGGTTCCTTGGGCGTATAAATTGCAAAGCTGTTGTTTAACCGTAATCGAAATTTGCGATTACGTTTCATAAATTAGGAAACCTTTGAATCTCTGGTCTTTATTCTACTTCGCAGGAGCCCAAGTATTCTCACGACGTACTCGGACAAAAGGGAAACAAAAGACATAGCATTACCAACTGAAATCAAGAGAAACGCTTCTTTATCGAAGTACGTGCACGCTGGGTTCGCGTGGAATTACTCTTGTAGTGCACCTACGGCTCACAAATTGCTAATTTACAATCAACAAAGATGTGGGGATTGCATACTGAAAAATCGTTTTACACACTTGGTGCACGTAATATCTAGAATTAGCCAATAGGTAAGATCCAACAAACACGTCATCACCACTGTGGTGAAACGGAGTGTTACACACAACTAAATATGCATTACTAATTCAGTTGCCTTATAGTGTAAGAGTTATGAAATGAAATGATCGTGTAGCATTTTTGGACGGGAGGCCCCATCCGGGGAAGTTCGGCAGCCGAGTGCAAGTCTTATTTCAGTCGACGCCACATTGGGCGACTTGCGTGCTGGTGATAAGGATGAAATGATGATGAGGACAACACAACACCCAGTCCACGAGCGGAGAATATCTCCAATCCGGCCGGGAATCGAACCAGAGTCCGCTGCATGGGAGGCAAGCACGTTACCACTCAGCTAAGAAGGCGGACTAAGGGTTATGATCATACGTAACTTAAATTTTATCAGCATCTCAAGATATGTTTCCCTTAATAGACATTTACTAGGAGCTCATGAATATATTTGACAGTATTTTGTCTTAGTACCTTTTCTTCCTCACTAAAAAGAAAGTAATTCAGGTAAATGTACTGATTATTCCGTAACGTAGGAAGGACAATAGTGATTTACAACCAACTCCACTGCTCTCTATGTGCTTCAATTAAGACTTCTCCCTTAATTAGTTTGGGTCTTTCCACGGAGAGACGAAATTAATATCTACAAAGCTGCTGTAGGGACGCTTTACTAAGCGAATCGAATCTAATTCTGTTATGATTATGAGATTACTCTTACTGAAAGATAGGCGTAGGTGTGTGTGTGTGTGTGTGTGTGTGTGTGTGTGTGTGTGTGTGTGAAAGAGAGGGAGGGAAGAATAGGGAGAAGGAAGAGTGGGAAGGGGAGGGGGGGGAATAGAAATAATGAACACTTTTCGACAAATTACAACTGTACAGCAGATCTGGTTTCAAATTCTGATACCTGTCTCTAGGTATTATACAAGGCGCTACCAACTGAGCAAACTGACGTCGATGAATTTAGTGGCGTATTAAACGATGCCCCTAAAGAAGAATAAAATATACTTATTAGTGGCGTCAAACACTATACTATCCTGACGATATGCCGTCGGATGTAAGGTCGATAGAAATAAGCACAGATGAGTGTACAAAGAGCCATGGGAAAAAAACTGGGTGAATTGCTGTGTAGCTGAAAGCTAACTATGTATGCAGATATGTATGGAGAAAGAATTGTTTACAGACGTATATGGACATGACAGACAATAAAGTTAACTGTATTACATCGTGTGGAGTTCAACTGAAATAAAATATTATTGCGAAACATACTGATTTAAAAATATTTTGAGCCCCATAACGCATTGGCATATTGTGCAGCGTGATTGCAAGATATAAATGAATTTCAGCAGCAGAAAATTATATCTATACAAAAAATGCTTTTCATTTATTTCTCCATAGAAGCAAGATACTGTACGTGTCGGCAGAAACAGTTTACCTAATATATGGTTATTATTCAAATGCAAATCTTTATAACAATAACTGGCTAAGCCCCGCGTGGCACAGCGGTCTAGGCACTGGACCGGCATTTGGGAGGACCATATTTCAAATACTGCTCCGACCAATTGATAATAGGTTACACGTGACTTCGTTTCACAGCGATTATCTCGAATGATGCTAATTTGAAAATTCGAGACCTACACCGTCCCAAATTGAAAAAAATTACTGCTCACGTGAATAATACGCATATTTCCGCGAAATATAGCTATTTCTAGATACATATATACGAAAAATGTTTGGGATAATGAAATGGCTCCGCTGGTCAGAAACTGCGAACATACAAGAAAAGAAGCTTTTCTTGCGAGGTAATGTATCGTCCGAAGGTGAGTGCACGTACTCTTGAAGCCTCACAAAACTTTTGTTCCCTGAATATGGCTGCGTTCTCGTCAAAACAGTTTTCAGCTGGAAAGGCGTTCGCTGCGTCGCAGCTAAGCCAGCGGCAATGCCATAAAGGAACAATGGATCGTAAATTTCCGCTTGCGAGTTCGTACATTGGATCCTACGGCAGCACACATTTCTACGCAGCTTGCGTAGCCTCTTCAAGCAGTTGTGTCTTCTGCCACATCGCACTCACTTATAAATAACTCCCAATGCTTGTATTCTTGCTCTCTTCTATCTCAACATCACAAGTTATTTGCCAGTCAGACCACGAAAATGTCGTTCCACTGACAGCAGGAAATAAAAACCAAGACTTCGTAAGAATAATGATGCTGTGGTAATTAATAACAAGTCTAATATTGCTATGATTTTTCTTTAACAGTTTGGAAAATCTGTAGATAAACAAACATTTTCACGTCTCGTTGAACGTGTTCGCTGAAAAGTTGTAGGCTCCTGGTGAGAACAAATGTGGTGCTGACAGAATTTAGTTTATTTCTCTTAGCTAACGGCACACTACACCTGAATTTGCTCGAAAAGCTTTTGGTTCCACATGTTGACCGTGTATTGAGCTTATATGTCCTTGACTCACATTACATCATTGCGCATTAGGCATTTTGAGGAAATAGCTCGGGGTAACATACTACACTGCCGGAAAAAATACAAGGACTGTGTTCAGTGGCGGCAGGGTATAATACGTTCATACTGAGGAGTTGTAGAGTTAGTGATTCATTTGTCAGGGTCATCGACGATCAGATGGTGCCAGTAGGCAGAAACTGTGCTGTGTTAAGAAGTGAACAGGTTTACAACACTCATTCTCGGGTACGACCACGCCCATCGACGAGTACGTGCTCCTGTTGAACAGCTTCAGCCATTTGAAATGGTAACATTGTGGATCAGTGGGAAGTTGGACGGACGTGTCAAAGGATTGCTGTACATTTTGGGTACAGTATATCGGTGGTGTATCGCAGCTTTCAAATGTACCCTATGGAACATCCCCACACATGTAGACCATATTCTGGACGTCCGTGCGGTATAGATGCATGTCAAGATGGAGGCCTTTTATGAACAGCGGTGGCCGGTCAAACACCAGCAAGGGACACATGTTGAACCTCTTGTGTCATCGGGGACCATTGTTAACCAGCTGCTTGTAACAGGCGTGATATCGAGTCCACGTCTGGCCAACCGACCACTGACACCGCGACACCGCCAACATGGCTACTCTAGTGTTGTGGAAGAGTTGACTGGAGAATGGAATGCCACTGTATGTTTTCAGTAAAGCGAGTAGGTTATACCTGCATGCGTACACGTACAGATGTATGAAGCAGACTTGGTGAGCTACCTAGTCCAGAGTGCATTCGCCCACACAGACAGGTCCCATCCCGTGCTTCATAGCGCGTGTGTTCTTGTGGGTGGGGGCGGAGGGGACCAGTTACAACTCGCGATCACATTTGGAGTTTGGTGTTTCTGCAGGCTAAAGTAACCAGTGCCAGCTACATTGGACAGGCTGGTATCACCCTGCAACTGCCCTTTCTTCGACAGAAAGGGATCTGATTTTTCAGCAGGACAATGCACATCCACAAAGGGCTACCATGACGCAATGTGCTCTAAGTGATGTACGACAGCTGTGGCCAGCAGATCACCAGATCTCCCGCAACTGAACACGTATGGGACATGATGAAGCAGCAATTTACTCGTTCTACAAGGCCTGTATGAACCATTGCCGAATTGCAATAAAAAGCGCAAGATGCTAGTGACAATCTATCTCTGGATGCCATTTGCCACCTTTATCATCGTTTGCATGCGAGGAGACACGCCTGTCTTGCCGCCAGAGAGGAATAGACTGTGTACTGATCCGGCTGTTTGGGCCCTCTTTACTGTGATGTGTGTCTCATTTGATCTGAATCTGTTGTCAAATATTCCTACAAAGATGAGCTACCTGTCACGTCACTTGTCAATTAAATGATCTTGTCCTTGAGAGCGCTGCCTTTTCTTTCGGCAGTGTTAACTTACGTTGTCTCCAGTACTCGAATTCGTTTCAAAAGCAGTTCTGTGGTGTCACCGCCAGACACCACACTTGCTAGGTGGTAGCCTTTAAATCGGCCGCGGTCCGTTAGTATACGTCGGACCCGCGTGTCGCCACTACCAGTGATTGCAGACCGAGCGCCGCCACACGGCAGGTCTAGTGTAGAGTGACTCCCTAGCACTCGCACAGTTGTACAACCGCCTTTGCTAGCGATGGTTCACTGTCTACATACGCTCTCATTTGCAGGGACGACAGTTTAGCATAGCCTTCAGCTAAGTCATTTGCTACGACCTAGCAAGGCGCCATATTCTTCAAGAATGTATTCTGAACAGATAATATTGTGAATCATGTACCGTCAAGAGCGACGTTCATCATTAATGGATTAAAGTTAAGTATCAAACTAATTACGTCCGATTTCTGAATTCTAATTCCCTGTAATGTTCCAGACCTCACGTCAGTATAGTCCTTCCCTCCTCACGCCAGCCTGTGTGAGCTAAAACGCGTGCATTTCGGCCTCCATTAGTAACACGGTGTTGGCTCTTCTGCCAACACAACAAGTTCTTGCATCAGATATGAGACTTAACCGATGTCAGAATGCTCACGATGATTAGTGCAGTAGTGTAAATACGAAGAGCCACAGATACTGGAGATTCCCCTCCCTCTACTTCCTATGTAGAATCAACGACTTATACAGAGCAAGTAGATGTACTTCTATAAGAGAAAATTGGTGGGCAGCATATGTTGTATAATTAAGGACTAACTTTTCCGTCTGTAGCTTTTACAAATACTGCATGTTCATTTGATATATTTGCACTCATGTTTACACACATTTCATCTGTATTCGCTTGCAGTTCAATCTGAGTCGTGAGGAAACTCGTAATTTTTTTCTTGGTACGTGGTATGCAGCAAGGCTTGAACAATGTTTCTATTATTTACCTGTGAAAGTTCATACTCACTAACAATCCTCCTTTTTAAAATTTTTTTGTCGTAGGAATCTGTGTTTAAATGAATATACGAGGGGTTTTGAATCAACATTCCAGTGACCTTAGAAACACAATTCCAAAAACAAATGAGGTCATTGTGTTCGTAGAACATTCATTAATGTTTCGGTATCGTACTACATATTGCTTTACCACAGAACCAGACGAGCAGTGCATCGTTTCCCATTAACCCTAGGTCACTAAACTCAAGTAAAATTTAAGATTGCTGTTAGTACCAATTCGCGGTTGCCACCAATCCGATATTGTCAGTATAGGGTGTAAAACACGGCATTTTGCGCTTATTTTGTGTGTAGCATACCATTGGAGACGTTATAACTGAAATTAACTAGTGCATAAACCATTAATTATAACTTCCTTTGAATACAATACGGCGTAGTAAAATTTACTATGGTTTATTAACGATGTAACATTTTTCCTCCTTTAGTGTTCGAGGTTTAAGTACATCTGTAAAAACTTTTCATCCCCAACCCCAAGGACAGTATGGATATCATTTTCCCATAGGTTGTTTACTAAAATAATGAGTTATGTATATACAAAATTTGTTTGAAAATTGCTCCAGCTCTTGAGTTGTGCTTTTGTCACCTCTTTTCACTCCCATCCTCAGCTGTAGGAAACTAATATAGGTCGTTACTGAATATTTTTACGTGTCACGGCTTCTCCAACTCCTCCCCTGTGGTGGAAGGAGTACAAGGCGTTATAATTAAACTTTCGCTACTTGAGAGGGATCTCATGTAAACGAGTGATCGTAGGGTCTGAAACTTTGTGGGAACATTTGTAAGGAAACGTGGAAGAGAAATAACGAATAACCATTGAAAGAAAGATATTTTAATTTCCACATGAGAGGGCAACAGTTGTTCACTGCTTACCAATTTACGTTCCAGACTACAATCTTTGCTCAATGCGACGACCATTTGCATCTACGACAGCTTGGAACCACGCTAGAGATTGTTCGCAGCAGCTTGCGTACGATGGACCATGGCATGTGCAGCTGTCTGATACCTCGTGTACTGCTAGAAGATCGCACACTGCATCCAGCATTCTCAGACACAGCAACAGAAACTTCAATAATTTGTGGCGCAATAGGCCATCGGCCTCTCCCAAAAGTAAATCTCAAATCGCCATTTAATTCGAACTTGCAAATCATGTTCTTTAACCCCATTGCGGAAAGAGGACTTCTCTAAATTCCTTTACTGCGTCGACACTCGTGAAGAGCTGCAGCAATGTTGCTGTTGTTTTGATAAAACAGCTTTACGAGTAAATCCCTACTCACCTTGCCCAGATCCATGTTAGCTGCCTGCAGATGTAATGCGCACTGATGCTTGTGTTTCAACCTTACGCCACCGGTACAGAACTGGCGCCTAACGGCAAGTCATGACAATAACACTACTCACAACGCGAATGCTGCAGCTCACAATCTGAATATCAAGTTGGGTAGCCATCTGGTAAATAGTTTCTGTCTGCACTGACTCAAGTAGCGAAAGTCTATTTATAACCACACTGTACGCCACGGTATTTTTATACAAATAATTATACAAAATTTAGTTGAAATTTTTCAGACGTTCATGAGTTATGCTTCTATGTCGCTCCCCGCCACTACGTACGGTAGGTGGTTTTTACTCCCCGCAGCGATTCTTTCCTGATAGTAAGTGATACGTTTGTCACTCTTGGTTGAAATCCAACACGAGGTTTAGGAGATCTGGAACCTACATTCCTAATTACATACACACAATTACATACATACAATGATTTTAATAAATACATACTCGTAGGTAGACAAATATCCCAGGACAGAATAGTCTTTGTTTAACAGTATATGTTCCTCCACATATAACAGTCCAAAATCGAAGAGTCGCAAGTATGGTTGCTAACCCTGACTATCGTACAGTCCTTGCCCCTTCTAACTATTATTTGCTTTATTTTCTCGAGGATCGGTTTGCAGAGCAAATGCTACGGAAATAACAGGAGTCATAAGACGATGTTCAGTGGAGTGGTTTGTGGTCAGCTCTCCGCTCGCCCAGCTGTTAAAAGCTGGCTTTAAAAATTGGAACCACGACGTCTCCTCTAAGTAGCTCCTCACTTTTCTTCGCGAGGTTTCTGTTGCACTCATCACATCAAAGAAACTTATTTGGTGGAATTGGCTTCCGCACCCGAGTTCTTCACAAGGCAGTCACACATGTTGATTATTTGGCTCAGAGACACACAAGATTTCGCGTTCTTATTATAAATGCAGATTTGTCTCAAGGCATCAACTACAAACCAGCGTAAATTTATACAAAAAAGTCTTCGACATGCTAAAGAGAATCTGGGGACGGCTAATAAAAATACCTGATGTATGAATTAAACGGAATTGAAGTGTTTCCCAAATGAGAAGCACACTGAAAATGTTCGAAGAAGCAACCATAAACGACTGATACAGACGGGGACATATTGTTTGATGTAATTCTTACCAGCGACATTCTTCGTCAAATGCATATGAATTTCTTAAGTTCCCTTATAGCATGTGTCCCCAACCTCTTTTGGCTTACCGGCTCATTTTTGAAGAAAAAAAATCAGTCTCCGCTTCTCGGAAAAAACACCGATTCCCGATCTAGAAACCAACCATCTAGCCAATAGTTTATCATCTTTATTTATTTCTAGTTCATTTTCTAAAACTGTGATTCGTTGTCGCTCCCCTTAGGTGAATACTATACTGATTTTAGAAATTACTTGAATATATAATCTAGGTAAAATGCTGTACCGTTCAAAAATTGATTAAAAGTTAGATATTATTAAAAAGTGGTACAATATTATTAGTGAGAGTGCTAGGAAAAGTGTAATGATGCTGATTGTTTGATATTTGGTGGCATATTCATCACTATATTCCCAATATTCTTAAGGACATCCTTATATCCCTCTGTGAGTCCTTTAATTTTCATATTCTTGAAAAATACTAGAATTTTGTCCCTATTTGTTTCCACAGAAGTTAAGATTTGGAAACTGATAGAAGAGTTTGTGAACAAAATTTGGTTTGTAACAAGCATCGCAGAAATATTTGCCCTTGCTTTGGTCAAAGTAAAGTCACATGCTTATTTCTGTAGATTCGTTTCATTATATTTACTATATAGTTCATTTATATTCATTATGTAATTAAGTTACATAAGATATATCATCTGAAATTATATAAATTCCTTCTTAACGAATAATAATTATTTACAAAAAAACACGTTATGGTTCAGCAAAATATTCGTTAAATATTTTTAGGTAGATACCGTTTACTAGTCAACGAACTTCTATGTGCAGTAATAAACGACTGAAACTTTGTCATTTTTATCCCAAAATTTTCAAAACAATTTAAAATTAAGAATGTTGTTTCTAATTTTAACTTCTGCAAGTATATACCGCAGTGAACAACGAAAGTGATTACTTACGTACTTTGCAACTAAATGTTGCCTGTTAATTATATAGCCCACAATGACTACATTTGGTACGGTCTTTTTGAAATATGAAATGTATTCATGGTATGGACTTACCATTGCTAAAGCACCATCGGTAGTAACAGACAAGCTATAATCCACAGGAACAATTTTTCGTTTAAAATACTGCTACATTACGTCAGAAACGTAAGATTTTCCTTGAGTATCCGATTCTGAATTTCTTGCGAGTAATAGTTCTTTGAAATGTGTTTTCGCGTTACATTACACGAATGTATGCTATGGCAGTAAATGTCGTAAAGGTTTCGAGAAATCTCTCTGGAAAATCCAGCACAAAGGAAATGTCGTGTTTAAGGAGGCTGCAACACTGCGGCGGACGCCTGTGGCTATTGGCCAGGAGGACGGCGTTCGTGAAAGTGACAGGCATTGTGTAAAAATTCATAGCTGCCTAGGACTGATTTTTTTCTGCACTTTACGCTACAATGCGTCATTTTTCACTCTTGGCAAGCATATTTAGTTACAGATTTTCTTACACGCTAACGAAATGGCTACGCTAATTCCTATACTAGCTCACAGATGGCTGCACTTGCTTTCTTTGAGTTTATTCGAATTGTCTCTGGCCTACTTTTCAGTAGTGGAGGCGACTCTTCGCGACTTTGCCAACTAATGTGGTTTGTTTCTACTTTTCAGTAGTGGAGGCGACTCTTCGCGACTTTGCCAACTAATGTGGTTTGTTTTATCTCTGCTTTCTCAATAAAACTATATCATTTAAGATCAGTCGTGTTCCGATGAACAGTCTCTAAAGACAGGTAGGACACAGTCCTATGGGCTTAAAAAACACCGTTATTCAGTGAAAAAAAGCTTAAAACTGTAGGTTTTAAAAACGTATAACATTAGTATGACATTATTAATTGAATAAACGCGAACGAAAAGAGCGTAGATCGTGCCCGCTGTGTCAACTGATTGTACAATAAATTTGTGGAAGCTATTTTTAGCAGAAAACCAGTTAGCAGTTAGTGTCCATATTTGTCCGCACCAAGATTGGGCGGATATTGAAACTCGACCGCCATGTAATAAAAGTTTTTAGAATTTTTATATTATTAGTTTGTGCTGCAGTGCCACAGGATGAATTAATTTCAATCGAAGATATGTGCGCGGCGCCGATTATTACAAAAGCATTTTGAAAAATCGTTCAGAACTCTGAACAAGCATCGTGTAGACGACGGCAACTACGACGAATTTGACAGTAAAATCGACATGGCAGTCCGCGGCTGTAAACAAGCGGCAGTCCATGAGGAACAGAATTATTACATGTAAAAGTGGTACGTGATGTGCTTTATTCATATTAGTTGATACTTCCATGTTGAACGCAAAAAATGGTAGCTCTATCTAAAATTTCAATTTCTCGTTAATGTCAACTTTCTCAGAAAGTGCACAAATATATAGTGATAACTGCCAAAAACAGAGCTGCTAGTAGTAGTAATGCATGCAGTAATCTAAGGATGATTTGGAAAACTGCGACTCAGATGTTGTTGTTGTGGTCTTCAGTCCTGAGACTGGTTTGATGCAGCTCTCCGTGCTACTCTATCCTGTGCAAGCTTCTTCATCTCCCAGGAACTAGTGCAAGCTACAGCCTTCTGAATCTGCTTAGTGTATTCATCTCTTGGTCTCCTTCTACGATTTTTACCCTCCACGCTGCCCTCCAATGTTAAATTTGTGATACCTCCATGCCTCAGAACATGTCCTACCAACGGGTCCCTTCTTCTTGTCAAGTTGTGCCACAAACTCCTCCCCAATTCTATTCAATACATCCTCGTTAGTTATGTGATCTACCCACCTAACCTTCAGCATTCTTCTGTAGCACCACATTTCGAAAGCTTCTATTCTCTTCTTGTCCAAACTATTTACCGTCCATGTTTCACTTCCATACATGGCTACACTCCATACAAATACTTTCAGAAACAACTTCCTGTCACTTAAATCTATACTCGATGTTAACAAATTTCTCTTCTTCAGAAACACTTTCCTTGCCATTGCCAGTCTACTGTCAAAAGCATTTTTATCCTCTCTACTTCGAACATCATCAGTTATTTTGCTCCCCAAGTAGCAAAACTCCTGTACTACTTTAAGTATCTCATTTCCTAATCTAATTCCCTCAGCATCACCCGACTTAATTCGACTACATTCCATTATCCTCGTTTTGCTTTTGTTTATGTTCATCCTATATCCTCCTTTTAAGACACTGTTCATTCCGTTCAACTGCTCTTCAAAGTCCTTTGCTGTCTCTGACAGAAATACAATGTCATCGGCGAACTTTAAAGTTTTTATTTCTTCTCCATGGATTTTAATACCTACTCCGAATTTTTCTTTTGTTTCCTTTACTGCTTGCTCAATATACAGATTGAACAACATCGGTGAGAGGCTATAACCCTGTCTCACTCCCTTTCCAACCACTGCTTCCCTTTCACGCCCCTCGACTCTTATAACTGCCATCTGGTTTCTGTACAAATTGTAAATAGCCTTTCGCTCCCTGTATTTTACCCCTGCCACCTTTAGAATTTGAAAGAAAGTATTCCATTCAACACTGGCAAAAGCTTTCTCTAAGTCTACAAATACTAGAAACGTAGGTTTGCCTTTCCTTAATCTTTCTTCTAAGATAAGTCGTAAGGTCAGTATTGCCTCACATGTTCCAATATTTCTACGGAATCCAAAGTGATCTTCCCCAACGTCGACATCTACCAGTTTTTCTATTCGTCTGTAAAGAATTCGCGTTAGTATTTTGCAGCTGTGACTTATTAAACTGATAGTTCGGTAATTTTCACATCTGTCAACACCTGCTTTCTTTTGGATTTGAATTATTATATTCTTCTTGAAGTATGAGGGTATTTCGCCTGTCTCATACATCTTGCTCACCAGATGGTAGAGTTTTGCCAGGACTGGCTCTCCCAAGGCCGTCAGTAGTTGTAATGGAATGTTGTCTACTCCCGGGGCCTTGTTTCGACTCAGGTCTTTCAGTGCTCTGTCAAACTCTTCACGCAGTATCATGTATCCCATTTCGTCTTCATCTACATCCTCTTCCATTTCCATAATATTGTCCTCAAGTACATCGCCCTTATATAGACCTTCTATATACTATTTCCACCTTTCTGCTTTCCCTTCTTTGCTTAGAACTGGGTTTCCATCTGAGCTCTTGATATTCATTCAAGCGGTTCTCTTTTCTCCAAAGGTCTCTTTAATTTTCCTGTAGGCAGTATCTATCTTACCCCTTGTGAGATAAGCCTCTACATCCTTACATTTGTCCTCTAGCCATCTCTGCTTAGCCATTTTGCACTTCCTATCGATCTCATTTTTGAGACGTTTGTATTCCTGTTTGTCTCCTTCATATACTGCATTTTTATATTTTCTCCTTTCATCAATTAAATTCAATATTTCTTCTGTTACCCAAGCATTTCTACTAGCCCTTGTCTTTTTACCATACTTGATCCTCTGCTGCCTTCACTACTTTATCCCTCAGAGCTACCCATTCTCAGGTAAAGATCCAGATTATGTTCGTGAACGCAAATGCACTTCAAACATTGTTGCCCATCAGGTGCATGTGAACATTTCTCTAAGCAAGTAAACAATGTTGTGTCCATTATCATATTTCAAGTGAATTTACGCGATAGGTTGATGGCAGAAAGGTATAGCGCCATCTTTAACACTGTTTACATATTGTAATGAGGTGTTTGCTAAAATTAATTTTACGTTGCGCTGAATCATTCTTTAAAACTGTAAAAATAATTAATGCAGATTTGAACACAAAAAACCGAAACAATTCGAACTTTTTCAAATTGTATTTGGAGAGCTTTCGTTGGTTGGCTCACGATGTAAGGAGTAGTAAATAAATCCTAACCCACTGTTAAGTACCCAATGACGAATTTTTAAAAATAAAATTTTGAGTAGAATTTAACATTTTAAAAATGTTGTTCATGTCGATATAATTGAAAACAATGACTTATCTGAATAAGAAGAACACAACGCATGTTCTTGAAATATTTTATACCAACAAAACTTTTTCCCAAAAAACAATGATATACGTATATACACACTGAGATGACAAAAGTCATGGGATACCTCCAATCGCGTCGAACCTCCTTTCTCCTGGCGTAGTGCAGCAACTCGATGTGGTGTGGACTTCACAAAACGTTGGAAGTCCCCTGCAGAATTATTGAATCATGCTGCCTCTACAGTGGTAAATAATTGCTTAAGTGTTGGCGGTGCAGTTTTTTTTAGCACTATCTGACGTCAGGATTATGTCCCACAAATGTTTGATGGGATTCACGTCGAGCGATGTAGTGGCCAAATCATGAGCTCGAATTGTTCAGATCAATCGCGACCAACTGTGGCCCAGTGACATAGCGCATTATCATCCATAAAAATTCCATCGTTGTTTGGGAACATGACGTCGAAGAGTAGATGGAAGTGGGCTCCACGTAGGTGAACATAACCATTTCCGGTCAGTTATCGGTTCAGTTGGATCAGAGGACCCAGTCCGTTCCATGTAAATACAGGTCACATCGTTATGGAGCCAGAACCAGCTTTCATAGTGTCTTGTTGACAACTTGGATGCAAAGGCAGTCGCGTCGGTCGACCGCTGCCATAACCCTTTAATGCCAAATCTCGCTGCACTGTTGTGGCGGATACGTTCGTCGTATGTCCCACATTAATATCTGCGATTTTGTCACGCCTTGTCGCTTGTCTGTAGCACCGACAACTCTACGCAAACGCCACTGCTCTCGGTTGTTAAGTAAAGGCTGTGCGTTGTCCGCGGTGAGAAAAAATGGTTCAAATGGCTCTGAGCACTATGGGACTTAACTGCTGTGGTCATCAGTCGCCTAGAACTTAGAAGTACTTAAACCTAACTAACCTACGGACATCACACACATCCATGCCCGAGGCATGATTCGAACCTGCGGTTCCTGACTGTAGCGCCTAGAACCGCTCGACCACTCTGGTCGGCTCCGTGGTGAGAAGTAATGCTGAAAATTTGTTATTCTCGGCACACGCTTGACACTGTGGATCTCGGAATATGAACTGACTAACGATTTCCGAAATGGAATGTCCCATGCTTCTAGCTCCACCTATGATTCCGCGTTTAAAATCTGTTAATTCCTGTCGTGCGGCCATAATCATGCCGGAAATCTTTTCGCACGAATCGCCTGAATACAAAGACAGCTCTGTCAATGTACTGCCCACTTATACCTTTATTACTTACGCGATACTACCGCCATCGGTATATGTGTATATCGCTGTACCATGACCTTTTCTCACCTCAGTGAACACTGTGCACATACATTTTTTACCTACAATAGCATATTTTGACGTATCTAATTACTATACCGTAATAAAATTTTACGAGGTCGAAGTTACAGTGCTGTTTTTCCGAATGCAATTTTTTAATTGTGCAAGTAAGAAATGTTGATTTTCAGAAGTGGTTGCAACCAGTCTCCTTCGGTGATGACAGAAGTTTTTCCCATTACAGGCTTCAAGTCGCCTATCGGCTCATCGTCAGATGACGCAGTTCTTAATAGTAGATGATAGCAGTGTAGAGACAGAAAAGGAATCAAACAAATATACACTGAATACAGGGAGGTGTCTGAATTTCTTTCTTGCATCATAAAATCACAATGTCGATTTCATGACACTGTTTGCAGTTATTGATTGCCCCTAGTGACCCGGTAATTTGAGAATAAAATGTTTATGTTCGTCAGTTACGATAATTAAACTCTACTATACACAATTTTCCACAGATAAAAACGCTCACGTGCTTTACAGAACATAAACAAAGAAGAGAAAATGACACTGTCTAACGTACAAAGCTTTTGCGATGGAGTAGAGCTTTTCTTTGGTCATCACTCGTATTTCGAAATACTCATTTTAAATCATATCAAATATGCATACGAATTAAAATTTTATGCATTACTCAATATTAACATCTGCTACTTAGAAAGCTCTAAAATTAGGGTTCAAAATGACATTTCTTCCATATCTCGCGGTACTGAAATTACATTTAGCAGGTCACTAATGCTATCTATATATTAAGCATGAACAGTACATGAGAGCATGTTGAGGGCTTAGCTTAATGAAAATACTGAGTTATGTGGGCTTTGGAAGGTGTTGGGAGGAATATGTGTGTGTGTGTGTGTGTGTGTGTGCGAGAGAGAGAGAGTGTGAATACGCGCCTGAGTCTAGATAGGAAAGAAAAGGTCAGGCGTTCTTGTAGGGGCGCTCTAAATGAGTGCAATAAACGTGGCCTGTGACTCGACGACTGCAATAAAAAGGTTGCAGCGGCACTCTGTCTCACTGATGTGTTTGTGGATACGGTCATCAGTGTATACAACCTTCAGATATCTGCACACAAGCCGTCTCTTCTCTGTCTGATCGACGAACTGTAAACTTGGATTTTCGACATGGCTTCTACTTTGGTTTTTCTTTGGTTCTAGATTCAATTAATGAATATATTCCTTGTTATTAATTTCCATGTCAGAATTCTGTTTTCTGCAGGTCCGTTGCGACGAACACAGTTTCGCGAACTTCGTTGCTGTTGAGAACTTCGAAGTAAAGTGGCGTCGAGGAGAGTTAATACAGCACAACGACTATTTCATTATGGGCCCACGGAGGTTGAATCTCTAGAAACAGCAGTTGCAATTCCTGTAGCAACAACAACAGCCACCGCAACAGCAATTATCCAAACAGGAATAATACCAAAGCTGCATTGGCATCAACAGAAGAGCAGGATAAGCAACTAATACTGTTAGTAAAACATTAGTCAGGGCAAGCGCAAACTCTTGCTAGTGCCTTGTAACTGCAGAAGAAAGGTAGGAAGTTGACATATTAAACCGCCACCCACTGCGGCTTAAGTTAATCCTTTTAGCTAAGAGTTT
Organism: Schistocerca nitens; assembly: GCF_023898315.1. Classification (NCBI taxonomy): domain Eukaryota; kingdom Metazoa; phylum Arthropoda; class Insecta; order Orthoptera; family Acrididae; genus Schistocerca; species Schistocerca nitens. Next base: position 672,738,619 of record NC_064617.1, on the reverse strand, counting down.
CGAGGTAACGTTTGTCTTGTTCCTTTGTGCGCATTTTCGCAAGCGATTAACTGCTGCTTAGAGGCTTGTTTCTTTGCAGCTGACCTAGCTTCAATTGTCATTCAAAGACCAGAGTATGAACGCTATTTGAAACAAGATCTATTGGATTGTAGACTAAACATTCTATGAGATATTTTACGAGGTTATCAAATGGTGAGCTACACAAAAAAACTGAGCCCCTCCAAATCATTTTTGTAAAATCTAGTCACTTCTTCGAAACAGAAGCAATAAAATTCACCTTGTACTTCAGCAACAGCAGAATTATCCTGTCTTTCAAAAGTTTAGACTAAGGAGATTTGTACTGAATCGAAAGCAGAGCGAAAGAGCTCAGACACTAATACGATAATCCGACGAAGCTGATCACGATGAATTCGCTGCAACCATGGATATCAATAGATTTCCATCAATACATTGGGATGAAACAATAGTTAAGACCTAGCCTAAAAAGCTTTGAGCTGTAACAGATGTGTGTTGACGTGGAATAAATCCAGAAAAAAATTCTGCTTCACGAACCTCAACTGCAAATTACGCTCACTGAGCGTATTGAGTACTTGAACGTAAAAGAAGGCAGGAAGCGGCCATCGATTGGCAATAAACAACCGTAGCTGGAGTAACAACACAAAAGGCACTAAATGAATTTTAGTTTGACATGCAAGCAAGAGTTAGAAGATAGCATATTGTGTAGCTACTCTGATGTGATCGACGAACAAATGTCATATTGAAGCCAACCCCACAAACCCATTTTTTCCCTACTGACCCTATATAAGACACGTAGATATGTGATGTAAAGTACAAAATCACGCAGATGTAGACTGGTACACAACTGAAGATTGTAAAAGCTCATACTGTAGTCCTCTTTTAAGTGTGTCGAAAACAGGAATTCATATACTTATGGCAGCTACAGACATTTTATCGAAGTTTTGGTACCAGTCACAATATATTTCGGCGGACAACCGTTCCGCCTTCATCAGGTGGTGCTGATTGAATTAAAGTGTTTTGCCTTGCAATATAATTTACTGGGTTTCTTTCAAAACCTACTTTTGGGGAATTCCAGCCCACAGGATCCTTCCTCTGGCAACGCTTGTTCTATTTACTTGCAGCTCTCGTACCTGACTTCCGTTTTGCTGTTAACATACAGAACAAACAACGGTACACTTGTGTAACGATTTTGCTCCCATAAGCTAAACCTAAAATTTGAACTATCATTTCTGTCCAATTACACTGTGTGACTTCTGTGATGGTTACACCACGTTCCGGCTTGTTTTACTTTTTATTTCTTCTGTGTGTGTGTGTGTGTGTGAGTGCGTGTGCGTGCGACAGTTACACTATTAACCCACATAATAGAAGATACCATCTCGAAATTTCTTAACCTAAAATTAGTAACTATTTAACCAAGTGTAATACGAAGTTTAATGCACCCCTGAGGGGGTATATGAGAAAATACATAGGTACATATTAGCTGATGTAACTTTTACTGTTCGGGAGATGACTGTACTAAATTTGGCACATGCTATTGACTGTAATCTGGATTTTTTTCAATTTGTTTGCCAAATAATTTGGTCAGGACCTTCCTGGATACTTTTAGAGCACATGGTACTACACGAGGAATACTTTTTCTAAGATTACCTATCACATTCAAAATTTGGTCGGTTATTCTTAGTAATTAGATAAACAAATCTGTGTACCAGTTTTTTAATATTAGGTTTAGAACTCTCGCAACAATTTTTTACATTAATATGTAAAATACATCGCAGTCACGTAACGCATCTTCAAAAATTTGATACCACAAGAAGTTGCGTTGTAGTATGTACAAAGTTTGTAGCAAATTCATCGTTTTATCTACAATCTTTCAGCAGAAACTGAATCTTAACACTAAAAAAATGAAAGATGCAGGGAAAAGACTTTATCAACATTTATGCCACAAATAAGTACCTTAACATTGGCCGTAGCTTCTAGTCTGATCCCTACTGGAGTGCCCTTTTAGCAATATTCTTCACTGACATTTCAGAACTAGCAATACGCACATCATCAATCTTCTTCAGCAGGTCTTCAGTGAAGTGACCAGCATCAAATATTGGTCTCATAATGCTCCTGATTCCTCCAGTGTTAACTATCATTGAACACCAAACAAGTATCATATGACGGAATTGTAACAACTGTAGATGAGCAAAATGTTGTCTTTGGGCGTCTCTTCTAAATGGGTTATTAAAGCTTTCGTTCCACCGTGTGTGCATTTCTTTCATAAATCGTAATTAATCGCATCGTAAATGGACTTACAACAGATGTCTTCTCTATGGCAGGAAAAAATAAAATGTTTCAAAGAAGGACAGTCATGCAGAAAAGGGAGAGTAGCACTGCGCATTGGTTGAAACAAGATGGCTTTTACATCATTTGTAGCACGAATTAAACTATGAAAATTGGACACAATATTTCTAACACGTTACAGAACTATCTGATGGCATAAAAGAATTTCAACATTTTTGACGAATTTTACATACATCCCCCCCTAAGAAATATCATATCTGAAGTCCATCCATGCCAGTCTACCATGGCAGTATAAAAAGACGGAAAACTTCCTGTTCTCAACGTTCGAGTTCCTCGTAGGCACGACGGCTCGCTTGCTCACAGTATATGCCACAAGCTGACGAATACGGATTTATATCTCCATTCCTGAAGCTGCCACCATCCCCCCGCAGAAGAACAGCTTGCTCAACCTCTAGTACAGTGATTTCCCTAAATCACTCCAGGCAAATGCCGGGATGGTTCCTCTGAAAGGGCACGGCCGACGTCCTTCCCCATCCCTCCCTAATCCGATGAGACCGATGACCACGCTGTCTGGTCTCCTCCCCAAACAACCAACCAACCTCTAGTACACAGGGCATACTCCGCCTCACACGAACAAAGTCTGACGACAGAGCTACGGCACCTGGAATCCGTCTCAGACGACACTGGATACGGCAATCGACAGTTTCAGAAAGATCTACGACGCCAGAGCACCAAGAACGACACGGAAGACAACACGGATGAAGAAGATATGAAGACAGTTTTCGTACAGAATGAGATTTTCACTCTTCAGAAGGTGTCGACGCAATTGCAGGTCCTGTAATGTCTTGTTCCAGATTACGGAATGGCACCCTGTTGTTAGAAACAAAAATTGCTGCGTACCTCACTACTACACACCTTCCCTGTCCGGGTGGAACCGCACCGTACTTTAAATTCCTCGCGGCTACAGTCTCTCTTCTTCGGCCAGCTATTCAATCGATTCCCTTTGCCGATCTACGGAGCGTTTTATGTCGTCGTGTTGTTCATTTATGGCACGCGCATTGGTCGACGCTTCCCCATAATAAATTGCGGAACGTGAAAGCTCTTCCTTGTGCTTGGACCTCTTCCTCCCGAACGCGTCGTCGGGAGGAGGTAATTTTAACTAGACTCCGGATAGGGCACTGTCTTTTTAGCCATCGACATCTTTTAAGCGGCGATCCTTCCCCACTCTGTCCCCACTGCTCTCAGCTGTGGACGGTAAGGCACCTTTTAATTGAGTGCCCCTATTTTAATCCGTTACGCTCACGTCTACAGCTGTCGCCTGATATATCGTCGATTTTAGCAGATGACACGCGCTCGGCCGATCGCGTTCTCGAGTTTATTAGTGCCAGTGAAATGACGTCGGTCATTTGAAGCTTTTTTTGGGGGGACAACCAACCCCTTTCTGTAGTGGATTTTTAAGCCTTCCTTCTGCTTTTAGTTTCTCCAATTTTATGACTTTCGTTACCATTGCTGCTGGTTTTCAATTTCGGTTTTTTACTGTTTCCTAAGTCACGGACCGGGCGCTGATAACCATAGCAGTTTTGCGCCCTAACACCAAAACAAAAAAACAAAAAAACCATAAGGCATGGAAGTCAAAAGCGCTATTGCAACAGAATGACATCATAGAGAGAGGAGGATACTGTCATTCTCTTGCTCATGCAGAGTGGAGTAATAAGGCATAACTCGGATACAGGAATAACTATTCAGTATACTGACTCTGCCAAAAACGTCTGCCATCACTCTTGAAAGGTTGAGCTGAGACACATTTCAGCTGAAGCTATTGCAACCAGAGAAGCCGTCCAGACAAATGGTTCAAATGGCTCTGAGCACTATGGGACTTAACATCTGAGGTCATCAGTCCCCTAGAACTTGGAACTACGTAAACCTAACTAACCTAAGGACATCACACACATCCAAGCCCGAGGCAGGATTCGAACCTGCGACCGTAGCGGTCGCGCGGTTCCAGACTGTAGTGCCTAGAACCGCTCGGCCACCCCGTCCGGCCGACCAGACAAGATCAGGTGTTGTCATGGCCACATCACAGTGGCAAGGCACATGGACCAAGCCTGTATACGTATTACTCCTGTTCCAGTGGAAGTATGCTAGTCTGTAGCCCACAGCTTGCAGGAGGGATCTGTGTAAGTCTGGCATCTACTCAATTCACAGCCATCCAGCCTGGAGGTTGGATCTATGATGGTCTATCTCCCACTCACCTAGCTGTAGCTATCTACAGTCTTTGATGGAGCAACGGGTCCCATTGCCTCCATGAGAAGCAGCACTGCCATCCAAGGTACGACTGGTGAGAATCTGTGGGCGCCGTCTTACAGCAGGCTTTCTGATAGCCTAATTAATAAGTGCAGAGAGCAGACCATCCTCCGTCATCGTGGGGGCTTGCCATCGCCGCCGCCTGTCTCTGTTCCTGTAAGCAGCTTTCGATGCTGCAGGCCTTCCACCTGTTGGGAGGCTGCAGCGTAACTCAACATGAGTGTGATGTGGCCTGTGACGCCATGACATTGCTGGGTGCTGACTCCGCAGCTACCTCCGCCGCCAGGGCCGAAACAGTGCACCGCACTGAGGCGTCAGCGCATTCTGGAGTGGCGTATCTTATCTCCGCCCCGTCGCCGCTGCAAGCAACCCATGAATCACGAAAATTCTTTACTTTGTTTATGATGTTTCATTACCGTCTTCGGGAGCCAGATAGGCCATTTCACACTTAGCCGGTACAAATTTGGGCCCAGGGGTGGTGTATATTGTGTGTATCGAACCGGGGACCTAGAAACGACGGAGAGGCTTCGTGGTTCACAACCCCACAGCAGGCTACAGCAGTCCACTCACCCCACCGCCGCCCCACACCGAACCCAGGTTACTGTGCGTTTCGGCCCCCAGTGGACTACGCCGGGGACGTCTTACACCAGACGAGTGTAATCCCAAATGTTTGCGTGGTAGAGTAATTAAGTGTGGCTTCCTGAGACTGGCTGGCACACCGGATCGCGACATTAATCCGCCGAGCGGATTCGTGCCGGGGAGCGGCACGCCTTCCCGCTCGGAAGCAGCGCCTTAGATCGCGCGGCTAGCCGGGCGGGGACCAGGGGTGGAGGGTGGTCCATCAAAGTCTTGACCTCGACGTCCTACCACCCTCATCCAAAGTACTGTCCGGTTCTGCGACTTTGCATTTTCATAAAATTGACTGTAATGAACTCTTTGGTATTCTCAAGCTATCAGGGACAGTATATCTACATCTACGTCATACTCCGCAAGCAATCTAGTGGTGAGTGGCGGAGAGTACTTTCGGTACCACTATCTGATCCCTCCAACCCTGTTCTACTCGCGAACAGTGCTTGGGAAGAATGATTGTCTGTAATATGATGCAATGGCTAATAACGAGATACATTTTTTTTTCTTTTCTTTTACTACCTTGTGCTCCATAGATATATTTCCGATGACGTAGAATATTTTCATTTGGTTATATAGTGTAGACCATGTATAGTGTGCCGTTTCATACGAGTTCCTTATGTAAAGACTTTGATATTGTTTCTGGTGATCTTTCAATTAGTTTTATTAAATGTATTGTGTGAAACAGAATGCAATAGGCAGAAGTGTTGTAAGAACTGTGGAGCGAGAGAGTTATCGATAGTTGTCGGGTCGAACAGTGTGGAGCAGACAGTGGCAGTTGGCACGAAAGCGTGGCGGTATGGAAGTAAGTACTGACTACTGTGTGTAGCCATTGTGTGCGTTTAACGTGATATTAATACTGGACGTTTTTGTGTTACACCGGTTTGGAATTTGACTTTATTATGGATATTTTAAAAGGACGTTGTATTACGCAAACGCTGTTGGTTTTTGCAGAACGATGCCTGTGGCACTGACGAGGCACTCGTGAACAGACGTACTGTCATCGGTTTAGAACTGAACAGCATTACATAAACTGTGAACTATTTTGCTACTTCAGTGACTGTTTTCGCGGGAACAGTGTTATTATGAACGTGAACATTTAACAGTAGACGGACTGTCTAGCTTCGCAATCGGCGAAGTGTAGGAAGTGGAATGTTAATTTAAACACGTCCTGTGGGCTGTGTCAAACTGTCATGAGCGAAAGTTGCAGTTGCACTAATACGACCTTCAGGTGCTGCATAAGCAGTTACTTTGTTCCGGCCTACGACAAATAGATGCTACGCCACTTATTACCACCGCCAGCCCAAACAGAATGTAAGGAAAGAGGATATTTTAATGCCAAGGGCACGACTCGATGAACTTATAGGATTTATTATCAGCAACTTGAAACTGATTCTACCGCCGTCGCCACCTCATACCGATCCAGGAAAGCTAACACCTAAAAACATTCCTCTCTTCGAGAAACACAATTGCAACCAATTTTATTCGTTTAGGCTTTGTAATACACTATGTCTTAATATTACTCTCTATAAATAAGATTGGTGTATTGTAAAGTCTGCTCACCTTCAGTGATTGTTGACCCCCCCCCCCCCCTAACATTAGTTCTGTCATCATTAATTTGATTTTATTCTTCAGAGTATTTGCATTAGTCGTTGCATGCGTTGTATGTGTCTTTTGGAAGGGTTTGCTTCGATGTGTATCTGCAGTAATTTAGACTAGAAAATTTATGTGTTGCACTGCAAAATGTGGCTAAATGTGTAGGTTGAGGCACCTGCCATTGACGTTAACTACACCAACCAATTACAAAGAACTAGCTTATTCAACATTGGTTCAAGTTAGAGTTTTGGAGGGAACTTTGAATATGACAGTTGTTAAAGCACGCGTTCTTTGTTTACATGCCACTTAATGTCATATTCTCATTCCTTCATGTTTAGGTGCACATTTATGTGGGCATAACTGTTACTGGTAAGCAAAATTACGGTACACAGTCTCATTATTTATCAAATTAGCTTCAGATTGTTTTACTGTTTTCCACTATCAAAGGAATTTATTATCAGGAGTTTAACAGGATTCGGAAACTTCTCATATAGAGGTTTGCTTTTGAAGTTTCCGGAAGTAAAACGGGTTCGTGGGGTTTACACAATATTAATTTTCTTCATGCAGTTTTTCTTTAAAAATTTTCTGATTACAAATTCACGGTCACAGTAAATCTCCAGCAACCGTTTTCTTCACAGTAAGCCTCTGTATTGGCTCTAATTTCTCGAATTTTTCCCTCGTGGTCAATACGACACATGTATGTTGGGGGGAAGTAATATGTTGTCTGACTCCTCCTGAAAAGTACTGTCCCGAAATTTGAATAGTAAATCTCTCCGTGATGCACAACGCGTCTCTTGTAACGTCTGCCAGTTTAGTTTGTTTAGCATCTCCGTAACGGTCTCTCGTCAGCTAAACGAATCCGTGTCGAAACGTGCCGCTCTTCGTTGGATCTTCTCTATCTTTTATATCAATACTACCTGATACGGATGCCAGATGGATGAACAATACTCAAGAATCGGGTGTGCAAGCGCCTTATACCACTTCTTTCGAAAATGAGCTACATTTACTTAAGATTCTTCCGATGAATCTGAGTCTGGTGTCTGCATTTCCCACTATCTATTTTACATGTTCATTCCACTTAAGGTCGCTCTGGATAGTTACGCCTGGATATTTTACGAAAGTCCGCCTCCCTCGCTGGGTGGTAACGAGCTCGCCTCACGTGCAAGTGGGCCCGGGTTCGATTTCCGGCCGGGTTGGAGATTTTCTTCACTCGGGGACTGGGTGTTGTGTTGTCCACTCATCATTTCATCCTCATAACCGGCGCGCAAGTCGCCCAATCTGATGACGACTGAAATAAGACTTGCACTTGGCGGCCGAACTTCCCCGGGTGGGGCCTCCCGGCCATCGATGCCATACTATCATTTCATTTTACGGCAAACGCTGTCTCCAGCTGTAGCTGTACATTAGTGGATTTCTTTTCCTATATATAATGAATCACCTAAAACTTACACAACAAATAGTGCGGAAATGGGAAGAGCTATTGATGATCGGTTTTCACAGAATGGATTGGTAGTCAAAGGTTCGTACTGTTAGCCAATAAATAGATTGTAACAATACTTAGTACGTGTGTTTTTTGTGCAAGTATACACCTTTTTAAATGGAACAATATCTATTAACATTCTAACACTAGGGTAACTTAGAATGTCAGTGGTGTTTGCTGCAGAATTCTGATGCTTGTCGTTATGATGTATCGTATTTTTAAAAGTTTCCACACCGACACTTGTTTGTGCCATTCAACTTAGGTAGTTCCTACGTATGATGTTCTTATGATTGCTCATAGGGTGCTTTTATGTTAGTTGAGTGCACTGTAACTTGCCAGTCAGTTAGTGTGTGACAGTGCAAGCAGTAGATCGTGAGTGAACGATGGGATACCAATGCAGAAGAAACCGCCACATTCATGGTTTACGGAGAGTGTAGGAGGAATGCAGGTTGTTCTTGTACGGTGTATGTAGCAAGATATCCCAATAGACATCAACCAGCTCGACATTTACTAATCAATCTCTTCAACCAGTTACATGAAAGTGCTAGTGTCACACCTAGACAACGTAACAGCAGGAAACAAGGGAAGACATTAAGAGGGGGAAATTAATGTTCTTGCTACTGTTGCATTTGATCACCATGTTAGCACACATTCAGTCACACGAGGAAGTGGCACATCTTAGGCAAGCGCCCTACGTATTCTCCATCGACATAGGTTCCATCACTATCACATCTCTCTCCATCAAGAACTGCATGGAAGATTATGAGAATCGTGTCAACTTCTGTAAATGGGCATTAAGACGAGATACTGCAGATAGATATCTATCTTGTTCAATGATGAAGCCATATTTACCAACCATGGCCAGGTAAACTGCCCAACATGCACTAGTGGCCTGTTGACAATCCCCGGTTGGCTTCGTTAGGAGGAATGTATGTGGAGTGTTGGTGTGCAGTGTGGGATAGTGAATCGACAGTTCATAGCACCATTTTTCACAGACGGTACATTGAGCGAGCACAATTATCGCAGTATCCTATCAGACCACCTTCCATGGATGTTAGAAGACGTTCCTCTGCAGATTAGGAGGAGCCTTGCTACCAACATGATGGCTGTCCAGTCCATAGTGCACGGTGTACTCCAGCATGCCTTCGCGAATTGAGCCCCAATAGTTGGATTGGACGGAGAGGACCCGTACCTTATGTGGCGTCTGTGTCCCCTTAGAGTTGACACGAGTCAGCGGTGATGGTTGACCCAGTCGGTATGACGTCGAACGGCGTCCGTCGCTCACGACAACGCCACCATGTAACTAGTAGAAAAACACAAACTCCTCGCGTGGTTTGGTCATATTTCAAATACCGTCTATGGTGATTAATGTCAATATTTCGATACAGCAGCTCGTCAGAATGTGTAAGCCGCTCTTGCTTCTTCGCTGATAAACGCGGCAATTGCACCACTCGAAGACGCGATGACCTGAAATGATGACCACCAATTTTCTTTTGTTGTGAGTCTGCGAGAGACTTCTCAGTTTACGCGAACTGGCTAACTGTAGTTCTTCTTTTTGTTATGCCCGGTTAGATAATGGATGTTGAATATTAATAATATAAATTCTTGAATCTTCAATCCATCACCCAAGTTGTGGCCATAATATGGAACTGTGAGGATGTTAAGTTGATAAATTGTTATTCCGTCGTCAAGACGTCGCTACGTCACGTGTTCAATAACTACACGACCTAATTCCAGAGATAACATATACTTAAGCAATATTCAGAATGCGTCGTAATCTTGGGACAAATCTATGATTGTTCGCTGTTAGATAATCATGAATTCACTTTTCACTTCACAATATTCTAATATTCAATTAATTGTCACTAATACACATGATAATGTCTATTTAATTACGTAGGTGACATGAAGAATTTAAGTTTGAATCCAGTTTTATAGTTCCTTGTAATTAATTAATTGTCCCTCGGTGAGCACGCACACCGATTTCTCACTCAAGCAATTGCTGCCGTTTGCATCGGTAATCCTGTCACTGACAACTTCTGACAACTCGGCCCAATTGTACGTTCTTCGTGTTTGCGTTTGTCTATTACCTATTCGAAACTAATGATTGTTTTTCTGTCTGCGATCTAAACTAATTATTGTTTTTCTGTCAGCGATCTAGGCGCTTCAGTCCGGAACAGCGCTGCTGCTACGGTCGCAGGTTCGAATCCTGCCTCGGGCATGGATGTGTGTGATGTCCTTAGGTTAGTTAGGTTAAAGTAGTTCTAAGTCTAGGGGACTGATGAGCTCAGATGTTAAGTCCTATAGTGCTTAGAGCCACTGTCGGCGATCTTTCTTTTTCAATGTCCTTCAATGTTCGTGCTTATTCAGTATCACGAAGGCTATGTCCCATCACAAAACCCGCACGATTTAACTTCGTCGCGAATCTCCGTATCCCGTTATCTTGCTAACGGTAAAGATGACTTTGCTTTAGTATGGCTTCTGAATAATACTTGTCTATATCGCAAAACTTTCGAACTTACGATTAGCTTAATACAATCTAGTAACGCTTACATGCATGCTATGGTCGCAATAGTACTAGAGAGCGACTAGATAGCAACTGAAGCTAACATTTCCATTTCCGAGCTACATTGTAGTCACATCGAACTTCCTTTTCAATGCGGCTACAACTCTCTTCTATGGTAAATCTTATCTTTGGACAATTTACCATCTGGGCTTTAACCTTCGTTATTAATTATTTTTCAATTCTTTCTTTGATGTTTTTGCTGCGTATCCTATCATATTCTGTCATTGAGTCTCTATTTCATGGTAAATATTATTTTATTATTCACATGACATTCCTGTTGATCAAATTATCACAAATGTAAATTTTGTCGTCAGTAACTGCCGTCACTGTCAGGATGACTAATTTTCCTACTTCTTTTACAACAACGGTTTTTTTTAGGGTTTCTGTAATTGGGGTGTTATACTAGGAAGGCCCATTCCCTGGAGTTGACGCCTGTAGACTTTTTCCTGTGTGATAAGTTGAAAGAAGCTGTCTACAAGGACATACGAACAACACCCAATGATATTCATCGACATATTACTGCAGCCTGGTCGGACATCTTCTGCTGAAATGTTAGCACGAATACAGCGGCCGTTCCATACCAGACTCGAAGCGCGTATTGCCACTGCCGGCGGTCGTTCTGAACACAACTTGCGATGGTCAATTGTCTTGCAACTGGTCGAATCCACATACTAGTGTATGTCTTGGTGTTGTTCTTTAGTGTGTGTTACCACAGGTATTGTACAAGTGTCGGTGTGGAAACTTTTCAAAATCTCGTTAACGACTCGCACGAAAATCCTGCAATAAAAACCACTGATGTTCTAATTTACGCTAATTTTACTTAGTTAATGTCAATATGTATTCTTCCATTTCAAAAAGTGTTTACATAAAATACACTTTCTAATTGTTATTAAAATCTTTTGGTTAGCTAACATAACGAGCCCCTGCTTACCAATCCACTTTACTAAACCAGCACGTCAGTGGCACTTTCCATTTCCGAAATAATTCCGGTGCAAATTTTGGTGATTCGCCTTGTATATAGGCAGCGAAGGATTCTTTACACCTCGTGTAGCTTGCCAGACTGAAGTAATAAAGAAACAAAGGTTATGAAAAGGAGGCTGTAGTCGAAAGAGTGAGGCATGATTGCAAGCTATCCCATGTCTGTAATAAAGCAAGCAGTAAAGTAAACCATGGAGAAATTTGGAAAAATGATTAAGATTCTGTAACAAGAAACAAAATGGTCAAAGTTTGTCATGATACGGTGAAGGACATCGAGGCAGAATGGATTAGTGTCTTGTAAAGAGGCTATACGATAAACATAAACAAGAACGGGTAAACCTAGTGCAGCCAAATAAATCAGATTAGGGAATTAGACTAGGAAACGAGGCGTTAGGCATACCAGACGAGTTTTTCCATTTGGACATCTAAATAACTGACGATAGCAGAAGAAAAGGGGAAACAAAATAAAGTTAAAATCATATTTCACATGTTGTTAATTAATTCAATTACAGTAAACTCCCGTTTATTTGGGTTAATTTGGACCCGAGACAGGTCATATAACCGAAAAAACACGGATGATTAAAAAAACTCGTGTTAACAGGTAACTGGTAGTTACCATATTTATAAGTGTTGTTACAGGTCACAAATGGGCGGGAGGAAGGGCATCCGGCAACCAACTCGACCTATATGACAATGCCGATCCCTAGACAATAAGCGGGAACAGGCAAAAGAAGAAGAAAATTCAGGTCACATATGAAAGCCCTATAAACTATGTATGCTTTACTCACCGGAAAGTGAAAAGTTGTTTACAAAATTACGCTTAAAACACGCTGTATTTCTTATCACCTGCTTTCAGTTAACTTTCAGGAAATTATGTTTTTGTTTCAGTTTTCAGTCACCTTTTTCCTGATAACGTTTACCATTTTCCAGAGCGTCAGCACATCGATATTGTCAAACAAATTTGTCCCACATACTCAAACCAGGTCAACGCATATCGGTTGCTCGGTGTACATGAGAATAGCTTTCTCGATTGCTTCTTTTTCGTTCCCTTTCACAACCTGGGAATATTTGAGATCGTTTGTACATACAGCAATCTCCTAGTTATCAGAGCGTGTACTGAGGTTCTAGGCGGCTTCTGGCGGTAAAACACACTGACATCAATGAAATATTGTTTATTTCTACTTAGATACGAAGTAAGTCAAGTGTTCAACATGATCGGCAGAATAGTTTGTTCACTGAGCTTTTTAAAGCAGTCGTGTCGTGTTTGCATCGTTCAGAAGGAATACAGGAAAACCTTGTTTGTCTGGCCATCGTAACTCCAGATCTCCGGTTATCAGGATCTATTTAGGAACAAAAACGGAGCCCTTACAGGATGACCTTGGTGCCCGTCGGTCTATCTGTCTGACCGACTGTTAAAAACCGTTTTTCTTCGGAATGGACAGACGTCTAAATTTGAAATTTATGTCACACAACCACTTAGTGTTGTAAGTCAAGGCATCTCTATGTCACATATTTTGAAAGTCGCAAACTCACTCATCAAACCTATAGGAGACTTCCCTTTCGCCTAGAATCATGAAATTTAACAGGTTTCACACAACAACCATAGAAAAAAATTCAAAATATGTAAATTTATAATTATAGCACACGTAAAAATATTTCTTTTGTCATTTTTTATCCAACGTCAAATTGAAATTAAAACAGTTGTTCCGCATTCAGGCTGAGTAGGTCGCAATGGTGAAAGTCAACCATCAGACGAGGAATGACTTTATTGCACATTTGACGTGTTTCGGAATCTGTCAATTATCAGATTTCCAGGAGCGATTCCTGCACTTCGTATGGCGCAAACAAGTCTGCAAATCTCTGCTTGACATACGTCTTGAAACACCATATCAACGCCATTGCTCCTGGAAATCTGACGATGGGCAAATTCCGAAACACGTCATATGAGCAATAAAGTCATTGCTTACCTGACGTTTGACTTTTACCATTGCGACCTAGTCAGCTGAATGCAGGACTACTGGTTATTATAATACCGGTCGCCTGCATTCTGCATCACTTTGTCACGTTTATATTACTGAAATTAAAACATTCTCAATTATCTTGGAATTCCTGGGACCAATATCTTTCCACTATCAATGTCGATGACAGACAAGAAAGGTTGGGATTCGCGATTCCTGGAGTGGATCAACTGTCTATTTACGTAATTAAGTTTGTATGGCACCGTCAGTTCGCGAGTTCTACTCGCACCTGGCTGTTTTTATTTAAGTGTTAGTATGTTATGGCTTTTTATGCTCCAGACGTAATAACAGGAACACGTGACAATGCCAATCTTTAAATTTAAATTCTCTAAACCGTCAAATGCGGTCCCTTCCACAGTGCCAGTTAACAATTCACGAATAACATTTACTCGTAGTTGTAAAGTGTTGTATTGTCTATTACGGTACCTGTATGCAATCACATTGCCGAGTCACACAATTACGAAACCTGGAAACATGTAGTGCCCCGACATTTGTGAGGCCACTGACGCAACTGACGATGGGAATTAGTGGTATATGCAATAGCTCATGTGGAAGCCGTATCAGTCGATTGAGTCCGTTACAACTGAAGAATTGTGAGCATGCTTTGCGAAAGGTTGCTGCCAATGTGTCCAATGGTGACGGAAATCAAATATGTATACCAAGTTCTCCTTCCCCCCATGAACCATGGACCTTGCCGTTCGTGGGGAGGCTTGCGTGCCTCAGTGATGCAGATGGCCGTACCGTAGGTGCAACCACAACGGAGGGGTATCTGTTGAGAGACAAACGTGTGGTTCCTGAAGAGGGGCAGCAGCCTTTTCAGTAGTTTCAGGGGCAACAGTCTGGATGATTGACTGATCTGGCCTTGCAACACTAACCAAAACGGCCTCGCTGTGCTGGTACTGCGAACGGTTGAAAGCAAGTGGAAACTACAGCCGTAATTTTTTCCGAGGACATGCAGCTTTACTGTATGGTTAAATGATGATGGCGTCCTCTTGGGTAAAATATTCCGGAGGTAAAATAGACCCCCATTCGGATCTCCGGTCGGGGACTACTCAGGAGGGCGTCGTTATCAGGAGAAAGAATACTGGCGTTCTACGGATCGGAGCGTGGAATGTCAGATCCCTTAATCGGGCAGGTAGGTTAGAAAATTTAAAAAGTTAGATATAGTGGGAATTAGTGAAGTTCGGTGGCAGGAAGAACCTGACTTTTGGTCAGGTGAATACAGGATGACAAATACAAAATCAAATAGGGGTAATGCAGGAGTAGGTTTAATGATGAATAAAAAAAATAGGAGTGCGGGTAAGCTACTACCAACAGCATAGTGAACGCATTATTGTGGCCAAGATAGACACGAAGCCCATGCCTACTACAGTAGTACAAGTTTATATGCCAACTAGCTCTGCAGATGATGAAGAAATTGATAAAATGTATGATGAGATAAAAGAAATTATTCAGGTAGTGAAGGGAGACGAAAATGTAATAGTCATCGGCGACTGGAATTAGAGAGTAGGAAAAGGGAGAGAAGGAAACATAGTGGGTGAATATGGATTGGGGGAGAGAAATGAAAGAGGAAGCCGTCTGGTAGAATTTTGCACAGAGCATAACTTAATCATAGCTAACACTTGGTTCAAGACTCATGAAAGAAGATTGTATACATGGAAGAATCCTGGAGATACTAGAAGATATCAGATAGATTATATAATGGTAAGACACAGATTTAGGAACCAGGTTTTAAATTGTAAGACATTTCCAGGGGCAGATGTGCACTCTGACCACAATCTATTGGTTATGAACTGTAGATTAAAACTGAAGAAACTGCAAAAAGGTGGGAAATCAAGGAGATGGGACCTGGATAAACTGACTAAACCAGAGGTTGTACAGAGTTTCAGACAGAGCATAAGGGAACAATTGACAGGAATGGGGGAAACAAATACAGTAGAAGAAGAATGGGTAGCGCTGAGGGATGAAGTAGTGAAGGCAGCAGAGGATCATGTAGGTAAAAAGACGAGGGCTGCTAGAAATCCTTGGGTAACAGAAGAAATATTGAATTTAATTGTTGAAAGGAGAAAATATAAAAACGCAGTAAATGAAGCAGGCAAAAGGGAATACAAACGTCTCAAAAATGAGATAGACAGGAAGTGCAAAATGGCTAAGCAGGGATGGCTAGAGGACAAATGTAAGGATGTAGAGGCTTATCTCACTAGAGGTAAGATAGATACTGCCTACAGGAAAATTAAAGAGACCTTTGGAGAAAAAAGAACCACTTGAATGAATATCAAGAGCTCAGATGGAAACCCAGTTCTAAACAAAGAAGGGAAAGCAGAAAGGTGGAAGGAGTATATAGAGGGTCTATACAAGGGCGACATACTTGAGGACAATATTATGGAAATGGAAGAGGATGTAGATGAAGATGAAATGGGAGATACGATACTGCATAAAGAGTTTGACAGAGCACTGAAAGACCTGAGTCGAAACAAGGCCCCGGCAGTAGACAACATTCCATTGGAACTACTGACGGCCTTGGGAGAGCCAGTCCTGACAAAACTCTACCATCTGGTGAGCAAGCTGTATGAGACAGGCGAAATACCCTCACACTTCAAGAAGAATATAATAATTCCAATCCCAAAGAAAGCATGTGTTGACAGATGTGAAAATTACCGAACTATCAGTTTAATAAGTCACAGCTGCAAAATACTAACACGAATTCTTTACAGACGAATGGAAAAACTGGTAGAAGCCGACATCGGCGAACAACAGTTTGGATTCTGCAGAAATGTTGGAACACGTGAGGCAATACTGACCCTACGACTTATCTTACAAAATAGATTAAGGAAAGGCAAACCTACATGTCTAGCATTTATAGACTTAGAGAAAGCTTTTGACAATGTTGACTGGAATACTTTCTTTCAAATTCTAAAGGTGGCAGGGGTAAAATACAGGGAGTGAAAGGCTATTTACAATTTGTGCAGAAACCAGATGGCAGTTATAAGAGTCGAGGGACATGAAAGGGAAGCAGCGGTTGGAAAGAGAGTGAGACAGGGTTGTAGCCTCTCCCCAATGTTGTTCAATCTGTATATTGAGCAAGCAGTAAAGGAAACAACAGAAAAATTCGGAGTAGATATTAAAGTCCATGGAGAAGAAATAAAAACGTTGAGGTTCGCCGATGACATTGTAATTCTGTCAGAGACAGCAAAGGACTTGGAAGAGCAGTTGAACGGAATGGACAGTGTCTTGAAACGAGGATATAAGATGAACATCAACAAAAGCAAAACGAGGATAAGGGAATGTAGTCGAATTAAGTCGGGTGATGCTGAGGGAATTAGATTAGGAAATGAGACACTTAAAGTAGTAAAGGAGTTTTGCTATTTCGGGAGTAAAATAACTGATGATGGTCGAAGTAGAGAGGATATAAAATGTAGACTGGCAATGGCAAGGAAAGCGTTTCTGAAGAAGAGAAATTTGTTAACATCGAGTATAGATTTAAGTGTCAGGAAGTCATTTCTGAAAGTATTTGTATGGAGTGTAGCCATGTATGGAAGTGAAACATGGACGATAAATAGTTTGGACAAGAAGGGAATAAAAGCTTTCGAAATGTGGTGCTACAGAAGAATGCTGAAGATTAGATGGGTAGATCACATAACTAATGAGCAGGTATTGAATAGAATTGGGGAGAAGAGGAGTTTGTTGGACAACTTGACAAGAAGAAGGGACCGGTTGGTAGGACATGTTCTGAGGCATCAAGGGATCACGAATTTAGCATTGGAGGGCAGCGTGGAGGGTAAAAATCGTAGAGGGAGACCAAGAGATGAATACACTAAGCAGATTCAGAAGGATGTAGGTTGCAGTAAGTACTGGGAGATGAAGAAGCTTGCACAGGATAGAGTAGCATGGAGAGCTGCATCAAACCAATCTCAGGACTGAAGACGACGACAACAACAACAACAACAACATACCAAGTTCTCAGCTATTTTTGGACTGTTTCAGAAAAAAAAACATTGGAGTTTGGTGAGCCGATTCGTTGCTGTGGATAGGACGATGCTACATCACATCACAAAATTCGTCCAGTTCACCAGATTCGACACCCTCTGAAGTGCACCAATTTTCAACCGTAAAGAAGTTTGTCGCTGGATAACTTTCTAAATCCAATGTAGCAGTAATGACACTTCACACGAATAAACAGGACAAAGTGACTGACTTAAAAGAGGTCTACTTCACAAAATAATTGATGTTATGGCCTAACATACCACATGCCTCATAGTAAAAGAAAGCGTTTAATCCGTTCTTTCTTTATTGGTAAGTAACATGCACTGGTTCCCTACATTAAGAAATAACGGCAAGAACATCAGTAATTCTAGAAAAATCAATCAATCGATTTTGTTAAAGTTGAATACAGCGTTAATACATTAGTCGTGCGAAGAATTATCACGTGAAAATTCTGACACTGCAATAAGCTTTAGTTACTTGTACAGCACAATGGGGAGTGGCAACGTTACCTTAAAGCAATGTTTCAAAGAGTTTTCCACTCGTCATCCTCAAGGAGGGGCGAGTGTTGGTATCGTGAAAGAGAGAGAGAGAGAGAGAGACAGAAGCTGGGGTACTCAAGTTTCAGTATCATTTACCGTACGAACTGAGATAGAGGGCTACTGGAATACTGTGAGCGTATTAAACTCAAGCCGACATGTTAAGATGGGAAAATATTTTACCTAATGGTGATCACAGAATGTAGCAACAAGTTCAGCAACCCTAAGAACCAGCGTATGAGGGCCAAGAGCTAAAAACCGCGTCGATAACCTAGATTTTCTGTCATGCACTACGAACCCTCACGCCACCTGAACTATGGCATTTCCTTGTTGCATGCATCGAAGAGGTGATCGAGGACGAAGACGGCTTCATGGCCGGGATGCGAAGCGACTAATCACTTCAGTATTGGTCACCACACCGTAGGATGCAGTGTTTCCAGTTGAAGGGGTTATTTAAAAAGCACTTGTTAAAATCAAACATCTTTCGGTAGAAAGAAAATACCTCAATCTACTTGGTTTTTTCTATATTTTTACGATGTTCCTGTGACATTCTGGTAACGTATCTTGCCGCCCAAAATTTTTAATTTTTTTTTTTCACACTTAAGTCCTTACTATGGCAACGGCCTTGCCGCATTGGATACACCGGTTCCCGTGAGATCACCGAAGTTCCACGCTGTTGGGCGTGGCCGGCACTTGGATAGGTGACCATCCAGCCGCCATGCGCTATTGCCATTTTTCGGGGTGCACTCAGCCTCGTGATGCCAATTGAGGAGCTACTCTACTGAATAGTAGCGGCTTCGGTCAAGAATACCATCATAACGACCGGGAGAGCGGTGTGCTGACCCCACGCCCCTCCTATCGGCATCCTCCACTGAGGATGACACGGCGGTCCGATGGTCCCGGTAGGCCACTCGTGGCCTGAAGACGGAGTGTTTTTTTTTTTTATAAAAGTCCTTACTATAATCGGGCGTTTTTGTCTGAAAGTCCACCTGTGAACAGGAAAGAACTACCCGATGGTAAATATATTTCAATGACTTGAACACATACTAACCTTTGCCAGAAAAATGGTTAAATACATTACAAATTAATAAGTACTACCGAAACTTTCATGGCGTGTCTCTGCTACGTACGTTGAAATTACAATGAAATGAATACCCCTAGCTGCATACAGGCGTTGATATAAGTCCACAGGGACAGTTGAGAAAGTGTGCCACAATCGGGACTCGAACCTGGAATCTCCTGCTTACATGGCAGACGCTCTATCCATCTGAGCCACCGAGGACACAGAGGATACTGCGACTACAGGGACTCATCTCTGGCACGCCTCCCGTGGGACCCACATTCCCAACTTACTGTCCCGCACTTTATTCATAGTGCCCCTGCCCAGTATACTTATTACTCGCTGCCGAGGTGGCCGAGCCGTCCTAGGCGCTTCAGTCCGGAACCGCGCGACCCTACGGTCGCAGGTTCGAATCCTGCCTCGGGCATGGATGTGTGTGATGTCCTTAGGTTAGTTAGGTTTAAGTAGTTCCAAGTTTTAGGGGACTGATGACCTTAGAAGTTAAGTCCCATAGTGCTCAGAGCCATCTGAACCATTTGAACTTATTACTCGCGGCTTTTTGCTGATTCCCGTAAGAGTTCGGGCACTGTTTGTGCATCCTCACAGAAGAAGATGGTCAAATGGCTTGTGAGCCTTATATATAGTAAAGGCTCACACACACACACACACACACACACACACACACACACACACACACGACCATGCAGCTCGTTAGAATGAAATTACAATGAAATGAATACCCCTAGCTGCATACAGGCGTTGATGTGTCCGAAAGAACAGATACCACCTTCATATATATAATATCTGGTTCTCTCTTCGCACGGAAAGAAAAGGAGACTTCATGCCATGAGTTTTTTACTTTTTAATCTTGATTCCTGTGTTTCACGCGGACGGAACGTCAACTGTTGATGAATCCTCATACTGTTTCGGGTTGCACTTTTAAGTCAAACTTCTGTGTGAAAAATACCTCCTCGATGCTTAAATTTCATACATATTTAGTCAGTTAAATTTAAAGATATTCTTCTCTGTGTGTCTTTAAGTATCGACGAATGACTTCCCACATGCTGATTACCTATGATTTGTCTACTTTTCAAATAATGAAAGATGCTGAATGTTGCCGAAAAGTAGCAACAAACATACCCTAATCTCGAGGTACATCAATGACTTGATTTTTGTTCTTCTTGAAATTAAGGAGAAAGTATCGAATACTTGCCCTAAGAAATAAAGTAGACCTACGTTAAGGTGAAAACATTTGTGCATTTCCTTAACAGACGGCATACAGGTAAATAAATTTGTATGAACTGTTTGGGAATGACCAATGATACTACTAGAAGAACTTGACATAGCACATAAAGACCTAGGTCGAAAGAAGGCACCGGGAGCACACGACAATCCTTCAGGACTACTGAGTCTTGGAAGAGCCAGCCGTGACAAAACTCTTGCATCTGGTGTGAAAGATGTATGAGACAGGTGAAATACCTTCAGACTTCAAGAAGAAGTAATAATTCCAATTCCAAAGAAAGTAGGTGTCGACAGGTGTGAATATTGCTGAAATATGTTTAATAAGTCATTATTGTAAATAGCAACATGTATTCTTTATAAAACGATCGAATAACTGGTAGAAGCTGACATCGGAGACATCAGTTTGGATTTCGAAGAAATACTCACCCTCCGACTTTGTTAATCCGTGTTTGTATAGGGAGTGACACACTTGGTCGCAGCCTGTCGGTTGCTGCGTCTTGAGTAAGTATCGTTTTTTGGCGTTATCGCTGCTTTAACTTTGGGCGGCTCACAATTTGCGAGATCTACTCCACAACTTGTGTTGATTCTGCAATGATTGTTCTTCCATGGATCTTTGATTCATTTTTAACTTGCATTTGCGATCAGCACAAATTTGAAAAACCAATCAAGAATCGATAGCAAGCTTCCATATAGTCTGAGGTACCTATCAGTTGTTAACAGTACCTTCTGTACGAACTGAGCTTCACTCAAGCAGTCACTTGGTGTATTTTTGTGCACATCAACATGTATTCTGTTGTGGAACTGACTTTGTTAACCCATGTTCTCCGATTCACATAAAATTTGGAGTATAGTAAACTCATTTTGAGATCCATTATACTTTTGAGATCAAGTAAGCATACATTAGTAACAACGTTATGTAAACTGACTTTCACTTTTTACTTGAATAATTAATTGTAAATTATTTAACTGTGGTACAGACTATAGAAAAATAAACTCATAATCTTAGGAGTGTTTTTTACTTTCGTCCTTCAGCTATCCTGTTTCGGCAACCCTAATTTAAAAAATAAAAATATAACAGGATTTTTCCTATAGCTACACTGTGCTCTGCGGCGGTGACGTTCCATTGTAAAAAAAGGTGCCCCTACTTAGTGTGTACTGTAGAAAATGTACTCAATTTAAATCACTAATTATTAATGAATATCGCGCTCATTTGTATTTACCATAAAGCTGAGATTACAACGAGTTTCAATTGATGTCACTACCGTCACTTGCTGGTTTATGTTGTATACGGTGAACACTACCTTGTATAATGTTTCTGTACTGAGTACGTAATTGTGGTACACAGTTTGCACACTCCACTGTTGAGACCCAGCACACCACTAAACACACCTACAAAAAGTCAGAATGTTTCAAACATACAAAAAGTACCACTAAGTTTAACTTTGGTGCGTGGGTGGTGCACCCCAAGTTGAGGACAGGAGAGGAGGAGGTTTTCCTTTTTTTTCCCTTCTTCTTTTCCCACATTGGCAAAAACGAGCCAGCGGGAAAGCACGATCTTACATTCATAGAAGGCCTGTGTGGTAGGTCCCGAGTCCCACGTTTTAGATTGAGGGGCGGTAACGTAGTTTGTTTAGACAATATATTCACAGAGCCACTGGAGGGAGAGAGAAAAACATTAAAAAATATACCATCGGCCAGTGTTGGTGGTAAATTTACATCTACATCTACATGGCTACTCTGCAATTCACACTAAAGTGCCTGGCAGAGGGTTCATCGAACCATTTCTATACTATTTCTCTACCATTCCACTCTCGAATAGCGCTTGGGAAAAAGGGACAACTAAAGCTTTCCGTTCGAACTCTGATTTCTCTTATTTTATTGTGATGATCATTTCTCCCTACGTAGGTGGGTGTCAACAAAATATTTTCGCATTCGGAAGACAAAGTTGTCAAATGTCCCCTTAGAAAAATTAACGAATTACTGTGCTGATAAATCTCTTACATTATTTGATTTTCAAACAGCTGAGCAGAACTGAACGTACTCAAGACATTTCGCTCTTTACCTATTCTGATCAACACTAAACTGACACACAATATTTTTAGCGCAACGGAATCTGATTTTCAATAATCCCTACAAAATAATGGCCCTGACTAACATTAACCTATACCTTTCACAAATCACTTACCTCACAAAAATCTTCGTTACTCAAGCTACTGCAATACAGCGAGCGCCACTATTGCCAGCTAAATAAAAGATTCAAACTACTGAAGGCACTAACTACTGATAGGCATAGTTACAAATGAAAGATTTTGATAGAGAACAAACAATGTATTTACCTTAATAGTGTTCAAAAGTCATATATATGAGTTCATGATATCCAGTCTTACAAATTTACTGTATCTGTTGAACACACGTCCAGATCGTCCGCTCTCAAAATTCCGCCATCTCTCTCCCCACATCCACCACTGCTGGCGGCTCACCTCCAACTGCGCAACGCTACGCGCTGTTAACAGCCAACTGCCCAACACTACAATAGCGAACAACAATGCAAACCAGCCACAGACTGCACACAGCACAGCCAGTGATTTTCATACAGAGCGCTACGTGGCGTTACCAATAAAAAAACCTAAACAGCCTACTTACAGTTATGATTCAAATTTCGTAAATACATCTCGGCGCAAATAAAACCGCCTTTGTTTCAATGACTGCCACCCCAACTAGCGTATCATATCAGTGACACTCTAACCGCTATTGCGCGATAATACGAAACGAGCTGCCCTTCTTTGTACTTTTTCGATGTCCTCCGTCAATCCTACCTGGTAAGAATCCCACACCGAGCAGCAATATTCCAGCAGAGGATGGACAAGTGTAGTGTAGGCTGTCTCTTTAGTGGGTTTGTCGCATCTTCTAAGTGTTCTGCCAACAATGCGAAGTCCTCGTTTCGCCTTCCCCACAATATTATCTATGTGGTCTTTACAATTTAAGTTTCTCGTAATTGTAATTCCCAGGTGACCGGTTGCAAAACTTTAGGCAGACGAAAAACAGCTGCCCGGCCAAAAGGAGGTGCGTTTGAAGTCACTGTATTGGTGGAGATGGAGAAGTAGATTCAGGACTCAACTGGCGGAGACAGGAGAAGGCAGACATAGGCTACGGAGATGACAGAGGACACTTCAGTTCCATAGATGGGGGAGAAAGGAGACCTGAGAAGCAGACTCTAAAGACAGAAGGAGGGCCCTTTCAATCCGACGCTATCATGTCTCAATGTTGGCCACCGCTGCCTCCAGTAAGAACACTATGCGGCAACGGCACGATAGGGATATGCGTGTTAACTCATTAGCTTTACGGAAGCAACACACCTCGATAGGTCCCTCTGTCCCAATAATATGCTTGTCTACATTTACTGTCATCCTCTCGCCTTGCAATAACAGTATACTTGTTGTTTAACTTGGCTATGGGGCAACGATGATAAGAAATTGGTATAATCAAATTACTGCACAAATTCCCCTCAGAACCCTGCCAATCATTAGATACAGTCATTAATTTGACCACCTACGAATTTTGTTAATTCAGAACTGCTTGTAATGAATGTTTAATTCCTTCAATATTTAACATTCCGATTATGGAATAAATTGTGAATGTATCTTCCACCATGATTTTTAGTTTGTAGTTAATGAAACCTATATCCATAGGCAAAATGAATAGAACGTTAATTGAGACCCATTCATGATAAAGCGCTAAGGGCCCTGTAGCTCGCTGTGTTCTTTAAATTCCGTCCCGCAACTTAATTAATCAGTTCTGTTTCCTGCGGAGCAAACTGACTCCGTAGCTGTATAGGTCAGATCATCAAGGAGAAAACCTGGCAAGCTCGACGATTCCTTCATTTTGGCGGACCTTGCTCAGCATTCGATACCACAGGGTACCTTCCAACCGTGGTCAGTATTCAGAAAATAATAGGGATTGACTTCCAAGGGTTCACCTCACAAAAATTTTAGAGAGCAAAGAATAAAAGTGAATAATAAATTTTTCTGATATAGGATAAGATACCAAATGCGAAATAAATACTCCATGCACTCTTTGTTTTCAGCTTTCATTCCATTGTATTTATGTGTGTTTGAAATTGGTGTCACCATCTGTCAATTTGATCATGGTGTTGACCAGAGTATATTAAGAATATCTGTCCAAAAAAGTAGAAGCATTTGCAGGGAATAAAATAATTATTAGGTAGTGAAATTTCTTTGACGAGTGCAGAAACAGGAGTAGAAATAAAGGTAGCGGGAGAAGCGAGAGATGAAACAAGAGTAGACAATGGGGTGCCTCTGGTGGCAAGGAATGCAGAAAGCACCGAAAATGGAAAAGATATAGAACCAGGAACGGAAAGAGAAGGTAGGAATGTACAACACAACACGACGTGGAAATGAGTGAAAATGAGGAGAATATTGTCGAAATGATCATTTACTTTACAAGTTCAGAAAATAACGAATGTGTGGCAGAGAGAGTAAACGAAAGAACGGAGCCTCAGTTGACTACAGCAAGTATCTCATCTAAAAAGAATGAAGAGGAAAGCAAACCGAGCATGCATGGATTTATGGTTTGTATTACGAGAGAAATAAGAAAAGATCTAGACAAACAGAATAGCAATACAGAAAGAGAAGTAGATCAATGGGACGCGAAAAGAGAAGAATGGGAGGAATAATGGGCTAAGAAAGTTGAGGAGCAGCATAGGGAAATGTGTCAAGAAATGCAGAAACTAATAAAGAGCCAAGATGTACGTACAGATAAGCTGGAGCAACCACGGGAGTAACTTCCTACAGTAAATCAAAAGGATGAAAAATACAGAAAAGGCAGAAGTTGCTATTGGAATTCAAAGAGAAGCACGAAAATATTGACAAGAAACTGCAGAGACAAGTAGAGTATCTAGAGAAACACTTAAACGACGAGGGACGGATGCTACGGATGCAAGCAGTAGTGCGGAACACGTCAACAACGATGTGACATTTCGATGAGTTACCGATTATGAATATAGAGGAAGAGAAAGGGTAGAAAGATCAATCTGATCAGAGTTACAAGGAAATAGTGAAGTGCACTGAGCGGAGTTATTTGGATAGGCAGAGACATCTGGCGTCAAGACCTTTAATTAAAAACAGTACATGTCAGTGTGTAAGCACCATGTATTCAAGGGGAACGGCAACATCCTCCGTCCAAGGCCCGTGTTGAAGTTTTATAACTTAAATCCACTGTCAAGATGTTGACAGTCAAACCTGAGTACATTTGCAGTTTATTCGGGGGAGAACCCACTGTAAAGGTGCAGTCAATGGCACTAACATACATGATATATTGAGAGTTCAAGGAGGCGTTTTTGGGCAATTACTAGTCCATAAAGAAACGTCGAAACTGCAGATCTGGGGATCCTATACACCTCCTGTAAACTAGGTCCCCCTCACCCGCTTGTCTCTCCCATCCTCTCCACTGTCCACTGCTGCGCCTGTATTTCCACGTCCCACCTGCTCTCCATCTCTCCACTCTCCGTACCCTCTCCCAAGGTGGCTTCCGCCAGCTCCCCCTCCCTGGTGATGCCCTCCTCCCCTCCATCTACCCCTCCTATCAACTTTGCTCCTCCAACTTCCTGTGTCCTTTCCTTAAGGCACCCTCTCTCCTTTCTCTCTCCTTCCCTCCATCCTCCCTTCCTCCCCCCTGGTCTTCCCCAACCCCCTCCTACCTTCATTCCTCCCCCCCCCCAACTCCCCTGCCATTGGCATCTCTGCTCTCCTCTCTTCCTTCTCCACCACCCTTCTCCCCTCTTGGCAGGTCCCCGGACTCGCACACGCTAAGTGGACATTCGCGCGCCGGAGATCATCGCCATCAGTTTAGTGTCTGTGCCGTTATGATTGTGATTTAGTGTTTTTCGCCGACACGCTCCTCGTTCACTTGTACCGTCTCATTCGTCAGTGTTTGTGTGCAGTGCCAACAGTATTTTCGTGTGAACGGCTTCATGTTTTTTATTTTATTGTATCTCCTGTTTTTTAACCTCCGATTTGTTACTTTTCTGTCTCCTTTTTTTCAATTATTGTAATTCTTGTGGCTGAAGAGCGGAGTAGATGTAATCCGCTGCCAGCCCGCCTTTGTATAAGGTGAACAAATAACAATAATGGGAAAAAAAAACTGCAGATCCGGTAAAATTCCTTGAACAAATGATGAAAAAGGATCAAATCTTGGATGTACCATATAATTCAGAGGAAATGATTACATTTTGTTTTCAGTGATTACCCAGACATTTCCAACACATTCTCATCGGACGCTGCAGTAATGACAAGATGAGTGTAAGGATCTTCTGCAGGATACTGAACCAGTGCATTGTGGCTATCACACATCGAGTTAGCTGGTCGATGGAGACTTAATTTTACTGTAACACAGCAAGCGCACCTAAAGAGGAGAAATAATCGTTCATATTGAAACGGTGTAGGACATTTCAGGCCTTATCAAAAGATCTGTGGAGGACAGAATAATTCCGATGACCAACGAAGGAATTGTTACAACAGCTACAATAATAATAGGAAAACAGATCATAGACAGGAGACGAATGGCGATGTGCAGCTATGACAAGCACAGAAACTGTTGACTTGCAAGGACCTGACCTGCATACAAACATGATTGTGCGGCCATATCACTGCAATGACTTCAGTAGTTAACAGGCATAACTGTGATCCGTGTCAGGACAGGAAACATACATTACATTGCACAGGAAGATGTGCGAGAAGTGCAATTAGAGGAGAATGAGACTACCCAGGTGCAAAATTTACATCTAGTAGTAAGCATATTAGTAGGAGAACTATGTTTTGAAGCCATTCTTGACAGCGACCGATAAATTTCGGCGACCCAGGACAGTGTTGTTCAGGGATGTATATAATAAATCGACTGGCTAGTACTAAGTTTGCACAAGACGAAAGTCAAGAGTAGATAAACAGCAAAGAGCAATGATATGTGGCACCAAGTATATTTGGAGTTTAACAGTCAAGGCAATACCCTTGAGTGGAATTTCTTCTGTGTGCAAACCTCTCTACATCAATTATATTACAGATGGACTTCATGCAAAAGTGTCATGCAGTGACGGACATAGGTAGATGCAAGATGATTTTACAGGACACGCAAATCTGCATACTATTCGAAGAGCACACTGTATGAAAACAGCTACCGAAAAACTGTCTGAAATTGTGTGTTGAGTCGGAGGATCAATCAACAGGATACAGACGAGGACAATAAGATAAGGAAGAACATTTTCGACTCAGCTACGAGAAAATGGAAGACGAAATGAGAAGACAAATCACTGAAAAGATTGAAGTGGTACAGGAGGTGGATTTATGTGCTAAAGCAGAACTATTTAAGAATTAAACCATATTGTGGTAGTATTTTCACTAATAGTAGGCACGCTGCGCATTTTCCACTTACTTTCATGATGAAGCCTCAAACAAAATTTTTTGTAAGACCCACAACGATGCCATTTGCATTCAAGAACCAAGTTCATGACTAAATGCAAAGGACGCTGGATCAACGAGCGACCAAACTGGCGGTATCCTCGTACAACAAACCTTTGAGAGTTAGGGACAAAAAATATGGTACAATTCGTCTGGTATTCGATGCCAGACAAATTACTGGATTAACTGAAACGAAGACAGATCGACCAGAAAATATAGCCTGCAAAAGTTTAATGGTGTACGAGTTTTCTCTTCCTTGGACTTGCGGGTCAGTTACCGACAAATTGAACTGGAACCATTATGTCGACAATACACCGCATTCTTGGCTTTAGGTCGCTGTTACCAGTTTAGACGCCTCCCTTTCGGCCTTAACATGTCAGCAGTACATTTGTTAGAAAGCATATTGTATGACTTGATATGGTGCCATGAAAGGAGATATGTAGACGACTTATTTACAGCTGAATACTCGTGGGGAGAGCATAACTGCACACTGAAGGTTCCACTCGCAACATTGGTTCAAATGGCTCTGAGCACTATGCGACTTAACTTCTGAGGTCATCAGTCGCCTAGAACTTAGAACTACTTAAACCTAACTAACCTAAGGACATCACACACATCCATGCCCGAGGCAGGATTCGAACCTGCGACCGTAGCGGTCGCTCGGTTCCAGACTGTAGCGCCTATAACCGCACGGCCACTCCGGCCAGCCCACTCGCAACATTCAAATACCACTGAATAACAGCAAGTATTAAGAAATAACAATTCGATGTTGCTAGAGACAAATTCTTACGACACATTATAGACAGCAGCAGGTTCTCTTCACACAAGTTATGTACCTCTGAGAACCAAGCTAGAATTATGGGTACACGTGGGCCTAATAAACTTTTATAATCTTATCGTACACCTTGAGGATCTGGCCAATCCAAAACTGTGTGAGTTGACATGGAAAAAGACGAGCTAAAGAAGGCAACTGTAGTAGCACCCGGATCTCTTCAAAGATTTTTCAAAGATTTTTGAGTGATAACGGTCAGCGCAAAGACATTTTGGGTGTGATTATCTTCCAAGAAAGTGAGGAAACAGCAGAGAGAATCCAGAAGAAAATAGCGTTTGTCAGTTGTTTGCGTACATAGAAAGAAAAGAATAATCCAGTAACTTAACTGCAGGGAAATGCCATTGTGTGAAGAATCAAAAAAATCAGATTTTCTTTATGGATCGTATATGTGTGTGTTCTCCGATCGCAACGCATTACAATTTTTATGACAGCAAAAACGATTTATGGAAGGTTAGCTAAATGGATACTATATCTACAAGAGTTCCAATTCAAAGTTATGTTAGTACCAGGTATACTGCTTGTTGTGGCTGATGCATTATCCCGTCGCTGGTGGAATCAACAGAAACTAAGGAAGAAGAATTATATGAGAACAAGTACAGTGTGTATTATTTGAAGCAAATGGTGTTTGAGAATTTTATTGTGACATCTCTGAAAGGAAGAGGATGCAACGGTGAAGGTGATAAAAGGAAGATGAAAGGCAGGAAGCAGGCATCCATATGACAGTTCTTCCTGTTGAAGAAAACAATACTATTTCGGCGACAGAACTTAGATGAGACTCGATGGTTATTGTGCGTACTTGAAGAAATAATAAATAAATCAATGTGATGACTAGTTCCCTGGAATGAAAAGCGACTTGTTACTTCAAGCCGGCCGGTGTGGCGGAGCGGTTCTAGGCGCTTCAGTCTGGAACCGCGCGACCGCTACGGTCGCAGGTTCGAATCCTGCCTCGGGCATGGATGTGTGTGATGTCCTTAGGTTAGTTAGGTTTAAGTAGTTCTAAGTTCTAGGGGACTGATGACCTCAGATGCTAAGTCCCATAGTGCTCAGAGCCATTTGAACCATTTGTTACTTTAAGAGTATGGAAAGGAATCAGAAAGATGTCAACCATTTGCAAACTGTGCCATAAGTCAAACCTACTAACGACATCGAACCAAGTGAATCTGTTTCCCGTCATACCGAATAGATTAAGAAAGCTAGCAGGAACAAATTTAATGGTACCATTACCTCGTATGGGAGAGGGATAGAATTATATTTTGGTGACGGTAGACCTAGCCTTGATATACGTGACCTTGGGCCACAGTGAAGAGAAAAAACTACGTCCGTTTTGGACGTGTTCCAGAAAGTGTTTCTGAAGCAGGTTTGGCGAATGGAAAAGGTTATCTCTAACAACGGACCCTAACTCTGGTCGAGAAGACGAAAAGGAGTACTGAAGAAGCACAGGATCTGGCCGATGTTTACATCAACTTACCACCTCTTCTCAAATGCATCTGAGAGGGACGTTGCTACCGATAACATTGCAGTAAACACCATACATCAGGGGATGTGTTCCTCACTGAATTTCAGGTGCTGATGTATGATTTGCCACATGGTGCAACAGGGATAGCTCCAATAACGGTACTGAACTGAAGAAAAAGCTATCAGCAGACAAGATTAGAGAGATGATAGTGTTCCCTAACAGGCACCACCAGTGACAAAAAGAAGTGACTGCATCAACCATAAAAAGATACGCGCTATGGTGGCAATGAGGAAAGAAAAGAATGGATAGGAATAAGAAAACGCAGAGCTATGAAGCGGGTGAGAAGGTTTCGATACAGTCACATAGGAGGCAGAAGGAAGTGTGTGATAAATTCTTCGCGCCATACTATGGACTAATGAGGATTAGGCGCATTACCAATCCCAATTATGTAGAGCTGAAGACATGTAAAATTTGAAGGAACACACCATATTATCAACGTTAAACTGTTTAGAGAACGATGCAAGAATGGGAGCATGGCCTTTGGAATAAGAAGAAATGATAGAGTTGCTTAGATTAAAATCAAATCAGTTGTTAGTTAGCCAAATTTGTCGTTATTTTACTTGTATTACAAGTGACTGTAAACTGTATAACATGTGAGTACGAGTAATTGTTGACATATAGAACAAGGAGACCAACTTGGGCGTATAGTGCATTGCTTTCGATATGTGGTAACGGTGAGAATAATGTATGAGGATAATGAAAATTAATTTGGTGGATATGTTTTTTAAGGAGAACTATAAAACACAATAGAAGGACGGAAGATGATTATATTATAGAGCAAATTAAATACTCAGTTGTAAAGAAATATATACGATTTATGGGACATTGGATTTTGTTTGATACTTCAGGAAGCTAAAGAGAGAAAGAAACCTGTAAAGGAGTTGTAGATGGCTTTGTAATTGCCACTACAAGCTAGCGTCCAGACATAATATTAGAGGTTGAACAGGATGGCCCAAGTCAAGAGTGCATGTGGTATTTTTGTGATATTGGAGGAGGAAGTGGCTAAGTTCTTTTACAGTGCATGTCGTGCACCAAAGTAATTTTGCTTGAAAGTAAACGAGAGAAGAGAAGGCTTAAATGATGAGTGGACTAATGGTAATGTGTATGAATGTGTATATGGCTAAGGCAACAGACTTGATTATAATGAAGGGTTCTTACAAAGTAAATATACGAGGTGTGGCTAGAAAAAAACCGGACGAGTACTGGTGAAACAATAAAACGAATGCAATAAGGCTGAAAGTCGCGTGGCCTGTCACGTGACTCTCGCTCCGCCTACTGCTCGAGTTTCATCTGCCTCCTGCACTCAGTCTGCCCGTGGCGTCTGTTTTAAGTAGTTGACGTTTTGTCTGTGCGTCGGAAAATGTTGAGTGTACAGAAAGAACAGCGTGTTAACATCAAATTTTGTTTCAAACTAGGAAAATCTGCAAGTGAAACGTTTGTAATGTTACAACAAGTGTACGGCGATGATTGTTTATCGCGAACACAAGTGTTTGAGTGGTTTAAACGATTTAAAGATAGCCGCGAAGACACCAGTGATGACACTCGCACTGGCAGACCATTGTCAGCAAAAACTGACGCAAACATTGAAAAAAATCGGTAAACTTGTTCGACACTTTCCTTGTCAACTCCTGTTAACTCAGACACTGCTGTGATTGTTAAACGGCGATCTTGTCGAACAAGTTTACCGATTTTTTCAATGTTTGCATCAGTTTTTGCTGACAATGGACTGCCAGTGCGAGTGTCATCACTGGTGTCTTCGCGGCCATCTTTAAATCGTTTAAACCACTCAAACACTTGTGTTCGCGATAAACAATCATCGCCGTACACTTGTTGTAACATTACAAACGTTTCACTTGCAGATTTTCCTAGTTTGAAACAAAATTTGATGTTAACACGCTGTTCTTTCTGTACACTCAACATTTTCCGACGCACAGACAAAACGTCAACTACTTAAAACAGACGCCACGGGCAGACTGAGTGCAGGAGGCAGATGAAACTCGAGCAGTAGGCGGAGCGAGAGTCACGTGACAGGCCACGCGACTTTCAGCCTTATTGCATTCGTTTTATTGTTTCACCAGTACTAGTCCGGTTTTTTTCTAGCCACACCTCGTACATATTTGTTTGTTTTTGAACATATAAGTAGAAGTGGTAAACCCATGACAGAGAGAGAAGAAAGAGCTCGTAAGGGTGGGAAAGCATATGCACTGCCCATGGCTCCAATAAATGACAAAATAGAATGCAAGGAGAAAAGGTAAAACTGACCCTGCAGGCCATACGGATCATTGGTCACGGTGATGAGAAAAGCAGAAAAAGGGTAGGCCACTAATCTACATTACTTGAAGGTAAAAATTAATACGGCTGATTTAGAGGTTGTATTGTGCTGTTTTGTTTTGTAAGATGTTCACAGAAACGAGGCAGTTTCATCAGAATGACGACGATGAGGAGGGTACAATTCCACACATCGAACCATGGATCATGTAGGAATGGTTAAAGGAAAGCACAATGAAAGAGGTTGAAATATAGAAAAAATGGAAATGATAATATGGATCCAGTGGCCGGGAGTTCCCAGGCGGGATGTTCGGCCGCCAAGTGCAAGTCTTATTGAGTGCGACGTCTCACTGGGCGACTTGCGCGTAGACAATGGCGATGAAATGATGATGAGGGCAGCACAACACCCAGTCTGTGAGGGGAGAAAATCTCCCACTTTCGTTCGTTGCATCTGCTCGGGGCGGACGTCGTAAGACACCAGTTTAAGTTCGTTGTTGATCGATTAACTCAGTTTCTTTATTACAGGGGGCAGCTAACCCCCTGACCGAACACGCTGAGCTACCGTGCCGGCAAACCGTTCAGCTAATGGGGTGGACTGAAATCCAGAGACAAGCATGGAGAAGAAAAGAGCCAAACTAGGCATTGAGGAAAAACTTATCTTGGATGATAGTATCTCCTTCTCTTCTCTGGTTTTAATAATTAATAATCAACGAAAATGTAGATGTTGAGAGGAATTAATCTGGGAAGCATGAAGGAAAAGCTGCATATATATAAAATATGGGTTGTACAACAGCATGATTTAATATCCAGTAACAACAATACTACTAACTAATCTACTAATACAAAATATATGTGTAGCAAAACAAACAGATGTGATATAAATTTAGGAAATTATTTGGTGTAAACTAGTCAATGAAAAATAGAAACCAAGTACAAATGAACTGTCTCTTTATAAATATGAAAAACACATACGTAACCAGGAAATTTGTTTAGCAATAAGGGACATTAGCCATCTAGAGGGAAATAACTAAAATTTGTGTTATGAGTAATGTGCAGATGCGAATCGGCTATATGGGACAGCAAAAAAGTGGCAGGTACCCATGGAAGAGACACACACATGATGCGCTGAGGCAAACTGCGTAACAGCTGACGGCCTAACAGCAGGGTGCCCGCCCACTGTATGGGCCCTGAGTGCAATGCAAAGCGGCCAGTCAGCCGCTCTAATGCCCATCACATCTCTCGAGGGGATCAGCTGTGGTTGCGCCCGCCACGACATGCAGGCGGAAGTACCCCCTTAGGACCAGACCGGGACACGGCATCGTCGGCAGATAAGCTAGGTAAATAAGCGGCTGCGCCACAACACAAGCATAGGCTCGTGCCCTGAGTTGTCAGCGTTTCACTGCAGAGGAGCGGTATGCACATCTGCATAGAGGGTCCTCGCAGAGAAACGCACTATTGCTTTGCAGTGGGTCCTCTAGGCTACAATCCATGGTAGCACTTTACTGAGGGACACGCATCAATGATTAATTTTGCTCCTA
Source organism: Schistocerca nitens (assembly GCF_023898315.1). NCBI lineage: Eukaryota > Metazoa > Arthropoda > Insecta > Orthoptera > Acrididae > Schistocerca > Schistocerca nitens. The sequence continues at coordinate 672,704,301 of NC_064617.1, read as the reverse complement.
GTGACTACGAATCCCTTGCTTTCAACCGTGGAAAGCGGCTTTGAACAGCAACCCATCCCATATTTGGTCCTAGATGTACACGGATTGCAATACAACGCCAGGCAGCGCTATTCTGACTTTATCTCGTGGTATCTGCTCTCCTACGAGCCATTCTGCATCTTCCTGCATTTGCAACAGTGTAGGCGCAAATCCTAACATGCCAAAGAGTATAGAAAGACTCCATATAGGATCAGGATCGCATTAAACAACAGCTGGCAAGAACCTAGTACTTGTCGAGCAAGTCAGGAAAAACAATCAGGACAGCTGTCACTACGTATGGGACACTTGCTTCCCCCAGCTGTTGACGTACCGTTGCCGTGAAGGAAGGCTGACTCACCCATGTCCACACCGCCAAGATAAATAGATTCGAGGAACAGGGTGACGACGAGCAACGAGAATCTACACCGACGTCAATACTCGGCAAGCGGAGGGTACTTCTGGTTCAAAAATGGTTCAAATGGCTCTGAGCACTATGCGAATTAACTTCAGAGGTCATCAGTCGCCTAGAACTTAGAACTAATTAAACCTAACTAACCTAAGGACATCACACACATCCATGCCCGAAGCAGGATTCGAACCTGCGACCGTAGCGGTCGCTCGGCTCCAGACTGTAGCGCCTAGAACCGCACGGCCACTCCGGCCGGCGTACTTCTGGTGCCACCGTAACTGATCCCCTTTCCTCTTTCACTCGCTAATGGCTCTTGGGAAGGATGATGTTGGTAAGCCTCCGTATTACCTCTAATATGTCGAATTTTCTCATTATGGTCATTTCGCAAAACATAAGTAGGAGAAAGTAATATACTGTCCGACTCTTCCCGATGCACAACGCCTCTCTTGTAGCGACTGCCACTGGAATTTGTTGAGAGTTTCTGCAACTATCTCGTGCCAACTAAAAAATCACGCGACGAACCGAGCCACTCTTAGTTGGAGTTTCTCTCCCTCTTCCACCTTATAAGCCACTTCTTTATTGGATGAATTACATTTCCTTTACTGTTTCCCCTACTATTTTTTTATGTGTCATTCCACTTAATGTCGCTCTGGACAGATACTCCTAGATATTTTACGGTGATTACTGTTTCTAGCAATTTGTCGTCAACGGTGTAGTTTGCCAGTAGTGGATTTATTTTCCAAAGTATGTGCAATTTGTTACATTTATTTATGTTCAAAGTCAACTGTCAGTCCTTGCACCATTCATCAATCCTCTGCAGGTCCTTCTGCAAATCTTTACTGTCTTCTGGCGTCGCTACTTTCTTATAAACGACCGCGTTATTTCCCAATAGACTTACAGAGGTTGCAACGGCCTCCTCCCATTTATTTACATTTTCAACAATAACGGTCCTGTGACACTTCCTTGGGGAACCTCCGTGACTACGTTTACATCTGTCGATTTGTTTCCGTTAAGAGCGACGTACTCAGTTCCATCTACGTTCTACAAGGAAGTCTTGAATCCAGTCGCAAGTCTGGTCCGATATTCGGTAAGCTCGTATCTTTTTCACTATATAGAAGTGTGAGGCTGTTTCAAACGTCTTTTTTTCCATAACCCCACAACGGACGAAATAGGCCTATAATAATTTGAAAACGGTGATGACCTACGCTTTTTTCCAGTCGCTAGGTACCTATCTTTGTTCGAGAAACCTACGAGTAACTGCAGCTAGAATGGGAAAATTCTTCCGCATAATCTCTGCATAATCTCACAGGTACCTCATCTGGTGCTGATGTCTTTCCACTATAAAGCGACTGTAGTTGTTTCTCTACTCCGCGATCAGTTATCTCAAGATCTGTCATTTCGAAGTTCGTACGATGATTAAAAGCAGGGACCACATGTTACTATCTTCCACGCTGAAGAGTTTCGGAAGACCGAATTCAGTATTTCAGCCTCCTCTGTCATTTTCCCTTTCGGTTCCATTACGACCACTGAGTGACTGAACAGATAATTTCGAACCAGTTACTGATTTAACGTATAGCCAAAACCTTTTAGGGTTTTGTGTCAGACAGGTCAACAAAAATTTTTCTTTCAAAGCTACGGAACGCTTCTCTCATTGCTCTCCTTACTCTTATTTTCGCTTCGTTCAGTTTTTGTTTTTCTGCTATGTTTTGACTTCTCTTGACTCTGTGATGGAGCATGATGCCCTGAATCTTAAACGTTGATTGAATTGCGACCATCCTCATTCTGAACGATTTTTGTTGCTCCAAATGATGTCATTTGAAAGCACGAATTGAATTTGCGAATTTTACGCAAAAACAATTTAGATTGAGATGTAGCTCCAGCCAGTAGTGTTTTCAATGGTTCTGCCGACGAATTCAATCATGGCAATACAACTTTTCCACACGCCCAGCAGAAACCGGCCGATTCATCTTTGTATTTGAATTGTTTGTTCATAGCACCGATTACGATTTGTGAATGTGACGAATAGTCGATGTCCGACTAATATTCAAACTCAAGGCGAAGAAGTGATGCACGTGTCAATGCGCGATGCACTTGCAAACGCTGTTGTTCACATGTTCTGAATGTGTCTCAATGCATTAGCTCGAAGGTGTTCGTTGCGTTGCTCTTGACTTTCATTAGCACGTCTGATTGCAGCCTGGTTTCTTAAATTTTCATTGTCCGTCAACTGATCTTCTGCCGATCTATTTAACCGACGGTTCTGGACTAATTGTGAATTCCGATTCCGTCGACCAATATTTTCTCATCGTCCACGAAGACGTGACATTGTTTTATGTACGTAACTTATATGTGAATATACTACACTTAATATTCCCTGAAATGCGACACTTGAAATATCAAAAGACACCGTACAAAAAAATTAAAATGTCAAAAAATAAACGAAATCCTATGCACGTAACTTATATCTGAATATATTACGCTCAATATTGCACAGAAAAATGCAACGCCACCTACCGTGCTGATTTAAGAATGTAAATTTTCCAGGCCCCCACTTGAATGCATACACAAAAATTTATTCAAGTCGATCCAGCCGTTTAGTTGCAGTATAGATAAATAACCTAGATAGCGACTGCAGCGCCATCTGCTTGGCTGAATTGTGAATCTAAACCATCCAGGTCGCCACCCAAACGCATACAAAAAAATTCATTCAAATCGGACCAGCCGTTCAGGAGGAGTTCAGTGACATACACACGTACAGTAGAATTATATATATATATATATATTGTATGTGTCACTAAATAAGTTTTGGTCTCTAACAATAACACAGAAACTTACACAGTGATCATCTAAAGTATATTTCATACTCTGCTACACAGCGTATATATAATAATTTACAGGGTGCTCGGAAATTTCCGTTACAAACTTTTAGGACTTGTAGACGGGAGTGAGTCCACAATATTTTAAATGGGAACCCACATCTGGAAACATACCGTTTCCGTTCTATGACGGTTTCAGTTCAGATGTGTAACGCGTCCAAGTCTGCTGAGGGAAAGAGAAAAGTCTCAGAGCTGCTTGTCCTGGTATGCAGTAGGGTAGACAGGATGACATGCACTGAATGTCCGTCAGGAAATTTGGTTTCAACATGATGGTGAAACACCTCACTTCTGACGCGCTGTTGGGAGACATCTCAACAGACAATATGGTGACAGAAGGGCAGGCCGAGTGGTCCAACCGTGTAGCGGCGGCAGTCGCCGGATTTAACTTCTACAGACTGCTTGTAGTGGGGTCGTATGCAAAGTTTAATTTACGAGACACCTGTAGAATAGGGGAAGATCTGCTGGCACGAGTTCTGCCAGCTGCACTACAAATCGATGAGACACCAGGTTGGACGGAGAATGTGTACAAGATCATGTTTCCTAGGTTCAATGTCTGTAACAACATCGGTGGTCGCTACATCGAGTCGCTGTTGCAAAGCATCAGTTCCGATCTGTACGTACATTATGTTGGGTTCTTTTTTTATTCGGAATAAGGTAAACACGCAATGTTTAAATGTTGATAAAACAAATGTTCGTAAGTGATAAATGAGTATTTCGTCATGCTTCCTTTCGAATAGTACTGTGTGACGCCTCATTCAGTTCCTCAAGCAGTAGTGGATGAGTTAATCATCTTAACTGAAATCGTCTCGAACGATGGGTTCCTATTCAAAATATTATGTACTCACTCCGATCTACAAGTCCTAGAAGTTCGTATAGGTAATTTCCGAACTCACCAAGGACCGTCAATAGTTTTGGGAAAGATGAATGTAAACATATTCTAATAATAGATTTTTCCTTCCATTAAGGTGTGAATGTTTTTATCAAAAAGCTGTGCACAGTGTTATTTTACTTTGATTTGTCATTTAGATTTTTTTGTGATGGATGTTAGTGAGATTGAAATGTCTTCTGCAACATTAATCTGCCTTCAGCAGCAAGCTCAGTACTAAATGCCAAAGGAAACGATGATCCCTACAAGAGTAAAGGTTTCGTATATTACACCCTTCTCCTATACTTCACATCCAGATATACGTAGACAGCACTAATTGTTTATGAGTTGGCAAGGACCTTCAAAGAATTTTACTGTGGAGATGGAACTCTAGCAGTTTTCAAGTCTGACACCTCCTGCGCAAAATTTGAAGTGCAAGGAGGGAGTCATGAGAGGTGGCTAATCTATTCAGCTAGCCAAAACTCATCCTTGTAAGAGGTGATGGAACGAATTCGCATATTATTAATATTTTTACTCGACAGTTGCACTTGAAATTTAAATGAGGGATATGACGGTGTTTGCAGTGGCAGTAATAACTCACCTGTGAGTTTATGTTCTGATTAGACATCTGCATGCTGTGGTAATCATGTGTAGAGGCTGACAATATACCGTTAGAGGAGAGCGAGCAGTGGGGAGAGCCCGTGGGGCGAGGCGGAGGTCGTCCCTTGGGACGTAGTGGGTTGGTGACCTTTCAAGTAGGTCAGTGAACTCGTGGCCAGGGCAGAGCTGAAGAATGGTGCGAACAGCCACCAGGCCAGAGACTGCCAGTGCCTGGTGCGTTGTGACGGGGAGAGATGTGTAATTAAATTATAATTTATTGCTGAAGCTGGGCTCTGCTTCTGTTCGTTTAAGGGTAAATTTTATATCCTGAAATGCTTCACTTTAATTTAAAATAAAACACAAGAATGGTTACAGGCAAATGTTCAGTATTCCACCAACTGCTAAGCTGAAACATAGGTGCTGATTTTATATCACTAACTCAAAAATGAGTGGTCTGTTTCCACAAAACCGGCCTGTGTGGCCGAGCGGTTCTAGACGCTACAGTCTGGAACCGCGCGACCGCTACGGTCGCAGGTTCGAATCCTGCCTCGGGTATGGATGTGTGTGAAGTCCTTAGGTTAGTTAGGTTTAAGTAGTTCTAAGTTCTAGAGGACTGATGACCTCAGCAGTTAAGTCCCATAGTGTTCAGAGCCATTTGATTTGTTTCCACAAATCAAATTTATTGTCCACTCAACAAATGTTATAGTTTTCTGGTGTTCAACACAAGCTATTGGGCAGTGCTAAATGATATGACTCGAGTCACCAACGGTGCATGACAGTACACTATAAATTAAATAAATCAATGAACTAGCTACAAAACTCCAGACTGTGTTCACACCTACAAATTACGATCAAATATCCTGATGTATTGTCCTGCAGGTCTATTAGATATGAAATTCTAATAACAATTCCACTAACTGCTTCTGAACGCTGCAAAAATCATCAGAATACAAAATGTTCCAAAAAAATTCTGTGTCCTGTGACTGTGTCAGAAACTAAGTCCGAATGCGAAATATTTTCAAACACCTAAGTAGCTGCTACACTATCGCTCAAACCGATCGTCTGCGAATCCCAAATCCCGACCGCCAGCCTGTAAGGCTGCGAAAGACAAGAAGCGAGACAGATAGCGGTCCTTTTAAAGACGTGGTCAGCCCCTCCAGAAACTAACTCTTTCTCTAAAGCTCATTGCCTCCCACCCGCGGAAAGTGCTACCGACGGCATCACGATGGTCTCTTATGTGATCACCAGTATAAATTTACAACTGTTTATACGTACATGTAATTGAGATTCCAATTGAGGCATTATATGAGCGCTGAAAGTCTCCCTCAAAAGTATGACGGTAAAAACGTCGCGACAACCATGAAGGATTTCTGCGACATAAACGAAAGTTCGAAGGCGTTTTTCTACATCTGAAAGATGATGTCTGTTCCAATTTCACGCCAGTCACATAATAGTGGCACTAGCAGCGCCACTATGAGGATGCGAATCAGGCTTGCTTTAAATACCTACCGTAACGGTCGTGAGCGTTAATGGTTTTTGGACTGGAGGTGTTGAGTTTGTTAATCAAGAATGCCTTTAAAGCGACAAAGATGTCATTATCAGCACGTCACTCAGTTTGAACGGTGTCGTGTAATACGGCTACGAGAAGTTGGATGTCTCTTCTGCAGTAATGCAGAAAGACTTGGCAGGAATGTAGCCACTGTACATGACAGCTGCCAACGGTGGTCACGAAAACGTACGGTCGCCAGAAGACCGGGCTCCGAACGGCAACGTGGCACTACCGAGAGCAACGACCATCGTGTTCGGCGTGGAGTTCTCTAGCATCGCACTGCGCCTGCAGCAGTAATTCGAGCACCGGTTGACATCACAGTAACACTCCGAAGATGACAAATCTGTTATCTCAAGGATAGCTCCGAGCCAGACGCCTGCAACGTGTATTCCACTGACCCCAAACTACCGTCACCGGCGACTTCAGTGGAAAAGAGAGAACTCATTGAAGGGCAGGATGGAACCTGTTGTGTTTTATAATGAAATCTGGTTCTGCCTCGGTGCCAGTGATGGCCGCGTGTTGGTTAGAAGGAAATCAGTAGAGGACCTGCAAGCAACCTGTCTGTGTGCTCGATATTCTGGACCTGCATCTAGAGTAATGGTCTGCGGTGCGGTTTCATATGAAACAGAAGCACTCTCTTGGTTACCCCACGCACCACACACGCTGATTGCAAAACTGTACGGCAGTCTGACGATTCAACCTGTTGTGCTGCGATTAACGAACAGCGTTCCAGGGCGTATTTTCGAACAGGTTAATGTTCGCCCACATACCGCTGTTGTAACCGAACATCCTATACAGATTATCGACATTTGCATTGGCTTTCTCTATCAACGGACCTGTTTCCAATAAAGCACGTATGGGACATCATTGGAAGACGACTCCAGTGTCATCCATTAACAGCATTAACCGTCCCTTTATTGACCAACCAAGCACAACAGGCATGGAATTCCCATTTGACAAACTCACATCCGGCACCTGAACAACATATGCATTTACGTTTGCATGCCTGCATTCAACATTCTGGCGGTTATTAATGTACCAGAATTTCACATTTGCAATGGCTTATCTCGCGCTTACATTAACATGTGATTTTGCAATGTTAACACTTATATATCGTACCTAGACAAATGTATTCCCAAAATTTCTTTACTCTACGTTAAGTTTTATTTGGTGTTGGAATTTTCTTTTTCCATCAGTGTAATTCCCATGTATCAAAGTTTGTCTGTAAATCAGAAATAACTGTTTACAGTAGGAACTTTCAACGGCGAAAGTTCTTGGCAGCTTTGTTATTTAGTTCACCGCCAGGCAAAGTTATGTAGATACTAAACAATAAAAATGGTTAATAAAAAGTAATATCTTACAATCTAGATGGTTTATGTATTGACTAATATTCGTCGCCAACACTTATCGCCATCCTGTGAGTGTCTTTGTCTTCGTATGTAATTTACGCTGAATTAATTAACTTCCATAACTAATAACTGAGATGGGAGAATCAATTCAACTGGAACGTATGATTATCTCAGTCGCTGCATCTCATCAAAAGCAACAATTTGATTGCTTACCCTCTTTGGTGGCCTGAATACTTTAAAAGTTAATAAATTATAAAGTGCATACATTATAAGTAAACATATTTGTGTCAGTAACTTCATTTTCATAAGCCTCTCTGATGATATCTTTATATCATTAGATGCTTAGTTTAGCCCCGGTTTCATAAGACAACTCGTGTGTCTCTGTACATAGTATGTTCGTCCTGCAAACGTGGACAATACTTTTATACTCTGTAAGCTTCAGTGGTTTGCTCACGTCACGGGATCGCGAAAAAGCGAGTCGTGGTTCACGCTTTGTCTGAAACCACGCGAAGAGTCTCACGGCGACCATGCAGTCTCCCGGCCGCAATAAGACGCTCTCAGTCAGCGACCAGAAGTAGTGCGCGTGGCCCCTTCTCTCGCACGCCACGCGGACGTATAATTCAAACACCTCACTAGAGTACACTGTATTCTAATACGCCTACACAGAAATGCCTTGTCCTGTTACGCTGGGGACAATATACAGTGACGCACTAGCGACGTTAAATCGCAAACCCCCTATTCTCCCATTGCGGGCCACATCATGTGCAGTAAGACAGTAATTCCTCTCCTGTGATGAACTCTTCATCTCAGAGTAGCACTTGCAACCTACGTCCTCAATTATTTGCTAGATGTATTCCAACCTCTGTCTGCCTCTAAAGTTTTTGCCCTCTACAGCGTCCTTTAGTACCATGGAAGTCATTCCCTGATGTCTTAACACATGTCCTATCATCCTGTCCCTTCTCCTTGCCATATTCCTTTCCTCTCAGATTCTGCGTAGAACCTCCACATTCCTTACCTCATCAGTCCACCTATTTTTAACATTCGCCTGTAGCACCACATCTCAAATGCTTCGATTCTCTTCTGTCCCCGTTTCCCACAGTCCATGTTTAACTACCATACAATGCTCTGCTCAAAACGTACAGTCTCAGAAATTTCGTTCTTAAATTAGGGCCTATGTTTCATACTAGTAGACTCCTCTTGACCAGAAATGCCCTTCTTGCTAGTGCTAGTCTGCTTTTGATGTCCTCCTTGCTCCGTCCGTCATTGCTTATTTTACCGCCTAGGTAGCAGAATTCCTTAACTTCATCTACTTTGTGACCATCAATCCTGATGTTAAGTTTCCCGCTGTTCTCATTTCTGCTACTTCTCATTACTTTCGTCTTTGCTCGATTTACTCTCAATCCATACTCTACTTATCGGAATGTTCATTCCATTCAGCAGATTTTGTAATCGCTCTTCACTTTCACTCAGGACAGCAGTGTCATCAGTGAATCGTATCATTGATATCCTTTCACCTTGAATTTCAGTTCCACTCCTGAATCTTTCTTTTTATTTTCATCATTGCTTCTTCGATGTACAGGTTGAACAGTAGGGGCGAAAGACTACATTCCTGTCTTACCCCTTTTTAATCCGAGCGCTTCTTTCTTGTTTGTCCACTCTTATTATTCCCTCTTGGTTGTTGCACTTATTGTATATACTCGTCTCTCCCTATAGTGTACCCCTATTTTCCTCAAAATTTCGAACATCTTGTACCATTTTCAGGGTGATCAAAATTAAAGTTAAACTTTCAAATCGCTGTAGAAATGACACCACTGGTCAGAATGACGTCAAATTGCAACGGAATATTTTCGGAGAAAGGTGAAAACGTATGGCACAAGAATAATAAATAGTTACGAAACATAGCAATAGATGGCACTGTAAGCATCATAATTTAATAGTGGTCGACTACAAATAGCAAATGAATCATACACAATGTCTAAGGTGTATGTTTGACGTTAAACAACTGTACCACTCAGTGTGATACTGTTAGTTACGTAAGCCCATCCACCACTGCAAGGTTATATAACATCGGATGGCAAAAATCGGTTTTTAATTGTCCTGAGGCCGTAAACCGCATAAAAAGCATCTATCACATCGGTTTTTAATTGCCCTGAGAGCAAAAACAGCATAAAAAGTATCGATCAAAATCAAATCAGATTATTAATATCGGTGTGACTGACGCAAAACAAGTTCAATATACTGTCCACAGTATTCTGCGACAAGTTGAAATGGAGAAACAGCACATGTTCCACAGCTGATTGAAGTATTTCCAGGGCCACGTTCAGAATGTGTTTCGCAATACGTGCCTTCAATGCAGCTAAGTTTGCAATCGGGACTATCTTTCAGATAGCCACATAGCCAGAAATCACGCTCTAGGGAAATGGCGGCTGATAATTCTAGCATTTCCGAAATGGCGCTTCAGCAGCTGCTTAACTGGATTTTCAATGCGCGGAGGTGCCCCATCTTGCATAAAAATGATCCCATCCACACATCCACGCTGTTGGAGAGCTGGAATGACGTGGTTGCGCAAAAGATACTCATAGTGCTTACCTGTGACGGTACAGGTAACAGGACCGGAAGCACCTGTCTCCGAAAAAATATGGCCCATGATAAATGATGCCGTAAACCCACACCATATAGTGACGTTTTCAGGATGATGTTAATGGTTGATTTGCGTGTGGATTTTCCGTTGCCCATATTCGACTATTCTGTGTATTGACATATCCTGTCAGATGGAAGTTGGCTTTGTCTGTCTACAAAATCTACCACGGCCAATCGTTTTCCACTTCCATGAGAGCAAGAAATTCTAAAGCAAAGGTCTCTCTTGCTGGCTGGACAACAGGAAGCAACTCGTGCACATGGGTAACTTTGAATGGTTAGCAAAGAAGAATGTTTCGTAGCATTTTACGCACCGTGCTCACGGGTATGTCCAATGTTCGGGAAATTCTCCGTGCACTACACGTTTGCCCACCGCCACTCGTCTCCTCCTGCATTGCTGTGGCCACTGATTCCACTGACGTCTAATCAATTCGTTTCATCCCTCTATCAGGTTGCACACCAAAAGAACACGTCTTTTCGAATTTCCGAATGATTTTGTCCAAACCCACTGCAGTCTTCGGATAAAGCTTTTTCTCAAACTCTTCAGTGTCCGGAACTTCAGCAGAGCGACGTGTGCACAGCCATCATTCTTGTAATACAGCTTTACAAGCAGAGCGCGATCCTGCACGGAGACAGTCACGGCAAACGTCGCAGACGCTAAAGGAGTAAAAGCCGTGTACCCGGCTTTGTTATACCAACTCCAATAGGTCGTGCGCATGACAGGTGTTTTCATTTACATATTCTGACACATACAGCGCAATCTATTGTTTTTTTCTTCTGCCATACGTTTTCCTCCTTGCCCGATAATATTCCGTTGCAATTCGACGTCATTCTGACCAGTGGAGTTATTTCTACAGCGTTTTGAAAGTTAATTATAATCACCCTGTACATTCTCGATCGCTATTTCCAGATCGACAAATCCTATGAACATGTCTTGATTTTTCTTTAGCCTTGCTTCTATTAACTGCCGCAACATCATAATTGTCTCTCTGGTGCCTTTACCTTTCCTAAAGCCAAACTGATCGTCATCTAATACATCCTCAATTTTCTTTTCCATTCTTCTATATATTATTCTTGTCAGCAACTTGGATGCATGAGCCCTTAAGCTGATTGACCGACGATTCTCGCACTTTTCAGCTCTTGCAATCTTCGCAATAGTGTGGATGATATTTTTCCGAAGCTTACACGATTCCAAACATCACGGGAACCATTGATAATCTTTAGCAGTGCCGGTATTTCTCAACGATGGACTTGAGGAATGGGTACCATCAGTTGTAAGTGGCTGTTGGAAGTGGTTCCAGAGGCTACATCAAAGAATGCGTTTTCAATACCAGTAATGAATAATGCCATTTCTTTTGAAAAATACACCAGCAACATTCCAGCGTTGATTAGACGGAGCGTCGAAGGGATTAAAGCCCCAATAATGTTTAGTGTATTTGACAAATAATTGTTTTTTTTATGGGACATGCAAGAACACAAGAGAGCGACTGAGGGTGGAAGGATTCACAGATATATCACGACCGCTTAAGCAGTTATCAAGAAAGGGTATCAAAGTTGGGTGATCTGAGGAATGTCAGACAGCATTTGACGAGTTAAAGGAAGTACTGAAATCGAAGACCAGTGTTCGCATGCCCAGATTTTCAGAAGAAATTTATATTATCGTGCGATTCATCGAAACGTGCTCAGGATATACTTTGAACAGGAGGTCCATGGAGAAGAACACTCTGTTGTTTTTGCATCGAGACAATTGAACGCAGCTGAAAGGAATTATTCTACCACAAAAACATACTAGCAACGCCTCGAGTACAGAGCAACATACTACCAGTGCTACCTGTATGGGAGGAAATTTAAAATAGTGGCAGATGATGCTGCTTTGAAGAGGTTACTAGGTTTGAGGGGCCCTTCGGAGTAGAATGATAACAGGAACATTAAAACTCAGTAAATTACAGGATGATGTAATCCACAAGCCACGGAAGAAACATAGAAATGCAGATGCATTAAGCAGGAAGGTAGCGCCGACATAAGCGCAAGGTCAAGCGCAAGCAGCGCAGAGCACTGTTACGCGATTACTCACACGGATTTGAAGTTTATTGATTCACCTGAATACCTATGGATTACAATTGCGAACATCTTAAATTGAAACTATCACACAATATTTGGTGGGGAGGCGAACCGAAGACTCCATTTTATTGGAAGAACACTCAGAAGATGAAACAAATCTACAAAGCTCAACGCTTTCCCACCCTCTTCTTATTATTGCTAGGTACGGAATCCTTACCACGTAGGATTAACGGAGGCCCTTTCCGTTACATCGAGACCTTTTCACGAAATTTCAATAGTCACAGTTTCTCATACAAATACTTTGAAGGCTACAGTAGATATATGGGTGCAAAAATAAATAAATTAATTAATTAAATCGGAAAAACTCCAAGACTGGCGATGTTTTACTGAAGCTCGAAATTTAGAGCGAACTTCAATGTGACAACTTTTAATAGTTTCCACATCGAAACTCTGTCTCGAAATCTGGCAAAAAATCCAAAGTGATTCTGGTCACAAGTAACATACACCACTGGTACGATACAATCGAGACCTTCAGTGCGCGATAGGAATAGTAATGATACCCATGCCTGCGCCAACAAAGCAGAGTTTCTAAACATGGTTTTCCGAAATTTGCTCCCCAAAGGAGAACAAGTAGATGTTCCAGAATTCGAAGCAAGAATTGCTGCCAAACATAATAAAATTAGGTGTAGCGAAGCAGTATAAATCACTTAATAAAAACAAGACCTCCGGTTCCAGATTAATAAGGTTTCTTTCATACTACGCCGATACAATGATACAATAGCTCCATACTTATCAATCATACACAACGTCTAGCTAGAAGAAATATCCTAACCTAAAAACTGGTAAGTTACGAAGGTCAGATCAATACTAAAGAAAGAAAAAATGAATAAATGGTTCACATGGCTCTGAGCACTATGGGACATAACTTCTGAGGTCATCAGTCCCCTAGAACGTAGAACTACTTGTTCTGGAACATTTATTGTGCTCGGACATTATGAACTACCTCGAAGAAAACGATGTATTGACGAATCGTCAGCACTGATTCGGAAAATATCGTTCTTGTGGAATAAAACTAGCCTTTTATTTATATGAAATAATGAGGGCTATTGACGGAGGATCTTAAACTGATTCTGTATTTCTATATGCATAAGGCTTTTGACACTGTTCTTCACAAGCTAGTCAAATAGCATGCCTATGGAACATCGTCTCAGTTATGCGACTGGATTCGTGATTTCCAGTCAGAAAGTCAAACTTCTTGCATTGGCAGAAAGTCACTGAGTAAAACAGAAGTGATATCTGGTGTTCCCCGAGGAAATGTTACAGGTCATCCGCTGCTCTTAATCCATACAAATGATTTTGTGAAGCAATTTGAGCAACCATCTTAAACTGTCTGCACATGCCGTTATCCTTTACCGTCTATGAGACTCATCAGATGATCAAAACCCATTGAAAAATGGTTTAGATGACGCTATCCTATACCGTCTAGAAGAATCATCAGAAGATCAAAACCCATTACAAAATGATTCAGATAATATATGTGAAAAGTGGCAATCGACTCTAAATAAACAAGAGTGAACTCATTCACGTGACTACTAAAAAGGTGAATCACAGAAAAAAGGCTGTCAGTCCAGCTAGAAACTTGGGCATTACAACTACGAATATGTGAAATTAGGACGATTACATAGTGTTACGGCGAAAGCGAATCAAAGAGTGCGATTTATTGGCAGAACACTTACACGACGCAACAGGTCAACTAAAAAGACTGCCTCTTGTGGGAGTATTGCTGCGCGGTATGCAATTCTTATCATTTAGGATCGGTGGAGGACATCAAGAAAGTTCGAGGAAGGACAGCTCCTTTGTATTATTGCAATACAGGGGAAGAGTGTCACAGATATAATACTCTAGTTGGGGTGGCAATCATTAAAGCAAAGTTGTTTCTCGTTGAGGCAGGACCTTTTCACGAAATATCGATCATCGACTTTCTCCATCGAATGCGAAAATATTTTGTTGGTGCCTGCCTACATAGGGAGACACGGTGGTGGAAATAAAATAAAGAGAAATAAGAGCTGGCATGGAAAGATTTAAGTGTACGTTTTTCCCAAGCGCTGTTCAAAAGTGGAATGTAGAGAAGTACCTTGAAGGTGGTTCAATGATCCTTCTGCCAGGCACTTAATTATGAACTGCAGAGTAGCCATGTAACTGTAGACGTAGATTCTTGGACACTGTGCTAGATAGTTTGTCTAAACTGCACAATATTTCTACTAAGCAAATGCTCGTCATCTTCCAGTTTATTTTTTTCTCAAAATATCTACCTCTAAAAGTTTTGTACTTTCTCGAACATTAGTTTCAAAACTCTGCAAACAGCTTCAACAATTTCAATAGAGGTTGGAAACGGTTTTCCACATATTTCAGTAATATAATAATTGCTTATCAATGTTCCTCAAAGACAATATACATTACAGAAAAGGAATGACATATACGTCAAGTTGTCTACTTCCAACACATTCACAAGACGCATAAAGCTACTGATAAATATCGCACGCAGTTAGAAAATACACAGACTCGATTACTTTGACGAGCAGTTAATCTCTACGAAAATATTGTATGTAAACTTGGGCAAAAATTTATACAGCAGTAGTGCTGACTGTCACCAAAATCTGCGACTATTCCGGGATACACACACACAGCATCGTATGCTTGCTCTGGGATGACATATTAGCTTCTAATAACAGCTCGCATGACCTTGTAACGCCGGAAATGCATATCCTCCTATTTCCATCTGTTGTACTGTAAGTTTTTTCCTTAATTTGTTACCTGAATATATGACATTTTTGTGCCTTTATATATTGTAATTGTTTTACTGTTTGTATATATATATATATATATATATATATATATATATATATATATATATATATATGCATTTATGTCGATGTATAATTGGTTTGTTTCGTAAATATTATTTGTATTTTTACGCTGTGTCTTGCCTAGGGAAAACTGCTATCGAACGATTACATCGATAGGTCGTGTGAAGAATCAAAGTGTGTAGGATCTTTGGTAGTGTTAACTCTGCCGCGTGGAGCGCGGGCAGAGCAGTTGGGGTCTGGCTGGAGTAGCGAGTGGAGCAGGTGTGTGGTGTGACGCTCCCGCGAGTTGCCGCGCTTTCGGGGTTTAGCAGCATGTAATTGCGCTGGACTTGCTATGTTAGTTTCTGGCACGGTGTCGCGGACGGGAAGCATTAGCCGGCGCACATCAAGAGCCCGTTTCGTTTGGTGACCGTGTCGAGAAGAAGGCGCGCCAACATCCAGCTTCTGCAACAGCGACGGCCGACAATGAGTGACCGTCGCCACCTCCTCGATCGACGGCTTCAAACCTTCAATCAACTAACAAGGAAGACTAAAAGCACGTAAAGTTTCAGAACTGTATGGCAGACCTCAGCTTTTCAAATTGTTCCATTTGCCTCGCAAAATTACAGCAACTCAGCATGAACCTTTGTTGCTCATTGTCCCAATTGCATTACCAAGCAGGGTCCCTTCCTTTTCCGAAATGAAACCGAGTGTCGTTGAAATTCAGACGCCAGCATTAAAGTACTATCATTGCATTTCATTACTTTAGTTTCCAAGTGCAGTTAAAGCATAGCTGGCTACAATAGTTAGATTACACAAGCACAAATTAAGAGTGCGAGTTTTGTTAGCATATTTTAGCTTACCTGTGACTGCAGCTCAGCTTGGTACGTACTAAATTTTATTATTGTTAATTATTCAGAATCATTTAATTCAAGTTCAAAGTTAAATCTCTTGTTTCTAAATTGCGTAGAGTCAAGTTGCTTTTGAAATGATTGTTGAGGTAGTCCAAGACTAACCGTATTCTGCTGGATTTCGATGTGCTTCAGAAAGAAAGCTCACTATTAACTTCAGTCACTAAATTAACTTTCGATTTTCCGGTTTTATTAATTCTTTTGCTAAATTAAGTCAGAGTGTAGCGAAATTTATTACTTCTGACAAACTTTCAGTTTTCACACTACACGTGTCAACCTTCAGTTGCCACGCTTCTAGTGCTAATTATATGTGTAATAACCTTTCTTTTTCAGTTACTATAGTAATTGTCCTTAGGACTGGCGACCGTGATTTCCCCCAAATCTCAAATATCTAGTTACCGCTAGTTAATTGTTGACGTAACGGCCGCACATTTACTTTCTTTATTAACTTTACCCCTTTTCAAAATTAATTTCCACCAGTTTCATTTGCATTTTTCCCTTCATTTAGATGTAACCCTTTCCTCCCTCTTTACCGACAGATTAACTTCGGTGACGATTGCTTTCCCAAATTTCCCATTAGGTACACGCGGTTTAATTTTTCACTGTCATTAAGGTCGAAAAGTGAGGGGGAGGTTACAACCTGCTTATAGTGATACATGCCATTCGCCGACAGGTGCAGTTAATTACTCTGCAAATTTATAATTACTGTCAGCCGATGTCACTATGCAGCACAGAGAAGAAAATACCAACTTCATTTGAGTTCTTTAAATCTGTATATCTGCTTCCTGTTGCTTGAAATGTAGAAGCGAACTATTATTTCTGCAGAGATACAACACGTCCATTTGAAATAGCATTAGTTTCTTTGATTATACATATCTTGAGGGCACAAATACTCTTCAAATCATGTTCTTTGAAATGTAGAAGATAAATATGATGCATAAGTTGACAAAAGAGAATTTCTGTTGGTACAGGTTTTAACACGTCTAGAACTGGTGGGAACTTGTTGACTATGCCTTTCACATGAGATACACAGGAGTAATAGTATGTGCGCCAGATGTGGGACATAAGACCAGCGACATCCAAGGGAGGCCGATATGGAGCAGCTTCATTAACTGCCAAACCAAATTTTCAAAAGAATGTTATTTCTGACGAAACTTGAGTTGACATTGAGCTGAAGAAGCTTAATGCAGTCTTTGTGAAAGCCATCGCAGTAGGAATGGTTATTTAGGATGTTTTGAAAAGCATTCTATTGCTCTGACTACAGATTTTCTAGCAAATTATTTAAAACTGCCCTACAGAAACACCGATAGTTTAATTTCTCACTCCAAATACTTACGAAGAAATAAAAAATTATGATCATACCAGGATTGATACTTCAGGCATCCTGAAAATAACGGATGCAATAATCCGCTGGTAAACTGAGTTAATGAAAGAGGTTGAATTAATGAAAGACGAATTGAATGGTGAATCTATTAAAGAATTAGTCGGTATTGCAAGGAAGATGTATGTACTCGAGACTGAGTCTGGACGCATAATGCGCAAAGCAAAGGGTGTAAAACAGTCTTCTGTTAATAGATTAACGATCAGTTATTAGACGCTATGTATATTGGATTTGGAAGTTAAAACATAGGTGTAGTATGTAATATAATCAAAGCACCGCGTAACTTTTTTTAAACGAAACAAACTAGGGTTATGGGACAAGCTGATAAATATTTTACAAAGTAAATGGTTCAGATGACTCGAAGCACTATGTGACTTAACATCTGAGGCCATCAGTCCCCTAGACTTAGAACTACTTAAACGTAACTAACCTAAGCACATCACACACATCCATGCCCGAGGCAGGATTCGAACCTGCGACCGTAGCAGCAGCGCGGTTCCAGACTGAAGCGCCTAGAACCGCTCGGCCACAGAGGTCGGCTAATATTTGACACTTTCAGATAAGGTAAATACACTCCTGGAAATTGAAACAAGAACACCGTGAATTCATTGTCCCAGGAAGGGGAAACTTTATTGACACATTCCTGGGGTCAGATACATCACATGATCACACTGACAGAACCACAGGCACATAGACACAGGCAACAGAGCATGCACAATGTCGGCACTAGTACAGTGTATATCCACCTTTCGCAGCAATGCAGGCTGCTATTCTCCCATGGAGACGATCGTAGAGATGCTGGATGTAGTCCTGTGGAACGGCTTGCCATGCCATTTCCACCTGGCGCCTCAGTTGGACCAGCGTTCGTGCTGGACGTGCAGACCGCGTGAGACGACGCTTCATCCAATCCCAAACATGCTCAATGGGGGACAGATCCGGAGATCTTGCTGGCCAGGGTAGTTGACTTACACCTTCTAGAGCACGTTGGGTGGCACGGGATACATGCGGACGTGCATTGTCCTGTTGGAACAGCAAGTTCCCTTGCCGGTCTAGGAATGGTAGAACGATGGGTTCGATGACGGTTTGGATGTACCGTGCACTATTCAGTGTCCCCTCGACGATCACCAGTGGTGTACGGCCAGTGTAGGAGATCGCTCCCCACACCATGATGCCGGGTGTTGGCCCTGTGTACCTCGGTCGTATGCAGTCCTGATTGTGGCGCTCACCTGCACGGCGCCAAACACGCATACGACCATCATTGGCACCAAGGCAGAAGCGACTCTCATCGCTGAAGACGACACGTCTCCATTCGTCCCTCCATTCACGCCTGTCGCGACACCACTGGAGGCGGGCTGCACGATGTTGGGGCGTGAGCGGAAGACGGCCTAACGGTGTGCGGGACCGTAGCCCAGCTTCATGGAGACGGTTGCGAATGGTCCTCGCCGATACCCCAGGAGCAACAGTGTCCCTAATTTGCTGGGAAGTGACGGTGCGGTCCCCTACGGCACTGTGTAGGATCCTACGGTCTTGGCGTGCATCCGTGCGTCGCTGCGGTCCGGTCCCAGGTCGACGGGCACGTGCACCTTCCGCCGACCACTGGCGACAACATCGATGTACTGTGGAGACCTCACGCCCCACGTGTTGAGCAATTCGGTGGTACGTCCACCCGGCCTCCCGCATGCCCACTATACGTCCTCGCTCAAAGTCCGTCAACTGCACATACGGTTCACGTCCACGCTGTCGCGGCATGCTACCAGTGTTAAAGACTGCGATGGAGCTCCGTATGCCACGGCAAACTGGCTGACACTGACGGCGGCGGTGCACAAATGCTGCGCAGCTAGCGCCATTCGACGGCCAACACCGCGGTTCCTGGTGTGTCCGCTGTGCCGTGCGTGTGATCATTGCTTGTACAGCCCTCTCGCAGTGTCCGGAGCAAGTATGGTGGGTCTGACACACCGGTGTCAATGTGTTCTTTTTTCCATTTCCAGGTAGGTATATTGACTTGGGGTCAATCCAACTAGGAAAATGATGATGATGACTGACTTTATTGTAAATAATTGAATAATGTAAAAAATTGTAAAATGAGCGTGTGTGTGTGTGTGTGTGTGTGTGTGTGTGTGTGTGTGTGTTGTGTGCATGTGTGTGAAAAAAGTAAACTGTAATTGTAAATTGTAGCTTGGGATCACTACCACCTATGATAGGTTAGATTAAGCTCGCAATCGCCAGGAAAATATATTTTCGTTATCTTGAATTCGTTTGATTTCATGTATGATGCACACTTTGTGTGGTAAATCACGCAGCAGTTTTGATTATCTATCTTTTATCTGGCATAATCTGATTATTCTTATAGCAATGTAAGTACTAACCCCGAATGATAGTCAACGTTGATAACAAATATATGAACGAAGCTATTCAAGGAGCTATGCCAAAATATTGAGAAAGACGTTCAGAAAGCGGTTGTGTGACAGCGATGTTCAAAATCACCAGTATGCAACAGTGACCGGTACCAAACTGCTGCTCCCTTGATGCCTCAGAACGTCCGTCCGGGGGCCTTGAGGGCGGTGACACAAGTGTGAAAGAATCAGTGTTGTTGACGACCCACAGCTGTACGAAATACTTCGAAATTTGATCTCTGATCGTGAATTCCTTGTCATTAGCTGAATTAGATATAGATATACTACCCATAAGTGACAAGAAAATTTGTGCCGATCCGGGACTCGAACCTGGATGTTCTCTCATACACGCAAGTAAGGATTACAAGCCTAGGTGGGCACACGACTATAACATATGGTCTTGATTCCTTGTAGTCTCATTCTGCCTGTTGCGAGAGCCCAAACAATGGTGCGAGCATTTGGTGATGAAAATAATGGACTATGATATAAAAATGTAGACTGTCTGACATATCGAAGTTTGGGCTGATCCGGGCAATGTGCACGGGTCGCTGAAGTAGCCAGTCATCGTAGCTCACTGAGTAGACTGCTGGGATATCAAACACACATACACCATACAGCTAAGATTCGAATCCTCGTCAGGTTCCTCTTCGCGAGCACTCTAGCTCAGCGTGTTTGGTCAAAGGGATGGCTGATCTCTGTACGGCACAAATTTTCATATATTTTAGGTATAACCTAATATAGCTTATATCAAGGAATTCGCAGTCAGCGAGTATATTTCGAAACATAATAGATCACTGGTTTTGACTATGATCTAATGCCTTTTCGAAAGTAAATTTGAATATAACACAGTCCTCAAGAAGGATTGCTTTACGGAATAAGAATACTTTGATGGGAAGTGGACGTTAAATATGAAAGTATTAAATTGAACTTTTCTGACTCAGTACAACGAACTAATTGATAGTTACGTTACGGAAATGTAATTCATATTGCATACTGTTTGACCACAAAATGAAATTCAGTGTCACTTGTTAAAAAGTAAAAAACGGCTGGAGATGATTCATATATTTACTCGAATTGTGAAAAACTACTAGATGATATTCAACAAAGTGTTATAGGGCAATAAACATGTTGAATTCTGTGTTGAACAAAGAAAGTAATGTGATAAATTGATACCCAGAGTATTTTGTTTGTCTTTTAATTCCCTTCTGTAATATATTTTATGCTGTAATCAGCATGTAACTGTTGAGTACTCCAAATGAGGATGAGCAGTCATTCTAAAAAGACTAAGAGTGGTCCTGTTGCAGATTTACTTACAATGACATATAGCAGTATTAGTATTATTATTGTCAATTATACTTCGGTAAGGATCATTCCAAGAAGCTAATGCAAAATCACTATTCATCAGTGAAATATAAAATAGATGGAGATTGAATTTATTGACAAGCAGTACAATATTTGACATACCAGTTTTTTAAGTGAAGTATTATACAGACAGAGATGTAATTTACTGATGATAATGTACAGTATTTGACACATATATTTTTTGTGAAGTATAAGACAGACATTTTACGTATATGAGATGAAATTTACTGGTGAGACAATAGGAAGTATGACATAAACATTACTTTTAGCGAATTACAAAACGAGACAGATGTGGAATGTTAAGCAGTGTGTTCGTGTGTGTGTGTGTGTGTGTGTGTGTGTGTGTGTGTGTGTGTGTGATGAATTTACTGAATGGTGCCAATTTATCCAGTTCAGATGAAACTTACATATTTTCTGAAAATACTACATATTGGCAATATATTTGAACGTGACGCCATTTTGTGAAATCAGGTGTAGAGCACTTCATTTTAAATAACGCTAGTCGTTCATATTGACCATGGTGGATACAAACTGTCTGCCTGTTTCATGAATATTTTGAATGTAACACTATCATGATGTCATTGGAAAAAAGGCGTGGCCTGTGGCATCAGTACTCTCTCTCATGGTTCAACATCGCATTAAATGCAACGTGTCCACCATCTTGGGCTATGACTGCTATCTTCGATTATGACGTGAGTGGTGCAGCGTATTTCAATACTGCGCCTAAGTGTAAATGGCCCAGGATACACTACTTGTTTCGTACTGTGTAGTGCAGTTCCCTAATGTTTCAATCCGCTGTTGTACCTCTGGGACGTTCATCACATGGATCACCTTAAAATAAAGTACGGCCATTATTGAACTCAGCAATCAACGGCATTGCTTAACAGCTGAAAATGAAGGAAAAGACTTTCGATTATCCTTCAACTTCGAATGAATTTTTACTGGAATAAGCAGACTGGTAATAAATTCAGATCTGAGTGTGGGATGTAGGATCGAGCAATTTTTCCCAATAACCATAGGTCGGAAATACGTCGCTGTGGGGCTACAACCATAAAGAAGAGGAGGAGGAGGATATTGGTGTTTAACGTCCCATCGACAACGAGGTCATTAGAGACGGAGCACAAGCTCGGATTAGGGAAGGATGGGAAAGGAAGTCGGCCGTGCCCTTTCAAAGAAACCATCCCGGCATTTGCCTGGTGTGATCTAGGGAAATCACGGAAACCCTAAATCAGGATGGCCGGACGCGCATAAAGAAGAGCAACAGCCAATCAGCTACGAGCGCACGAAGTTGTTATTTCGCTAAGCGAATGTGTTTGATTGTGGATAGCAGTGCTGTTTTGTCCGACTACGCTGCTGCTATGATTTATTTCACAATGTCAACTTTGTAGCGATGATGAAGACGAAAATTTGAGAAGCAAAACAGTATTTAAAATTTAATATCTCTCTTGTTCTTCTGCTCTGTCTTAGTTGACACTTACTGATCTAATCTACTAGTTAAAATAAATGTCAATTCATTTTTCCTTAAGATTTCTTCATTAGTGAGATTGCACCTTACTTCATATAAATATCTTTCTGCAGTACAGATAGTACCAATTAATGGCATTATGGTACGTTTAGTGTAGTGACACGATAGTCAAGCCTTTCCCTGTAAACGTCACAAAAAGTTCACGTCAAACGTAACCAGCCTAGCTTTGACTGTTAAGTTTAAACCATTACATTCTGCTAATTTAATTAGTAACTGCCCTGTTAAATGTAACAGGTATTACAGGTATTAACTGGGGCAAATTTGTTTCAGCGCACACATTTCTGCCCACTGGGCGCTGATTGGTTGCGTTTTATGGCAGTAGCTCTACAATGGTGCATTTGCGGTCGTTTTTCTCCACTATATTAATCAGCTCAAATTAATCAACCAGATCTCTGTTCCGCACCAAAGACTTTTCACCTCGTTGCCTTATATCATCAAGAAATACATCCTTACGATAAAAGAAAAAAAACAAAGACAGAACAAAACTGTTGACTGTAGCAGCTTATTTCAATACTACATCCAGCTTACTTCATCTTTCCACTTACGAAATACTATCTGTCACAGAGTTTGATTTTCTACTGACAGTGATAAACTACGTTAGATGCAGTTTGTTAATATTGTATTTTGTTGGATTAACTCACAATCAGGGATTGCTACAGAGGTGTTGTGTTTCATAACGTACCTCCGTAACCGGTTATAAGCACATGGATTTCCGCAAATGTTCTGATAACGAAATACGGGTGATAAAATCAACTGTCAACTTAAATGAGTTTGTAATACCGGTAAAGACAGTTACACCATGCCTGGTAAACCGGTCGAGTTTAGTGTCCAATTGGTGATTACAGAGTAAATCTCTGTAAGCTGCATAATTCGCTATAGACTTGTCAGACAAAAATTTATGATCATCGTAATATTGTGTGATTGAAGATAAGTAACCAACATGGAGGATATGTGGTTCGGCACGAATAGGTGTCGGAGAGACTGAGAACCATTATACTAACGTTGTGCGCAGGGAATGACGGAAGCAACATTTACAAAGAGGCACTGTGCTATTAACGTTAATTATTACAAAAAGGAAAAGAAACAACCACTGTTAATAAAGTTGCTCATTAGGAATAAATCGCGCCGTTAACGATTTCGAACCGAGAAATTCGTCTTCACACCACAGTTCAATTTCAAAATTACATATACGCTGTCAGTGCGATACTGGCTGATTTTCGTTTTTGAGAAATTTTATTTGGATTATAGTGCCCTACAGTAAAAAAACATTGTTCTGTGCAGATGAGAACGCTCATTAAGAAGAACGCGAAAAAAAAACCACTCGTTGAGGTTCGTCCCATTTTCGCAAGACGCAACAATTAGTGTCAGTCGAAACTGAGCGAATGATTGTGACATTCCTATTAGGTGCCAAGACAATGGATTACCATAATAGAGTTTCAGGAGTAACACCTCGGAAAGACTGTTTCAAGTAAAACTAGTAGAGACGAAAACAAAAGGTATAATAAAGTTATTTCTTACTTCAGTTCACTGTATGGAATTTGCAGAACTCTTAATGCTGTGATAATATGGGCGGTAAGCAGAATATTAATATCACAAGCGCTGTTACTGTTCTTGACTTGAGCATGTATTTTTATTATGTGAACATTGTAAATGTCATAAGATGTATTGTCTGTCGATATAACCTCTCAGAAGTTGAGGGTAGCCCAAAAGCCCGTTAACATATAAAATTCAACACTTCACGGAATAATATAGGTAGAGAGGCAAAAAGTGACACACACATGCTTGAAATAACATCTCCTATTACTGAATTCAAAGAAAGTGTACAAAATTACCAACAGATAGCGCTGCATAAGATACAAAAGCAATACTTAGCATAATTATCAATAGGTATCGTGAGAAACTGCCGTCGGATTTAATCTTTTATCGTCCCTAATGAAGTCGGACGATCGCGGTACACTTGTGACAGGCAATACACACACAGATTGAGGTCTGGAGACCTGGAAGGCTAAGCATGACGTAAGTGGCGGCGCGGCACGCGAGCCTCACCGAACGACGTACGCAAGAGATCTTTCATACATAGCAAAATATGGGGTGGAGCGTCATCCTGCATAAAAGTCGCTAACAGTGCGTTTTCTATTAAAGTCAACATGCCGCCACTGCTGGGTTATCTGACTCCCCCGCTTCTTTTTCCTTTATTCTTATTTCATCCCCCAACGCCCCATATAGCCAGAGGTGTCGGCTGTCAGCGATACAGGCAACCCGCTCTTCAGCCAATTGATACTGACAAGGGAACCTCCCCATCGCACCCCCCTCAGATTTGGTTGTAAGTTGGCACAGTGGATAGGCCTTGAAAAACTGAACACAAATCAATCGAGAAAACAGGAAGAAGTTGTGTGGAACTATGAAAAAAATAAGCAAAATATACAAACTGAGTAGTCCGTGTGAAAGATATACAACATCAAGGAGAGCACGGGCCCAGGAGCGCCGCGGTCCCATGGTTAGCGTGAGCAGCTGCGGAACGAGAAGTCTTTGGTTCAAGTCTTCCCTCGAGTGAAAAGTTTATTCTCTTTATTTTCGCAAATTTATGATCTGCCCGTTCGTTCATTGACGTCTCTGTTCACTGTAATACGTTTAGTGTCTGTGTTTTGCGACCGCACCGCAAAACCGTGCGATTAGTAGACGAAAGGACGTGCCTCTCCAATGGGAACCGAAAACATATGACCGCAAGGTCATAGGTCAACCGTTTCCTCCACAGGAAAACACGTCTGATACGACACTGGTGACGGCATGTGCGTCACATGACAGGAATATGTTGTCGACCCACCTAACTTGTACACTTGGCGTATGGGTACAAAGATTCTTCTACCGTGCCCGATTTAGGTTTTCTTGTGGATGTGATAATCATTCCCAAAAAGTGATGAAAACATAAGAGTTTGTCACATAAACTGCAACAAATGAATGCAACAGTTTCACAGTCGCACAGTTTTCCCTGTGCTCTGTCAAAACATATGTTTTTAACGTTTTCAAATTTTTCCGTGTGTAGACCGTCAAATCCTGCATATGTCCAAGCAATTCTGAACATGTCCTGGAATTCTGGACAGCGAAGTTGATTATATAAAAAATTAAACTTTTCATTCGTGGGAAGACTTGAACCAAGGACCTCTCGTTCCGCAGCTACTCACGCTAACCACGGGACCACGGCGCTCCTGGGCTCACACTCTCCTTGATGTTGCTTATCTTGCACACGGACTACTCAGTTTGTATATTTTGCTTATTTTTTCATAGTTCCACACAACTTCTTCCTGTTTTCTTGATCGATCTGTGTTCAGCTTTTCAAGGCCTATCCACTGTGCCAACTTATAACTAAATCTGAGGGGGGTGCGATGGGGAGGTTCCCTTGTGAGAAGTTAAATGAGGTAACAAGCAACAAACAGATAGTGAGGATAGTTACATAGTTACATTGAATTTAAAACTATTTAATGGTGAAAAATTAAATGAAAGTTAGTTTAAAAAGATACAGTAATAATAAAAGGTAAAATGAAAGATATTAAGCGCATACTTAAAAAATGTTGCTAGAAGTTGGGGAATCAGTTGTTGAAGGGGGAAGGTAGGCCAGTTACGAGGGTAGAGATGAGGGGGTATAAGGATGGAGAAATGGTGCACAGCAGCAATGGGGCAGGAGAATACTGGGGCGAAGTTCATGATCTGGGAGATGAAAATGGTTGAAGTTCCTCTGGCACAGCGCCTCGAGGGTGCGTTAGTGGAGGGTTGGTGCAATGTACTGGTAAAGGTGCGATAGCATACGATGATTAGAAGGTAGAGGGGAAACGATAGGATTATGGGAGTCATGTTTGCGGACAGTGTAGGTTGTTCGTAGGTGTTCTGTGTGAGTGATGAGATACGGGAATGTGATGAGTTCTTAAAGGATCCTTGTGGGGGAAGGTTAAAATGGTTCAAATGGCTCTGAGCACTATGGGACTGAACTGCTGAGGTCATCAGTCCCCTAGAACTTAGAACTACTTAAACCTAACTAACCTAAGGACATCACACACATCCATGCCCGAGGCAGGATTCGAACCTGCGACGCCGTAGCGGTCGCGCGGTTCCAGACTGAAGCGCCTATAACCGCTTGGCCACTCCGGCCGGCGGGGGAAGGTTAAACGTATGCAGAAATCGAGACGGAGTCATGGCGTTTGAGGATCTGGAGGAACTTACAGAACTTGAGAGGCACAGATATCCACGTAACATTTGCATAGCAAAGAATGAGGCCGATTAGGGATTTGTATGTGTGAAGGACAGTGGAGGGCTGTACCCAACGTTTGTTCATTTGATAGTTTTAGTAGTCTTACTCTATTGTTGCCTTTCTGTTGGATTGTTAGTAGGTGGGGTTTCCACATTAGTTACCAGTAAAAGGTTAGTCCAAGGTGTTTTAATGTGTTAGTTAGCAGGGTGAGGTGGTCTTACATGGTGAGGTAGAAGTCATGGAGATCGAAGGTGCGGATAGTGAGTGCTATAATTATTGCCTGGGTTTTGGAGGGGCTAACCTTAAGGAGTCATTAGTTACACCAGGAGGTAAAAATTCTGAGGGATTGTTGGGATTTCTGGAGCGTGGGATAGAGGGTGAGAAAAATTGTGTCATCGGCATACTGAAAATGGTGGATGGGACGAGTCGGTTTGGGGGTGATTCGATAGGATGGATGCAGTAAGTCGGACATAGTTGATGGGAAGTGCATAAGACTGGAGTTTGAAAAGAAGACCGGAATGCCATATGCTTTCTCTAAGTCTAGGGAGATAAAGATGGCGGATTTATGGTTGTTGAGCAGTTACTATAGGAAGTGGGTGCGGTTAGGAGTTGATCATGAGGAGAGAAGGAGGGATGGAAACCACACTGGGTAAGAGGAAGCAGATGACAGTGCAGATGGCAGTGGATGAGACGGGAGAATATGGATTAAAGACCTCGCTAAATATTGAGGTGAGGCAGATAGGGTGGTACAAGGAGGTATCAGGTGATGGGGGCGATTTGTTTGGTTTTAGAAAAAGTAGGATTTTGGGGTTTTCCACAGTTGGGATTGTAGCCTACGGAGAGGATTTGTTACATAGCGTTGCAAGGGTGATGGGAAAGCAGGTAGGTCATTCACTGAGGTGGCGATAGGTAATGTGGTCATGACTAGGAGATGTGCTGCATTTTCTGTGAAGTACTTGTTTTATGTCCAGTTGTGTGATTGGTGTGTTTAATTCTCTGGCTGGCTCTGAGCACTATGGGACTTAACATCTATAGTCATCAGTCCCCTAGAACTACTTAAACCTAACTAACCTAAGGACAGCACACAACACCCAGTCATCACGAGGCAGAGAAAATCCCTGACCCCGCCGGGAATCGAACCCGGGAACCCGGGCGTGGGAAGCGAGAACGCTACCGCACGACCACGAGTTGCGGACTGTTTAATTCTCTATCTGGTATGTTGTTCTAGTATTGGAAGCTAGGAGCCAGGGGTGGAACTGTGATATATAAGCGTTCCTGGACAGGGAATTATTTATTTATTTATTTATTTATTTAACCTGGCAAGATTAGGGCCATCAGGCCCTCTCTTACATCTAACCAGGCATTCTACTTATTTTACATTCATATGTTTTAGTAGGCATGTTAAACTACATCTAGTACAAAAAGTGAAATAAACAATTTGAAAGGTACACCTGGAAAAATACATACATATAGAGTTTATATTCTTAGATCACAAGTACTGTTATAATTAGACATTATTGAACAGACAGATTTGAGATAGGAGTGCTGGCAGCAGGGAGTATGAGGGAGACTCATGGTGAAGGGAGGAGAAGAATAGAGAGACATGATGAAACATAATTAAGGAAATATAAAGGAAAAGAATATTGCGTGGCTAATAGATATGGATGAAGAGGAAGGCATCTCAGGAGCAACATAGGAGACGCTAGCTTTGCTATTTGCCAGATGAGGGGATTGTCCTTGTACATTAATTTTGTGGAGAACTTTATAAGGATGATAGTAGGAAATGCTTCAACTTCTTCTTAAAAGCAGCAGGAGATTGAATTTTGCGCAAGGTAAGGGGCAGTTTGTTCCAGAGGCGGACAGCGGCAACTGAGAAGGAGTTTGCAAAAGTTTTTGTTTTGTGAGTGGGCACAGTTAGGATACCAAATAAGAGTGACCTCGTGTTTCGATTATGATGACATGACAGGTTTTTAATCTCTGAAGCAAGGTACTGGGGTGCTTGCGCGACGAGGAGTCGGTGGAGTAGACATAGAGTGTGGTAGTCGCGCAATTTGTCCGGCCGCAGCCACCCTAGCTGGGAGTATGAAGCACTAACATGATCGTATCGGCGAATGTTGCAGGTGTACGCACACAGGCATTCATGGTTAGCTCTAGCCGTCTTTTGTTTTCACTGCTCATGCCTTGTTGAATCACATCACAATAGTGGAGGTTCGGTAGAACGAGTGCTTGCACGAGCTGGCGTTTCAAGTCCTGTGGAAATATGTTCCGAAACTTTTTGAGAGCATAGAGACAAGCAGACGTCTTTCGGCACACTGCGACTGTATTCTCCGCCCAGTTGAGATGCTCATCCAAAGTTACACCCAAGTTCTTCACTGTTTTCTGATATGGTATTGGAGTACCGTCGAGCAGAATAGGAGGTAGCCGTTCGCGGAAATCTGAACTTATTAATTTCTGATGGGCTATTAAGATTACTTGCGTCTTTTTTGCATTTAGTTTAAGCCCCAGGTTTTTCGCCCATGTCACTACTGAAGACAGATCATCATTCATCTGAGCGATTGCAGTGTTTACATCTTCAGGTCTGACGCTTAGGTAGAGCTGGAGGTCGTCGGCATAGAAATGATATTTACAGGAGGACAGAACCGATGAAATATCGTTGACATATAAAGAAAACAAAAGTGGTCCTAAGACTGATCCTTGTGGCACTCCCGAGGAAACATGTTTCCAGGAAGATTTTTCATTTACGCAGACAACACATTGCTGTCTGTCTTTTAAGTAGCTTTCAAACCATCTCATTGCACTTTCAGAGAAATTAAGCTGTTGCATTTTTCTGAGCATTATGTCAAAGTTAACAGTGTCAAAAGCTTTGCTGAAGTCCAGTAGCGTCAATATTGTTGCCTTTCGATTGTCAATGGCATATTTCAGGTCATCAGTTACTTTAATTAGAGCAGTGTTTGTGCTGTGATGTTTACGGAAACCGGATTGAAATTTGTCATATAGGCTGAATTCATGCAAGTGTTCAGTGATTTGGTCATGAACAATATATTCAAGTGCTTTGGAAACAGCAGGCAGTATGCTAATTGGTCGGTAATCACTAGGCAGTTGCGGGTTTTCGATCTTAGGGATGGGTCGAATTAGGCTTCTTTTCCATGCAGTGGGATATATTCCGTTCACGAGGGAAAAATTAAATATGTCAGTTAAGACAGGCACTAAGATATCGGCAACATTCTTAATCATGGTTATACCGATACTGTCGTTGCCTATTGCATCAGAAGAGATTCTCATTATTGCTTTTCTTGCCGTATTTGTTGTTACATGTTTTAGATGGAAGGTATCGTTGTTAGTTATCCTGTTTGGGGATTCTTGTGGACGGTAATTATCAGCTGTGCTGGTATTCAGAGGTGCAGAGAAGAATTCATTTAATTCGTTAGCTGACACATGAAAAGTGGTTTCCGATTTTGCCTTTCCGACCCCCAAGCTACGGAGATTCTTCCATAGAGTCGTGGGCGTCAGATCGCTGCATACAAGGGAGCGGGCGTGCCTGATTTTAGCATTGCGAATGCATTGTTTCACTCTGTTCCGTAGCTTTCTATATTCTTCGAAACGCTCGGGTTTCGGATCTGCCTTGAAACGCCTGTGGGCAGCATCCCTATTAGTCATCATTTGACGTAATTCAGCTGTCAGCCATGGAGCAGGAGATTTTCTTACACGGATTGTGCGCACAGGTGCATGTTTGTCATAGGGGGCAGTGAGTTTATCACTAAGTTCATTAATTTTGCCGTCGATTGTGGGTTTTCTGATTATTTGATGCCATGAGATTTCTGAGCAATCGGCTGTTAGAGCGTCAAGGTCAATACGTTTCATGTTCCTACAAGTTATGTAACGCGATTTGATCCTTGGGGGCTGCACAGAGTAGGCCAGGAATATTACATCATGTGCTGAGAGGCCAGGGGCCGATGTTTGACCAACATCTCTTACTTTGTCAGTCTGTTTCGTTGCGATTACGTCTATAAGAGTATGACTGTGCGCCGTATGGTGTGTAGGTTGTAATGGAAGAATGTTCATGCTATTGCAACTAAACAGTCTTCTTAGGTTTATTGCGGAGGGAGTGTCTCTTAGCAGGTCTATGTTCAAGTCACCCATTACGATGACATGTTCGTATTGACACTGAAGTGAATGTAATTCCGACTGGAAGGAACTCATTGAGCTTATTTTTGGCGGCTTGTACACGACGCCAGTCAAGAATTTCCGACTTTGCATATTTATTTCAATGAACATGAATTCAGCCTCTTTTTCTTCAGCAGGATTTGACGTACATAAGACTTTCGCTTTGAGATCTGTTCGTATATACGCGCCGACGCCGCCACCTCGCTTTTTTGATCTGTCTGCCCTAAGAAATGTGTACCCTGGGAGATGAATAGATGCAGAGGATATGTGTGGTTGGTAATAGTCAAAGTGAGGGTCGTCAGGGATAGAGAATATGTCAGAGAGATAGGATGCAAAGAGATTGGCTTTGCTCTGATCGTCTGGTAAGGGAATGTCATGAAAGATCAGGTAGTGAGGGATGGAACTGGTGCCAGTAAATGGATTGAATGCTTTCCAGTACTTTGAAAAGTTAACTGGGATTGTAGCATTGGTGCATGTCTGGCGCTAATCGTGGTAGTTTTTGGCATTGAGTATATTTCTAATGCGTCGCTGTAGTTGCCGGTGGCGTGTGAGTGTATCCCAGTCATGAATCCAGAGGAAGGAGCGATTAAGTGAGGGGATACACAGAGGAGTACAGCTTGTGGTGGGAGAGTGGGGCCATTAGGATATATGACTTAAGTAGGAATGTGGACGGAGATAGCATCTGACAAAATCTGCTGCAGGAAGGCAGTGGTATGGGGGATATAATTAATTGAGATACTGGAAGGTGAGGGGTGGTTTCCTACCTGGGTTTCTATGGATTCGCAGTAGGCATAGTTGCGGACCATTTTTGGGTGGGGAGGGTGACTGGGCACAAGAGGATGAAGTAGTGTGTAGGATATGAGGAGGAGGACAGGTAGGTGGTCACTTCCAGTTGGGTCAAGAACTTCTGCAGTGAGGTGTCCAAGGAGGTAAGGAGACGCAAAGATCACATCTGAGGACAGGAGTGCTGTGGAACAGTGACAATGTCACCTTGGAGGAGGTTAATAAACTGATGCCACCACCGGAATTCTGCAGGAATTTACTATAGGTGTTAAGGCCAGCAGCAACAGTGTAGGTGGAAAATAAGTGGTTGATGTGGATGAGGAAATTGTAGGAGACGAGAGTATTAGGTCAGATGTAGATGGCAGTGCATGTAATGGTTTAGGGTTTTGAAGACGAACTAAGGATAAGATGTTTGGTGGGATTACTGAGTAAGAGTTGTGCTTCAACAGGGGTGTTTTGTGGCGCCAAATTACAACTCCATCTCTAGTGATGGAAGGGGATTATCTATACGATGGAGTATATACAGAGAAAATCGGGTAGAGTGATATGGCTAGAGGAACACTTAATTGACGATGAAGACATCAAAGTTGTGTTGGGAGACGGTGTGCATAAAAAGGGGCTTGTTAGTGGGCAGGGTGAGGATGTTGTGGTTTATGATGCTTTATTGCTGTAGCACCTGATGGGAGCTTAGGGAGTGGGTTGACTGAGTGAACGGTTGGAGAGGAACAGTAGGAAGATGGGACTCCTGATGCACTCTTGATATCAAATTGAAACAAAAATTAATTGAATTGAACGATCAATTATCCTCCTACCCCCACCACCAGATGACATCATGTGTTTTCCCCAGCCACCACATGGGTGCTCACCCCCTCTCCCCCATCTCTCACTCCCCCACCAACCCTGTTGGCGGAAATTTCGAATTTTGGCGGGAAGTTCTAATTTTGGAGGGGATTTCTTTGCCACAGGGCTTTGCTGGCGTCTCACCCCACCCCCCAGCTGTGAATTGGTGAGAAATTAAAAATGGAGTGGAAGATACTATCTTTACTTTTGGTGGGAAATATGTCCAGCTGACGAGATGCTGGTGTTGGACAGAAAGGAGTTTAATAAGTGTATTACCTGTAAGCAAACAGCTGAGAACTGTGTCTATTTCTATTTGACATCAGTGTTTGCTACAGATGCCTCCCACTGCATTGCTCTTCAACCACCCTGAAGCCCAGATAATGGAAATTGAGGAAAGCCAATACATGCTACCACAACTGATGGAAAATTCTTCACTGTTCTAATTATACATCGAAATTGTCATGAAATAAACCAGCACTCATAATCAATAGATCATAATGACACATGTATTGGGGATTGGGGAAAATCGTCGTCCCAAAAGACTGCACCAGGAGAGAGGGGCAGCAGTTGCATATGATGTGCAGTCAAAAATCTACCAACTTAGAGCCACTCTTATCTCTTCTCCCTACCAGTCCACAAGGAGATCCATCTAGTGGCAGTGAAATAGTGTCTTCGATTTGTGGAATTCAGACCTGCACGCCATTAAACATATTTCTCAGAAAGAATGGAACAGCAATGAAATTCCTCAGAACTCTCCAACTCGGTTTTTTTATATGGCCAGCTGCTACCACTTTTTGTACGTCACCTATGCTGACTGCAGCCCCCCACGATATCTGGGAGCTTAGTCTTCAGTACAATGTGTCCCCAGCAGAGCACTTGGCTGGAGGCCCAGACGGTCGGTCTGCAATAATGATGCCAGCATATACAATAGGCTGCAGGACCGGTGCCCTACAGAACAAAGATAAATGATGGCTACCTCGACTGTGACCCCTTAGACATGCAAGGCAGCACGTGCCCACACTGCCAGCATGCACGGCTTTCTGTGATGGAGAACAATTCACTGTACTGTCAACACATGAGCATCTACATTGAAGCAACAAAAGAAACTGGTATAGGCATGCATATTCAAATAGAGAGATATGTAAACAACAAGAATACGGCGCTGAAGTCAGCAACGCCTATATAAGACAACGAGTGTGGGGTGCAGTTGTTAGATCAGTTACTGCTGTTACAATGGCAGGTTATCAAGATTTAAAATTGTTAGATCAGTTACTGTTGCTACAATGGTAGGTTATCAAGATTTTAGAGTTTGAACGTAGTGTTATAGACAGCACAAGAGCAGAGGGACACAGCATATCCAAGATAGTGATGAAGTGGTGATTTCCCCATATGACCATTCCATGAGTGTACCATGAATATCAGGAATCCGGTAAATCATAAAATCTCCGACACCGCTGCAGCTAGAAAAAGATCCTGCAAGAACAGGACCAACAATGACTGAAGAGAACTGTTTAAGGTGACACAAGTACAACCCTTCCACAACTGCTTCAGGTTTCAATGCTGCACCATGAACAAGTGTCAGTGCGTGAACCATTCAACGAAACATCATCTAAATGGGCTTTTGGAGCTGAAGGCCCACTCATGTACCCTTGATGACTGCACGACACAAAGCTTTATACCTCCCCTGGGCCCATCAACACTGTCATTGGACTGTGATGACTGGAAACACGTTGCCTGGCCAGACGAGCCTGGTTTCAAATTGTGTCGAGTGGATGGATGGGTACAGATATGGCGACAATATCAACCTCATGAATTCATGGACCCTTCATGTCAGCTGAGACTGTTGAAGCTGGTGGAGGCTCTGTAATGATGTGGGTCGTGTGCAGTTGAAGTGATATGGGACCCATGACATGTCTAGACACAACTCTGACAGGTGACACATACATAAGCATCCTGTCTGACGGCCGGCCGGGGTGGCCGAGCGGTTCTAGGCGCTACAGTGTGGAACCGCGTGACCGCTACGGTCGCAGGTTCGAATCCTGCCTCGGGCATGGATGTGTGTGATGTCCTTAGGTTAGTTAGGTTTAAGTAGTTCTAAGTTCTAGGGGACTGATGACCTCAGAAGTTAAGTCCCATAGTGCTCAGAGACATTTGAACCTGTCTGATCGCCTGCATCCATCCATGTCCAATGTGCATTCTAACGGGCTTGGCCAATTCCAACAGGGCAATGCGACACCCCACAAGTCCAGAATTGCTACAGAGTGGCTCCAGGGACACTCTTCTGAGTTTAAACACTTCCGCTGGCCACCAAACTCCCTTGACATGAACATTACTGAGCATATCTGGGCTGCCTTGCAATGTACTGCTCAGAAGAGATCTCTATCCCCTTGTACTCTCACGGATTTATGGGCAGCCGCACATTAGTCTAGTCCATGCCACATTATGTTACGGCACTTCTGCGTGCTCGCGGGGGCGATACATGATATTAAGCAGGGGGTACCATTTATTTGGCTCTTCAGTGTATCAAAAAAAGAAAACACAATCACGATGATAATAAATGACCTGTTTCCACGAAAATAGGGAAAGTCTGTTTTCTTTTAGGGTTATGAGCAAAGTCGGCACAGTTTTTACGTTGAACTGCAGGATACAATTGCATCTCTCTCTTCCCCCACCTTCCGTTATTTTGCGACATCCAACGACGTGAAAAAAAACGAGAGCACTGCCGCCGATTACAGATGAGCAAACTGAAGAGGTTGGTCTTGCACATCTGACATATGTATTAACTTATCTTGCATCTCCTATACATGTCCACCCTGCGTAAAATAATAAAAAAAGAGTCCACTACTTTGTTATAGAAACATCCGATCACTGCAGAATGCCCACGTTAATTCAAAACTGTTATCAGAGTAAAGAAAGAGCGAGAATTTAAACTCCAAAGAAGAAACATCTATGTCAAGTGATTTCTTTCAGTTTGATGGATAAAATAACATAGTTTCAGCGTGTCCCTCACAGTCAAATCAGTTTCTATAAATAAACTGTCATGCTCGTGAGTATTACAAACATTTCATACACGTGAAACAGCTTTACAGAATACAGCCTTTCATGCCACTTGCTCACATGTCGGAAAAAAAACATTCATTTTTTGTTCAACGACAATAAGCAATAATGCAAGAGGATATTATTGTTTTCTACACTATGACAGGTCCAATTTTACCAATGCATTGCTATACTGAACTTCTCGAAACGTAAAATAACAAATCGTGAGAGAATGTCTTGTATTAGAACCTCCTAATGTCACCTAGTAGGGAACCATACATTGAAACCAAATGCTGATATCTGACAATATTGCTCCGACGTGTATGTGTAAAGATCTCACGCCTTTACTTGAAGAAGTACTCCAAATCCAGCCAACTATCATTCGCAATAGCAGTATATTCTTGCATTTTGGTTTTGTAAGCAATTTGATCATCACAGAACAGCCTTTTTCACGTAATCTAATCACATGTTGGGAACAATACTATCATTTCAACATTCCACAATGAGGTATAATTCAATTGGTGTGTACTTTTATGGTTAGAGGTTATCAAGTACGAAATAATGTAGGACTTGCGGTAACACATATTTTTAGACATGCAGTCGTGATGAAACTAATGAAAGCAGTCATGATTCTATGAGAATAGATGCAGTCGATTTCTGTTAGTTTTATGAGCAAAATCAGTGTAGTTTGAGAGCATTTCAAGAGATCAAATTACAAATTGTCATGCATCAGGCGATTACATTCCTTTCAGATGTATGAAATACCAATATAGATCAGCACCTATAAAGTCATTTAGTACGTTAGAGAGTGCTCCTCATCCTTACTTTGCAAAATCCAGAGTAGGGGGAAAAAGCTACAAGCTATCTGCATCCAAACTTTATCAATTATACGACTCCTTGTAATAGAAAGTCCTATAAGATTTTATCGTATTTCTCTCATCTGATAAATCGAAAAACAAATACCATCTGCATGTTGACATCAAGCGTATTACATCCACTGGAGTAGGTAGCCAGTGATCAAAGTCGCTTGAACGGATCTGTGTAAAGTTTTGTCCCCTGTACTGGAGGAAGGTCGTATCCCACAGCCTATCAATCACAAGAATGTGTTCCTATGTTGTTCTTTCATAAGCAGTTTAATATATTGTTTTTCACCTGTGACACATCCAAGCAGTGTATGACTACAGCTTTGCACACTCCCATACACGTCGTTTTTCTACCATGATTCCGAGGTCTGTGTCAGTTGCTAAGCCAACATTAACTCGTTTCAAACCATTGGCTCTCGCAGAAAGCTGAACATTGCTTGGTGCAAACTACGTTGCTCCCACAACACACAGGATGGTAGAAATAAAGCACAGAGGCGATGTTTCTCATTGACAGGTTTTTTGGATTTTACCGATTTCATCCAATTTCCCTCAGTTTTACGTATTTCCCATAGATTTCTCGTAATTATACCAGGTTTTCCTCGATTTTTACCGATTTTATGTAATTTTTCATATTTTTTTGACAGTTTCCTGTATGTATGTGGTCATATTGCTGGGATATCCATGCGTTGTTTGAGACAAGGATATTTGCATGTCCTATACACTAGCCTACTAAAAAATTCGACGAATTTCCCTCTTCCTGGTGACCTATATGCATGAGTTTTGGATAGAAAGATCACGAAAAGCGTAGTACCACTCGCCTCGTACCTGGATGAGGTGCGACTAGTGGTATAGATGAGCTTAACTGTATAGGTAATCAGCTTTGGATGGCTGTTTTGAAATGCTTCACAATGCCACAGACCCTTCCAGTTTCCATATGTTGCGATGTCTTCCATTTTTATCAACGAGAACCATCACCTCTGTGTTTTATTTCTACCATCATGTGTGCTGTGGGAACAGCATAGTTTACACCATGCAATGTTCAGCTTCTTGTGAGATCCAATGGATTGAAACGTGTTAATGTGGGATGGAAGCCATAGTCGTAAAACTAAATGTATGGCGATGCACAAAGCTGTAGCCACACACTGCTTAGATGTGTTACAGCTGAAAAACAATGTATTAACCTGCTTATGAAAGAACAACACAGGAACCCTGTCTTGTGACTGATAGCCTGTGGGGTATGGTCTTCCCCTGGTACAGGGGAAAAAACTTCACACAGGTCGATGCATCCAATGGATGTAATATGCTTGATGTCAACACATAGATATACTGGAAGAGAGAGGTGCAGTAAAATCATCTAGGAAGTTCTATTACAAGGAGTGGTATGACTGGATAAAGTTTGGATGTCGATAGTTCGTAGTTTCATTTTTCCTACTCTGGATGTTACAAAATAATGATGAGGAGTGCTCTCGAACATACTAAATGACTGTATAGATGCTGATCTGTTTCGGTATTTCATACATCTGATAGGAATGTAATGTCCTCGTGCATGACAATTTGGAATGCTCTCAAACTGTACTGATTATGCTCATAAAACTAATATAAGTCAACTGTGCTTATTCTCATGGAATCATGAGTGTTTTTATTATTATCATCATCATCATCATGGCTGCATGTTTAAAAATACGTGTTACCATAAGCCCTGTGTTATTTCATACTTCATAACCTCTAACTCTAGCATAGACACCAACTGAATTATAGCTCTCGTCCGCAGCTCGTGGTCGTGCGGTAGCGTTCTCGCTTACCACGCCCGGGTTCCCGGGTTCGATTTCCGGCGGGGACAGGGATTTTCTCTGCCTCGTGATGACTGGGTGTTGTGTGATGTCCTTAGGTTAGATATGTTTAAGTAGTTCTCTAAGTTCTAGGGGACTGATGACCATGGATGTTAAGTCCCATAGTGCTCAGCGCCATTTGAACCATTTTGAATTATAGTTCATCGTAAAACACAGAAGTGATAGTTTTTTTCCCTACATGCGATTAGATTGTTTGAAACAGGCTATTCTGTGATGATCAAATTGCTTATGAAATTAGAATGCAAGAATCTGCCACTATTGCCAATGATAATCTGGTGGATTTGGACAACGTCTTCAAGTATAGGTGTTGGATCTTTACATGTAGGTCGGCGGACGGGAGTTATGGAGCAAAAATATCAGATATCAACAAGCAGACAGCATTTGTTTTTGTTGTATCAGAGGGATCTTATAGGCTTCTCTACTAGGTGACATTAGGAGGTTCTATTACAAGACATTCTCTCACAATTTCTTTTTTACGTTTCATAAACGCCATAGCAATGCATTAGTAAAATGGGATCTCCCACGGTGTACAACACAGCAATATCTTCTTGTTGTTGCTGCAGGTAAAATGAACATATTTTTTTCCGACAAGCTGTATCCTGTAACGTTATTTCACTGTCAGAAATGTTTGTAATACACAAGTGCACAATAATTTTTTATAGACACTGATTTGAATATGAGGGACGTTATGAAACTATGTAGTCCATCATACTGAAAGAAATCACTTAACACAGATGTTTTTCTTCAGAGTTAAAATTCTCGCTCTTTCTTTACTCTGATAAAAGTTTTGAAATGACGCAGACATTCTGCAGTGATTGGTAGTTACCACAGCAAAATAGTGAAAGCTGGTTTTTTTTTCATTTTACGCAGGATGGACACGAATAGATGTAAGATAAGTCAGTAAATCTGTCAGATATATAACACCGACTTCTTCAGTTTGGTCATCTGTAATCGGTTGCAGTGCTGTAGCTTTCCTCATTTCATTGTATGTTGCAAAATAATGGGAGGGAGAGGAGAGAACGATGCGAATTGTATGCTGCAGTCAAACGTAAATACTATACCGATTTTCCTCATGAAACTAAAAGCAAATGGACTGCGCCTATTTTTGTGGAATCAGGACATTTATTATCGTCGCAATTGTGTTATCTTTTTAAAATAGTGGCTCGTTGTAGAAGGTGAGTATCTGTTACAATAAAGTACTCTCCATCACAGAACGGCATGCACTTTCAGTGAGTGGTATGCTGGTGGCATAGGAGTGTGCTGCCTTGGCTGACAAACACCTCACAGTCAGAGTAGCCATCATTTATCTCGATTTGTTCTGTAGGGCACTGGCATTGTGCCCTATTGTATACGCCAGCATCATTAGCACAGACTGACCTTGTGGACTGTCTGGACCTCCAGACACATGCTCCACCGGGGACACATTGGACTGAAGACTCTGCTCCCAGATATGGTGGGTGTCTGCGGCCAGCATTGGCTACTCACGGAAGTGGTAGAGCTGACCATTTGAAAAAGCGAGTTTTAGAGTTCTGCACAATTTTTTTGTTGTTCCATTCTTTTCTAGAAATATGTTTAACGGTGTGCAGGACGTCAGAGTTCTGAAGACTGGAGTGGGTATATCACTGCCACCAGATGGATTTCCTTGTGCGCCATTGGTGACAGGATAGAACAGGCCTGTACCCCAAGCTACGGTTGGGAGAAGGAGGGAGAGAGCAGGATGAGGGATGGTAGGGAAGGGAAGTAAGAGTGGCTCTAAGTTGGTTAATTTGCGACCACACGTTGATGATAATGCACGCACAACTGCCACCCCTCTCTCCTGGTGCAGGATTGTGGGATGGAGATTTTCCCCTATTCCCAGTACATGTGTCATTATGACCCGTCTATTACGAGTGCTAGTTTATTTCACAATTTCGACCTGTAATTAGAACAGTGAAGCATTTTCCATCAGTTGTGGTAGCGAGTATTGGCTTCCATGAATTTCGTTTACCTGGGCAGCAGGGTGATTATCAAGGAAGGCAGTAGGAGGCATCTGCAGCTAACTCTGACATCAAACAGTGATAGACACAGTCCTCTGCTGTATGCTTACAGTATTTCCATTTATTAAATCCCTCTCTGTCCAACACCAGCATCTTGTTAGCTGAACGTATTTCCCGCCAAAAATAAACATAGTACCTCCCACTCCAGCCTTTTCCTCAGCTTGTAAGTGAAGGATAGAGTTTGAGTACGTCTGCCACTGGTTCCGAGTGGTACTGTGAAATCTTTTTCCAGCAGGATAAGATCAGTTGATGACAACGCCAGTTTTTGAGCTGTATTGCGATTTCATGCACTTCTTGTGTAGCGCTATGCATATAATTGCTTAATTAAGACCAATCTTTATGATTTATTATGCAATTAGGACTGACCTTTATTTCAGTTTCCCAACCAAAATAAACAAGGTAAAGTGACGTAACACCACTCTCCTGCATCTGACCATTTCCATGTGTTGGGGGGAGCACTTGAGCTTTCCATCCAGAAGGACTGGAGTCCAAGTCCCGGAAATGGCACTACCATTTTAACTTCCTGGCAATTCCTGGGTTTGTGACAGAGTGGAACATCAGCACAGTCCTGGAACACAGAAATTCCCGCCAAAATTCGAAATTCCCACCACCAGAGTATGTGCACGAGTGGAAGGGGTGGGTAGAAGGAAGGGATGAGGACCCACGTGCCAGCTGGAGAAAACTCACGACATCATCTGGGGGTGGGGGTAATTAATTAATTTGCATACCAATTTGATGTCAAAAGGGCATCAGGAGTCCCGTCTATCTATTACTGAGAGGTTTAAACAAGGAAACTGAGACAGGTGAAAACAAAATGGACTTGGTTTCGGCAGAGGGTGGCCTTGGTGTTGAGATGAAAAACAGAGTGAGTGCAAGAGAAATTTCTTGTAGGATATGTGGTCATTGGACGGGGTGTATATTTTGGACAATGGTGAGGAATCTGATGACGTGGGAGTTGTGTGGACTGAATTATTGGGATGGATGGGATAATCGGTAGTACAGTTGGGGACTGTTAATTCTGGTTTGAGTGGTGGGGTTTAAGCCTTGCACTGTGCGGAGCAGGTATCAATGCATGTGTAGCATGTTGAAGGGGAGGCGAGGTTGGGACAGTGTTTGAGGGAGTGAGAGTCCTCCCAATGAGGATAGGTGGTGGGATTCATAGTCAGGAGTGAGATAGTGATTGAAAAACAAGCGGTTTTGGCAATGGTAGGACTGAGGGTGGGGTGGAGGGGGATTTGGATGGTTCGACTTTACACGGGCAGTTGTAAATCAAGGCTCCCTCTATGATGAGGTAATGAATGGAGGGGGCAGACTCAGTTAACACTCGCATGAGGTAGGTGGGATGCACGTCATTGTAGGTATGGTGGGCTGTATGGTTGTCTAAAGCGAAACTACCTCCTTTGCTGTAATTTCAGGGCCTATCTTTGCTATCATAGCAGTGAAGGTGGAGGGACAGCGAGGAGGGTGAGGCTGTTTCGATGTGGAAATGGTGCGGAAGGGAGTGGGGGAGGCACGATGGCCAAAGATAATATTTGGAATTTTGAGGAGGAGGTCAGAGTGGAAGTTGGGATTCGTGGATTTTATGAGGACAGAATCTTTGCAGGGAATGATTTGAGTGATGGGAATGTGAGGAATGTATTTTTGTA
This sequence comes from Schistocerca nitens, assembly GCF_023898315.1. Classification (NCBI taxonomy): domain Eukaryota; kingdom Metazoa; phylum Arthropoda; class Insecta; order Orthoptera; family Acrididae; genus Schistocerca; species Schistocerca nitens. The sequence continues at coordinate 672,662,061 of NC_064617.1, read as the reverse complement.
TTTCTTGAGTGAGGGATATGGTATTTAGGAATTTCGGGTCAGGGTTGGAGAGAAGGAAATCGTAAACAGTTGGGGAGGGGTGAAGGTGCAGGGTGGAGGGGGAGGGAGCGGTGTTCATGTGTTCGGTAGGATCAGGCATTGCTCGTGGTTTCTTCTTTACTGTACTAGTAGTGGGATGTGCGTTAGGGCGCTTCTGTGGTTTTTTGGGGACTGTGGGAAAAGGGGGAAGTGAAGAATTGGAGGAGGTGGCTTGGAGTATGTCCCTACAGTAGGATCGAGTAGGTTCGGTCACATGTCAGTGATAATGTGGTTTCAGGTGCTGCGACAGTAGCAAGACGAGCTCTCATTTTGGTGGGAGTTGCTGGGGAGGTGATTGGTGTAAGAAAAGTTGTAAGTGGGGGATAGGAAAAGGGTGGGGTAGAAGACGTGGAACAGATCGTGGGTAGGACAGCGTACGCAAAAGAAGCGACTGCTGATAGAGACGATAATACTGGAAACTGAGGGTGGACATAGGATGGTGGGTCAGGGAAAGTGTTCCACGTAGTGGTAGTTGGAGCAGAGGACGGGGTGCTGTAAATGACGGAGCTGACGGAAGTGTCCATTGTGGGTCAAAGGAAGCAGGCAAACAGAAAGTCGACGATAATTACCGGTGGCGGAGCGTCGCCGGGATGGCACGGAATGATAGCAGTGACGTTCGGAGTGATGTGATGACAGCAGATAATGATAACAGCGGCGGTGAAGACGGAGCGGCGGAGGCGGCCGTGACTACATTGTGGCGGTGGTTAGAGTGAGAGTGATGGCAACGGCGACCAAGGAGTTGGAGAGGCGGCGGCAACGCCTGCGACGAGGTCATGGCAGCTGAACACGGCGGCGACGGCGACGAGAAATCGATGACACGCAAGGAAATTGTGTACACACACCAGATAGTGTCGACGACACAATAAACTACTTAGATGAACACACACATACGCAAAGCATAAGGGAGTGGCTTCCATCAGTCTACGCACAACGAAACTAGTAACAAATTAAACCAGAGGCACAAACTTCCAGTCGGTCTGTGCTGATGGACTCCCTCGACAACTACAGCACATTTTATACACTTTTCTCAATTGGCATCACTTGTTCTCCAGTGCCATCTGTAGGCCGGTTTTTGCCCTCGTTTTGGTGTCAATAAAATACCATTTCATTTCAGTCATGTGTGTCAATTTTTACCTCTCTCCCTACATTATTCCATGAATTAGTGCTATTAGAAATGTTAGCGGATTTTTGGATTATCGTGTACATTGAGACACGGTAGCTGAGAGCACTGGGAATCGGTCGATGACTTTTAATTTCGAATTTATTTTGTTTCATTATTTATTACATTACACTCTGTGACCAAAGTGGTACTGAAACAGAGGATCAGAGATGACAGAGTAAAGGCCGAAATACTAAATGTCTTTTCCGAAGCTGTTTCACAGATGAAGACTGCACTGTAGGTCCTTCTCTAGATTGTCGCACAGATGGCAAAATAGTAGATATCGAAATAGATGACAGAGGGATACAAAAACAATTAAAATCGCTCAAAAGAGGAAAGGCCGCTGGACCTGATGGGATACGAATTTGATTTTATACAGAGTACGCGAAGGAACTTGCTCCCCTTCTTGCAGCGGTGTACCGTACGTCTCTAGAAGAGCGTAGCGTTCCAAAAGATTGGAAAAGGGCACAGGTCATCCCCGTTTTCAAGGAGAGACGTCGAATAGATGTGCAGAACTGTAGACCTATATCTCTAACGTCGATCAGTTGTAGAATTTTGGAACACGTATTATGTTCGAGTATAATGACTTTTCTGGAGACTATAAATCCACTCTGTAGGAATCAGTATTGGTTTCGAAAAAGACGATCGTGTGAAACCCAGCTCGCACTATTCGTCCACGAGACTCAGAGGGCCATACAGACACGGGTTCCCAGGTAGATGCCGTGTCTCTTGACTTCCGCAAGGCGTTTGATACAGTTCCCCACAGTCGTTTAATGAACAAAGTAAGAGCATATGGACTATCAGACTAACTGTGTGATTGGATTGAAACTCTTCAATCCTAGATAACAGAACGCAGCATGTCAATCTCAATGGAGAAAAGTCGTCTGAAGTAAGAGTGATTTCAGGTGTGCCGCAGGGGAGTGTCATAGGACCGTTGCTATTCACAATATATATAAATGACCTTGTGGATAACATCGGAAGTTCACTGAGGCTTTTTGCGGATGATGCTGTGGTATATCGAGAGGTTGTAGCAATGGACAATTGTACTGAAATTCAGGAGGATCTGCAACGAATTGACGCATGGTACAGGGAATGGCAATTGAATCTCAACGTAGACAAGTCTAATGTGCTGCGAATACATAGAAAGAAAGATCCTTTATCATTTATCTACAATATAGCAGGTCAGCAACTGCAAGCACGTAATTCCATAAATTATCTGGGAGTAGGCATTAGGAGTGATTTAAAATGGAATGACCACATAAAATTAATCGTCGGTAAAGCAGATGCCACACTGAGATTCATTGGAAGAATTCTAAGGAAATGCAGTCCGAAAACAAAGGAAGTAGGTTACAGTACACTTGTTCCCCCACTGCTTTAATACGACTCACCGGTGTGGGATCCGTACCAGATAGGGTTGATAGAAGAGCGGAGAGCAGCGCGCTTCGTTACAGGATCATTTAGTAATCGCGAAAGCGTTATGGAGAAGATACATAAATTCTGCAAGAGAGACGCTCAGTAGATCGGTACAGGCTTTTGTTGAAGTTTCGAGATCATATCTTCACCGAGGTCTCAAGCGGTATATTCCTCCCTCCTACGTATATCTCGCGAGGACACCATGAGGATAAAATTAGAGAGATTAGAGCCTACACAGAGGCATAATGACAATCTTTCTTTCCACGAACAATACGACACTGGCATAGAAGGGAGAACCGATAGAGGTACTCAAGGTACCCTCAGCCACACACCGTCATGTGGCTCGCGGAGTATGGATGTAGATGTAGATTACACTAAGTTCAGGAGTTATTATAAGTTGTTCCTGAATTTACTTTAATATCAGTCATAGACACTATAGACTGCATGTTTCTAAATGTATTTACTGACGTAATTATTACCTGTAATATATATGACAAGAGTTGTACTGACATTTAACATGTATCAATTATGTTAAATTAAGAATATGTCCACCGCTCGTCAAGCTTTGTTACAAATAAACACCGCAGTCGATGATCCGTACAAATACCATTGATGGCCCATTACATGAACAAATATTGTTGCTAAACACGGGCAAAAATAATCATTGGAGGATGAAAGCGCCATCTATTCATTTTCGTTCACACATATGCTGTCTTGTTCGGTTGACAGCTTAACATTTCAATAAGGCGTGAAATATACAAACCTATAACATTGGCCAAAGAATAAAGCTGAGCATTCACTAATAATTTCAGATAATTACGACTGACACACTAATCTCTAACGAATCGTGCCACCGAGACGTCCATACTAAAGCATACTTTCGATCCCTGATAAGGAAAATGATAAATTTTCAACTTGATGAAGGCAAGATCAACAGATAAATAGCGATACCAGAAAATTTACCCAAGGTAAATAATTTTGAACCACAAATAATTATAGAAATTCACAGATGGAAACTAAAAGTGAAGAAAAAATCAGACGGAAGCGAAATTATTCTAGGAAGAGAGGAACCCAAACAAACGATTAAATTCGCAGTTCTGCCCCATTTTGGAAACGTTTCTAGCCAAGATTTTTAAAAATATGAATATTAAATCTGGGTTCCACACTGTAGACATAATTAGTAATATTAAGACACACCACCAGGATTCATTTAACATGTCAGGTATAACAAACTTTGATGCGACTATTTTTTGGAAATTTGTGGTAAGATCTTATGGGACCAAACTGCTGAGGTCATAGGTCCCTAAGCTTACACACTATTTAGTGTAACTTTAACTAACTTACGCTAAGGACAATTCACACACCCATGACCGATGGAGGACTCGAACCTCCGACGGAGGGAGCCGCGCGGACCGTGACAAGGCGACCAAAACCGCGCGGCTAACCGGGCGGCGATGTGACTATTGTGACAAAATATGTATCGCGCAAAACACTACAAATTTTCGTTTACGTTTTAAAGAGTAAAGAGCACAGAACACCTGACGGTAAGAATAAAAGTGCCCTTGCACCACATCTCCTAAATAACGAACATACGTCCAAAAACATTAACGAACAGCTCCAAATTCTGTATTACGCTAGGGAAGGGAAGAAAATGAATAGCTCAGAAGATATTGAAATTTTTGGTCATTTAAAAAGTCAACCAAATACACTATCAAGGAAGAAGCACATCTACAGGACAAAAAGTTTCTCGCTAAATTCAGTTACATTTCTAGTGATCAATCCAAAATCGTTTATACAATGAATGGAATTTGAAGTTTGGTTTTATCTCACCAAGTATTTTTAATATTTTATTACATTTTTATTATCCATGCTAATTTTATTTCTTGTTGTTGTTGTGGTCTTCAGCCCTGAGACTGGTTTGATGCAGCTCTCCATGCTACTCTATCCTGTGCAAGTTTCTTCATCTCCCAGTACCTACTGCTACCTACATCCTTCTGAATCTGTTTAGTGTATTCATCTCTTGGTCTCCCTCTACGATTTTTACCCTCCACACTGCCCTCCAATACTAAATTGGTGATCCCTTGATGCCTCAGAACATGTCCTACCAACCGGTCCCTTCTTCTAGTTAAGTTGTGCCACAGACTCATCTTCTCCCCAATCCTATTCAATACCTCCTCATTAGTTATATGATCTAGCCATCTTAATCTTCAGCATTCTTGTGTAGCACCACAATTCGAAAGCTTCTATTCTCTTCTTGTCCAAACTAGTTATCGTCCATGTTTCACTTCCATACATGGCTACGCTCCATACAAATACTTTCAGAAACGACTTCCTGACACTTAAATCTATACTCGATGTTAACAAATTTCTCTTCTTCAGAAACGCTTTCCTTGCCATTGCCCGTCTACATTTTATATCCTCTCTACTTCGACCATCATCAGTTATTTTGCTCCCCAAATAGCAAAACTCCTTTACTACTTTAAGTGTCTCATTTCCTAATCTAATTCCCTTAGCATCACCCGACTTAATTCGACTACATTCCATTATCCTTGTTTTGCTTTTGTTGATGTTCATCTTATACCCTCCTTTCATGACACTGTCCATTCCGTTCAACTGCTCTTCAAAGTCCTTTGCTGTCTCTGACAGAATTACAATGTCATCGGCGAACCTCAAAGTTTTTATTTCTTCTCCATGGATTTTAATACCTACTCCGAATTTTTCTTTTGTTTCCTTCACTGCTTGCTCAATATACAGATTGAACAACATTGGGGAGAGGATACAACCCTGTCTCACTCCCTTCCCAACCGCTGCTTCCCTTTCATGTCCCTCGACTCTTATAACTGCCATCTGGTTTCTGTACAAATTGTAAATAGCTTTTCGCTCCCTGTATTTTACCCCTGCCACCTTCAGAATTTGAAAGAGAGTATTCCAGTCAACATTGTCAAAAGCTTTCTCTAAGTCTTTTCTAATTTTATTTCTTGTTGTGCATTAATTTTCCTCAAAATACACATAAATTTGCAGTCATAGTTATTTGGTGCTATTTATCCATGCTCAACTTTATTCTGTAGTTAGTGCTATATCTTTATAAATTTCGCGCCTTTTACTACAGACCATCAGTTTATCAGACCGAGCGACCAATTTCGCGGCAGCCTATACACGTCCCGTCCGACAGCACTCAGCCATAACAGCGACGCCCTGTTGTGACATGTTTATGTTTAGTTCGTTCTACGATATTCAGGTTGGTTTTACGCAGAAACAAAAACTGGGGTTTGCCTTGGCTGTTTTAGAGGTAATAAGGCCAAAAAAGGCCGAGAGAAAACTATGAGCAAAGAAATGGCTAACGCAAAGGAAGAAATTCACCTACGCTGGGAGCCGATGAGTTTGGTAACCATCTAAGAAAGGATCAAACATGCTTTTCGAAACAGCTGATCACTAAACCATTCTTAGCACAAACGGCTACAGTCATGCGAGAGACTGTAAGCTGCGAACAGAGACGGTTAGTGAAATTACGTTTTCTAGTCACTGGCAAAAGTTTCGAGGCCCCAAATTCAGTGCAGTTGCATCCCCACAATTATTATCTGAAATGATTTCCAAACCCTTCAACGTTCTTTATAGACGCTTGAGGAAATACATCATGGTAAAGCAAAGAAAAATCAAAGATCTTCACGTAAACTTTAATATTTATTTATGTATATAGCATAACTGATGTCCCTTTAAGTTTAAGAAACTCATTTCAGGTTAGAAGAAGAAAAACTGCAAATGGTAGTCACATACATTATCTAATAAATAAAACAGATACATAGGAAATGAAGCATTTTGCAGTTGTTAGAATTGTCAAAATGTCCTACACTTTGCTCTTCATAGCAGAAGGTTAAGCTATAGGCTGTATTCTTTTAACACAACAACAATAAAGTAAGTACATTTTATTAGTAAAAGTCCATCCACTCTCTATATTTCGGTTTTATCTTCCATACCGATTGGAAATGAAATCTGTTTTACTATCTGTATTTCGGTTTTACGTTTCATTTCAGATTACTATCGGAAATAAAACGTAAAACTCGAGATAAAGAACGTCTTTGGACTGTTATTCATAAACTAAGCCTATATACACTCCTGGAAATGGAAAAAAGAACACATTGACACCGGTGTGTCAGACCCACCATACTTGCTCCGGACACTGCAAGAGGGCTGTACAAGCAATGATCACACGCACGGCACAGCGGACACACCAGGAACCGCGGTGTTGGCCGTCGAATGGCGCTAGCTGCGCAGCATTTGTGCACCGCCGCCGTCAGTGTCAGCCAGTTTGCCGTGGCATACGGAGCTCCATCGCAGTCTTTAACACTGGTAGCATGCCGCGACAACGTGGACGTGAACCGTATGTGCAGTTGACGGACTTTGAGCGAGGGCGTATAGTGGGCATGCGGGAGGCCGGGTGGACGTACCGCCGAATTGCTCAACACGTGGGGCGTGAGGTCTCCACAGTACATCGATGTTGTCGCCAGTGGTTGGCGGAAGGTGCACGTGCCCGTCGACCTGGGACCGGACCGCAGCGACGCACGGATGCACGCCAAGACCGTAGGATCCTACGCAGTGCCGTAGGGGACCGCACCGCCACTTCCTAGCAAATTAGGGACACTGTTGCTCCTGGGGTATCGGCGCGGACCATTCGCAACCGTCTCCATGAAGCTGGGCTACGGTCCCGCACACCGTTAGGCCGTCTTCCGCTCACGCCCTAACATCGTGCAGCCCGCCTCCAGTGGTGTCGCGACAGGCGTGAATGGAGGGACGAATGGAGACGTGTCGTCTTCAGCGATGAGAGTCGCTTCTGCCTTGGTGCCAATGATGGTCGTATGCGTGTTTGGCGCCGTGCAGGTGAGCGCCACAATCAGGACTGCATACGACCGAGGCACACAGGGCCAACACCCGGCATCATGGTGTGGGGAGCGATCTCCTACACTGGCCGTACACCACTGGTGATCGTCGAGGGGACACTGAATAGTGCACGGTACATCCAAACCGTCATCGAACCCATCGTTCTACCATTCCTAGACCGGCAAGGGAACGTGCTGTTCCAACAGGACAATGCACGTCCGCATGTATCCCGTGCCACCCAACGTGCTCTAGAAGGTGTAAGTCAACTACCCTGGCCAGCAAGATCTCCGGATCTGTCCCCCATTGAGCATGTTTGGGACTGGATGAAGCGTCGTCTCACGCGGTCTGCACGTCCAGCACGAACGCTGGTCCAACTGAGGCGCCAGGTGGAAATGGCATGGCAAGCCGTTCCACAGGACTACGTCCAGCATCTCTACGATCGTCTCCATGGGAGAATAGCAGCCTGCATTGCTGCGAAAGGTGGATATACACTGTACTAGTGCCGACATTGTGCATGCTCTGTTGCCTGTGTCTATGTGCCTGTGGTTCTGTCAGTGTGATCATGTGATGTATCTGACCCCAGGAATGTGTCAATAAAGTTTCCCCTTCCTGGGACAATGAATTCACGGTGTTCTGATTTCAATTTCCAGGAGTGTATATATGTTATTCTGTCTATATGCCACATGAAGCTATTATGGATTCCATAAAAAAAGAAACAAGTGTTCATTTCTTACACTGCTACTGCTATATTCACACGACGTGTCCCACTAACATCTGCAGTCTTTAAATTTCTCCAGGAACTCTGTCATTAAAGCTTCTTCCACATGACACACTCCGTCATGTATACTGAAAAGTATTTATCCCCGCGCACATTGTAGGGTCGGAGTAAGGACGTGAAGGGGGGAGGGAGGGGGGAGAGGGAAGGAAGGAATCGGCTATCGGCTGGTTGTACCTAACCAACCACCCTACAAGAAAAGTCAGTCGGCCGTTTGGCCAAAGTGCCTACACATGTCTGATTTGACCGTCGTTAGGTTGGTGCGAGTGTACAGCCCTCAAAATGTCAAGCTATCAAACTAACAAGCATCTTATGTGTGGATCAAAACAAATACAACTCGTAAATTTAAAGAAGTTGTCATCTTAATGCACACTTTTCTACTGCATAAGTTGGGTTTGTATCACTGCGTTTCTACTCGTGGAGTAGCGTGCTCTCTTTTATACAGAAAATCACTTAAAAATTGCCTAAAAGGCAGCATCTAGCTCTGTAGCAATAAAAGAAATACAGTGGAAGTGAAAAATACCACCTTCTTTTAATGACTTTTTGCTGTGGTGTCTCCGGGGAAAAAAAATCTCTTGTAATTTCCGGGAATGGAATTACCAAAGATTTACCGTCTAGTGCAGGTACCTTTGGCAGCGTATCAGAAATATAAAGACGATCTGTAGCTGTTTAACGCGCAAGTGTTGGACCAATGAGCTGCTGGGTGGATGATATAATAACACAGTTAATCAGTGAACAAATGACACTACGTCTAATGAATAGCTTTCCACGTCTGACAGTTCCCATCTACTTCTGGTGACCTTCACTTCACTTCACAAGTTTCCCGAAACGTCAAAGCAGATTTCGACTTCTACATTTCTTACTTATGTGAAAGGAAGTTCCTTCTAATTGCAGAGTAATATCCATATTACAGCCTCTGGAAACAAATAAGTTGTCTTTAGTGCTGGTATGAGATGATTAATATTCCCTTACAATACTATTGTTCTTCCATGTAGCCTGGTTTCGAAGCCCTCCGAATAATCGGAAAGCTGTCAACTAACGCGTTAGGCAAGGCACACAAGCTGTGAGAGCCATTAGTAAGTATCCTAGGGCCAACAAAGCTCTTGGAACTGTAGAGCGTTCACATTATAAGATGATTCTGGACTACACAACTCTCCGCATATAGATAACACACATTCTGAAACCACAACGTAAAAACACTGAGGTGACGAAACTCATGGGAGACCTCCTAAGACCGTGACAGACCTCCTTTTACTCTGCGTAGTGCAGCAGCACGACGTAGCATGGACCCAACAAGCAGCTGGAACTTCCCTCAGAAACACTGAGCCTTTCTGTCCCTATAACCGTCCATAATTGCCAATGAATTGCCGGTGCAGGAATTTTTGCACGAACTGACCACTATATTATGTCCCATAATTGTTCTATGGGATTCATGTCGGGAGATCTGGGTGCCAAATCATTCGCTCGAACTGTCCAGAAAGTTCTCGAAACCAGTTGCGAACAATTGTGGCCCGGCGCCATGGCGCACTGTCATCCATAAAGTTCCATCGCTGTTTAAGAAAATGGCGTCCATGAACGGCTTCAAATGGTCTCCTAGCAGCTGAATATCCAGAGAACCCAGTCCGTTCCATGTAAACACAATCCACACAATTATGGAGCCACTACCAGCTTGCACGTGCCTTATTGACAACTTGGGTCCACGGTTTCGTGGTGTCTGCGCCATACTCGAACCCTACCATAGTTCTTACCAGCTGAAATCTGGACTCCTCCGACCAGCCCACGGTCTTCCAGTCGTCTAGGGTCCAACTAATATGAACAGGAACCCAGGAGAGTTGCTGCCAGCAAAAGCACTCGCGTCGGTCATCTGCTGCTACGGTCCATTAACGCGAAACTTCACTGCATTGTCCTAACGGATGTGGTCGTCGTACGTCCCACATTGATTTCTGCGGTTATTTTAAGCAGAGTTGCTTGTCTGTTAGCAGTGACAATTGCACGAAATCGCCGCTGATTCGGTCGTTGAGTGAAGGTCGTCGGCCACTGCGTTGTCTGTGGTGAGAGGTAACGCTGGAAATCTAGTATTCTCGGCACACTCTTGACGTTGTGGATCTCGGAATATTGGATTCCCTAACGATTTCCAAAATGTACTGTCCCGTGCATCTAGTTCCAAAAACCATTCCACGTTCAAAGTTTATTAATTCCAGTCGCGCGCCATAATCACGTCAGAAACATTTTCACATGAATGATCTGAGTACAAATGACGGCTCCGGAAATGCGCTACTTTATACCTTGTGTAGGCGATGCTACCGCCATCAGTACGTGTGCATATCGATGCCGCATGGGTTTTGTCAGTGTAGATCGCCCGCCATAGCAGCCAATAGAACTCACTTGATTGGCAAGAAAGGATGAACTCAAATAGTGGTGATACCTTACTGAGGATTGAACGGCCTATCTGTTTGGTACAAAATGGTATCGTCTGCTCTTCTCTTCCTAAGTGCCATACACTCATAGTTTATCTGTTTTCTTGAACGCCTGTTTTCGGCTGTGACTTATTTGATTTTACTTTTCCATTCTTTACTTCATCTTTTTCTTGAAAGATTCAATTTTCAATAATATTGTGCTAATCCCCATGCAAAGACATATTTCAAAACCGCCAAGAGCTGTTAGAGAACAGTGTCATACAGTTTGCTATATATAATTTGACGATACATGGAGATGACCAGATAATCGAAAGCGGTTGTTCATAAAGATTTATTTATGAGTAGCTCTTGGTGGATCTTAAATGTGACTTCTTTACAAAAGCTTACGATCGGTGCACAAAATCCTCGAAGTTAACCTTTTCACATGATAATACAGTGAGTGACGCCTGTTCTGCTGAAATGAACGGTTGACTGTTGTCATCACTCACAACATTCTTTTAATTTCATTTGTCGTGATTAATAAAGTCTTCTAATACAGTAACTTCACCTCAGGAACCATCTCCTAGATTCATGCATGAATATATTTGCCACCGATAATAGATTTTGCTATGTTAATTCATCAATATTTATATATCATCCGAACGGACACAAAACACTACTATTTTCAGTTGCTCATAGATAACACATTCAGGTCAATAGAAAACTCATTGCTGCATAAGCAATTTAAATTTTCTGAGAATATTGCTTATGAAGATGATTCCTACAAGCAGATGACACCACTCTTATGACTATTTTATGATGCCTCCGATGATAAAACAAATGTTTGAACGATAGACGGTTACTATGTACGGGGGTTGGACAAAATGCGTGCGTGAACATAAACACAGATGCGAACCTAGTCTGCAGGTTGTTCTGTTGCATTTGACCGCGAATAGCACCTGTGCAATGTCCTCAATGGTCAGAAAAGTATTCTGCGTTGTATGAAATGTATTCGCACATGCGAATAAAAACAACCATCAGATGTATTAAAGGAATTACGACAGTGAAAATTTGTGCCGGCTAGGTTCAAATGGCTCTGAGCACTATGGGACTTAACTTCTGAGGTCATCAGTTCCCTAGAACTTAGAACTACTTAAACCTAACTAACCTAAGGACATCACACACATCCATGCCCGAGGCAGGATTCGAACCTGCGACCGTAGCGGTCGCGCGGTTCCGAACTGTAGAGCCTAGAACCGCTCGGCCATGTTCCGGCTAGGGATTCGAATCCGGATTTCTTGCTTTACACGAGAGGTCGCCTGAAACGGTTTGGCTATCCGTGCGTGATACACAGTCAGACCCAAACTTCCATAATATGTCGTCGTTCCTGCGTCACAACCTGTACTCGTGCGCACATATGAATTCCCGTACAGTGTAATTCGTTGCCCGGGATCGGCGGATACATGCGATAATGCAGTTCCTGTGATGCTAAGAAGAACGATGCAATGTTCCTTCAGATATGCATAAGCAACATAGGCACTACAAAATAGTATTTATCGGTCGATACGCCGGCCGCTGTGGCCGAGCAGTTCTAGGCGCTTCAGTCTGGAACCGCACGACCCCTACGGTCGCAGGTTCGAATCCTGCGTCGGGCATGGATGTGTGTGATGTCCTTAGGTTAGTTAGGTTTAAATAGTTCTAAGTTCTAGGGGAATGATGACCTCAGATGTTAAGTCCCATAGTGCTCAGAGCCATTTGAACGATTTTGAACCGTCGATACCGGGCAGCAACTTTCAGTTAAAATGTCCTCCCCTGCACGGGAATTACATACTGTGAGCACGAGTACAAAATGTGACGTAAGGAAGTCTGGATCTGGCCATGAGTCGTGCAAGGATAGCGAACGTGGTTACGGTGACAGCTCGCGTAAAGCTGGAAATTCGGGCTCGAGCCCCGGTCCGAAACAAATGTTCATTGTCGTCATTCGTTTGTACAACAGAAGGTTGTTTGTATTCGCAACTGCGAATACATTTCACGTATTTCATAATGGATGTAGTCGCTACAGTGCCTGTTCCTTCGGACGTGCATACTGGTGCTCCTATGGCGGGTGCTTCCGTAACCAAGGGAGAAGAATGTTTGGTTTTTCAAGAGGCACCGTATCAAAGATTTATCCATCATGCGTAAAAACATCATCCGCTAGAGCTGCAAAAGTGAATGTCGAATGCCCCCCCCCCCCCTCCACAGCTTATGCAGCTTCCTTCGTGACGCCGAAGCTATAACAACTGGAGTATGGACAATGGAAGACAGTCATTTGATCGGATGAGTCTCGCTTCACTGTTTCCAACTTCTAGCCGACTTTATGGCCCAAAAAGAATGAAACATGGCAGTGGTTCGGCAATGATTTGGACAAGCATGTTGTTTTATTCCATGGGCCCTATGCATACTTTGCAAGGTCGAATTAATGACAAGGATCATGTGACCATTTTGGCTGATCAGGTCCATCCCATGTAACGATGTTTGTTCCTCAGTGGTGATGGTGTGTTCCAAGACGACACGGCCCTCGTTCTCACAGCTCATGTCGTCCACGACTGGTTTTGTGAGCACGAGGATGAATTTTAACATGTTCTCTGGCCACCACAGAGACCAGATCTCAATGTTATTTAGCCTTTTGGCCCACTTTTGAGAGAAAGGTGAGTGATCGCTATTCACGTCCGTTATCGTTATCTGAAATTGGCATTATTTCGCAGGAAGGATGGTATAACCTCATACAGGAACTGTATTTATCCATTCAGAGGAGAGTGGGAGCTGTTTTGATTTCCAATAGGTTTCCTACATCGTATGCAGCATGGTAAGGAGTTATGCTTTTTGTGTTTCCATATTTTTGTCCAGTCCCTGACGATCTTCACTAAATAATGTCATTGGCACTTATAAGGTCAAAGCTATGGCACTTGAAGGTTTCCAAAATGGTCACGAATGTATTCAGATATACATGATTTTAATAAATGGAAAGGAGACGAGTTGTTTTAGGATAGAGTGACACTGTGAGAATTTGTACTCTGTCCAAAACCTGGACTAGAATTGGGATAGTTGTCTATGACGTAAACCTTCTGTCAACTGATCCTGTTTCAGTCTATTAGGGGATTAATGATATCACTACAAAGTATAAGTTTATTGCTGTAAGCCACTCTTAAGCTATGCTCGATCCATTCTCCGTCATATACTTTCTCTGAAGGGAGTTACTACCGGTATGTATGTAAAAGTCACTGGCAAAGTTGGTTCTGGCAGGTTGAAGCTTTGGCTGTGAGACTTGCTTGGTTTTCTCAGCGTTCCACGTCAAAGACAAACACGGTCCAGCCAAAAGGTATAATATACCAAGGGTTCTCAGTAAGGCACTATATGACAGTTTATCCTTTTAAGGGCATGACTGAGTAAATAACATTTCAAGTAAATAGCTTCTACAGAAAGTGACAGCCATGTGTCACCAGTATTCTTTGAAACTCAATGTCAGCACTGCTGCTAGTTTTCAATTCACGGATATCTATAATATAAAGTACGTTCTTGAATCAGACATTGAAATTAAAAGTACTGATGATGAAGATGAATTAAAGGATTATCACAACAGTACAGCACTTAACAGGTAAATCTTATCGTCCGACGAAGATGAGTGGTTTTCTCCGTGAGAACAAGTTGTAACTGGTTTGATGTCGAATAACAATTTCTGAGGGCATACAAAAAAGAAGTAATCTGCGCTATATTAGCGGAGCACTGTTGAGGATTTAATAGCCTGATAGGATTTAGTGTCACGGGAAGGTAATCGTTAAAAAACGAAATGTGCAAATGTATCAACTGCTAATTCTGCAGATAATATACCTGTTGCATATCAACGTCCCCTGATTAATTACGTATTAGATCGAATAACGGAGGTGACAAGATTATTACGAGCTTGCGGAAGTCTGTTATCGTCCAGGTGTTGTGAAAAACATGGTCATCATCGTCATTCGGCTACGTTTTCTTCGCAGAGATTCCAGCTCATTCGAAACCCCATTTTCCGGCGGTTGTTGTGTTAGATTCTATACCTGTTACTAAGGATTCCCGAGATTCTATAATTCTTGATTACACTTCAGCGCCATGGAAATGTTTACAAGTACTGGTCGTGAATTTGAATTCTTATATTTGTTGCATCTTTGGATCTAGTATGACGTCACTGATCAAACCTGATGGTATTACGAGGGAAAAGAAAATCCAACCATAAAGAAACAGCACTTTGTTCCGGCAGCCATAATGCACACGCGCGTAACGGTGAAGTGACACCATCTCTCCTTCCACACTCAACTGTGCTTCGATATCACGCACTTTGTTATTCTGCTCTAGATATGCAGTCGTATTTCAAAAAATGTTACGGAGCGAGCTTGTGCTGTAGCATAATCGTCTCTATTTTCAACGCCAAATTGCACTGCAGTGCATACATGTGCTAATGAATGTTCAAAATCTAGAACCGGATTCTCACTGCAATTCGTTTCAAGGCCGTATACGGTCTCAATAAATAAATAAAAATAGCCGCGTGGGATTAGCCAAGCGGTCTAAGGCGCTGCAGTCATGGACTGTATGGCTGGTCCCGGCGGAGGTTCGAGTCCTCCCTCGGGCATGGGTGTGTGTGTTTGTCCTTAGGATAATTTAGGTTAAGTAATGTGTAAGCTTAGGGACTGATGACCTTA
This sequence comes from Schistocerca nitens, assembly GCF_023898315.1. Taxonomy (NCBI): domain Eukaryota; kingdom Metazoa; phylum Arthropoda; class Insecta; order Orthoptera; family Acrididae; genus Schistocerca; species Schistocerca nitens. The sequence goes on along the minus strand of NC_064617.1, from coordinate 672,646,653 downwards.
GCAGTTAAGTCCCGTAACATTTCACACACACAAATAAAAATGATAAAGAAACGCTTTTCAGCTGCCTGCTAGGAAAAACCAAAAGGATAGTATGTCCGATATAAATCAGCAACACCAGCAATGTCACAAGTCATTGATAATGGACATTCGGTACAGATGCCTTCATCAGGCTTTAGAAACACTCGTACTTCAAAGTTTTCTCATTTCACGTAAAAAGCTCACTCCAAATCATGCAGCAATGTCAACAACTAACTAATTTCGGATCCTTCTGAAAATATTAAGAATACAGAACATTTAGTAACAGATCAGTGATAATTTGTGTTAATGGCGTGCAGTACGTCTACATATAGTAGCTTCCTGGTAAGTTCCAGTCCGTCTGTGGCAGAAGCTGAGATAGTATGTCCATTGTCTACGCCGTTCGCTGCGACTGGCCCACTCTGACCAGTGTGGGGTGAATTAGAGGCTGCTCAGCGTTTCAAAAACCCGTTTTAAAAGTGCAGAAAATGTAGTGTATTTAAAGATGACACAACCAGGGAAAAAACCTAACTTCAGTTAGAAGTTGGTGGAAATTTTTCATGCCCAAAGCCATACATACTGTGTCTCAGTTGCATTTGGTCTGCTTGTATGGAATTCCAAGCTGCAATGGCATCTCCTGGCGAGTTGCGGCGTTACGATCCTTGGAAGTTTCAAAAACAACCACGTAGACGGTCAAGTGCAGTACGCGTCCTGGCCGCGAATGTGATAATGCTTGACTGCTACTTGTCGGAAAGTGGAGATGGAGGAGGGAGGCAACATCAAGTCTTGTGGTACGTTTTGTGTTTGTGGGCTAGAATTCGTCGAACTTGTCCCGAATACGGAGAAGTAGGTTTTTGGTTGCTCCTTCTCGACAACGCCCCCGCTCGCGAGTTTTGGGCCGGCAAGCGAATCCTGGCCCTAGATCACCATCTGTGTTCGCCTGATTTGGCCCCAGCCAACTTCTGGTTGTTCCTCAAATTGGAATTGGCAAGAAAGGACATCGTTACGACACAATAACTGTACTGCAGTAGTAAATGCAAAATGTCTACAGTGACTGTTTCAAAACACTTTTAAAACTATTTCATCTTTGTACTGATTCAGGGGGAGGCTATTTTGGATAACGTTGGTTGGTGAACGCAAACAATGACTTTTTATTTTTCACACCCACAATCCGAAGGGAATTTGAGACACACTCTGTATGAAGTCGGAAAGTTCATAGAAAAAATAATAAAGCTAAATACTGATGATGTAATTTGGATTATAAATAGTACTGTGTATATAAAAATGAAGAATTCAGAAAGTTTTGACGAAGCCATCGAACCATGTGGTGGAACATTTAAGTTTAAACATTGTGAAGGAAATATGGAAGAGGTTAAGGTCTCTCATGCACGTCTTGGAAGTAGAACAGTCAGGATATTTGAACTACTGTCCGAAATTTCTGCACAGCAGGTTAATTCAGCTGTAAAAGCATATCGGGAAAGTCTTAACTAACATTGTAGAATAGTGAACAAATTTCCTAAAATATCCTGTCCTAAACAGTGTAAGGTTTGCAAAAGCATATATGATCCATCGTATATATACAGAGTGAATGAAAAATGCCGTACTTGGCGGTCGGCATGCGATTCCTCATCCCAATTCATGACAAAAGTGTATCTAACAAAACCTAGCTTCACCAACAGGTTTAACAGAAAAGCAACGCACCTTCATTCCAAAGTGTGACAGTACACCATCGTGCTGAAAGCAGATCTGTCGCCGAACACCAAGTAGAACATTTGCTAATGTGTCGGTATTGCAAAGAAACATACGATACAGGGACGCATTCAACTTGTCCGGCAATACTTAAATGGCCCAAAAGCACTCTTCCCACGATTCCAGCCCACAAGTTGATCGCAAAGCGTGCCTGAAAGCCACGTGCACAGGTAAAATGTGGGTTGAGTTCCAACCAATAATGGCTACCGTAGAGGTCGAAAAAACCTTCACGAGTGTAGCTAGATTCGTCATTCCACATCTCGTTATTCATATAAAGTTCGTTATCTTCCACTTGATGCAAAAGCCATTCACAAAACTGTACTCGTCGAATGCGATCTTCTTGTCACTAGTGTTGAGTTAACTTTTAATTATGTAGATGCAGTTCTTCACCGTGCAACACTTCAACAACCAGTCTTTGAGATATCTGGAACAACCTTGCAATTTCACGGATACTTCGCCGAGATGAATGGTTCACGGCTTCAAGAACCGCTTTCTCTGTTTGTGGAGTACGTCTAGTCCTTGGACGACCTCTGTATGGGAACGAAGATTACCAGTTTCTCAAAGGCGGTGCTCCAAGCGACGAAAAACATTCTTATTGGGATGGCGCCTTGAAGAGTATCATGCAGCATACGCAAGGGCAGCAGCAGCAGCTTGATTATAGGATGCACTCAGCACCAAAATCACGTTGACGTATTTATAGTTTGTGTACTCCATCGGGAAGTTCTTCCCCCATGAACCATGGACCTTGCCGTTGGTGGGGAGGCTTGCGTGCCTCAGCGATACAGATGGCCGTACCGTAGGTGCAGCCACAACGGAGGGGTATCTGTTGAGAGGCCAGACAAACGTGTGGTTCCTGAAGAGGGGCAGCAGCCTTTTCAGTAGTTGCAAGGGCATCAGTCTGGATGATTGACTGATCTGGCCTTGTAATACTAACCAAAACGGCCTTCCTGTGCTGGTACTGCGAACGGCTGAAAGTAAGGGGAAACTACAGACGTAATTTTTCCCGAAGAAATGCAGCTTTATTTGAAAATTACCGAACTATCAGTTTAATAAGTCACGGCTGCAAAATACTTACGCGAATTCCTTACAGACGAATGTAAAAACTGGTAGAAGCCGACCTCGGGGAAGATCATTTTGGCTTCCGTAGAAATATTGGAACACGTGAGGCAATACTGACCCTACGACTTATCTTACAAGCTAGATTAAGAAAAGGCAAACTTACGTTTCTAGCATTTACAGACTTAGAGAAAGTTTTCGACAATGTTGACGGGAATACTCTATTTCAAATTCGGAAGGTGGCAGGAGTAAAATACAGGGAGCGAAAGGCTATTTACTACTTGTACAGAAACCAGATGGCAGTTGTAAGACTCGAGGGACATGAAAGGGAAGCAGCAGTTGGGAAGGGAGAGAGACAGGCTTGTAGCCTCTCCCCGATGTTATTCAATCTGTTTATTGAGCAAGCAGTAAAGGAAACAAAAGAAAAATTCGGAGTAGGTATTAAAATCCATGGAGAAGAAATAAAAACTGTAAGGTTCGCCGATAACGTTGTAATTCTGTCCGAGACAGCAAAGGACTAGGAGGAGCAGTTGAACAGAATGGACAGTGGTTTGAAAGGAGGATATAAGATGAACATCAACAAAAGCAAAACGAGGATAATGGAATGTAGTCAAATTAAATCGGGTGATGCTGAGGGGATTAGATTAGGAAATGAGACACTTAAAGTAGTAAAGGAGTTTTGCTATTTAGGGAGTAAAATAACTGATGATGGTCGAAGTAGAGAGGATATAAAATGTAGACTGGCAATGGCAAGAAAATCGTTTCTGAAGAAGAGAAATTTGTTAACATCGAGTATAGATTTAAGCGTCAGGAAGTCGTTTCTGAAAGTATTTGTATGGAGTGTAGCCATGTATGGAAGTGAAACATGGACGATAACCAGTTTGGACAAGAAGAGAATAGAAGCTTTCGAAATGTGGTGCTACAGAAGAATGCTGAAGATAAGGTGGGTAGATCACGTAACTAATGAGGAGGTATTGAATAGGATTGGGGAGAAGTTTGTGGCACAACTTGACTAGAAGAAGGGATCGGTTGGTAGGACATGTTTTGAGGCATCAAGGGATCACAAATTTAGCATTGGAGGGCAGCGTGGAGGGTAAAAATCGTAGAGGGAGACCAAGAGATCAATACACTAAGCAGATTCAGAAGGATGTAGGTTGCAGTAGGTACTGGGAGATGAAGAAGCTTGCACAGGATAGAGTAGCATGGAGAGCTGCATCAAACCAGTTTCAGGACTGAAGACCACAACAACAACAACATCGGGAAGTTGCCACACATGAACTTGGCAGGACCAGTTAAGGTTGTGCACTGCGCAGTTTAAGGGTTCCACTGCTTATAAATGACGAGAGCTAGAGAACAGACATCAAAAAATAAGAAAGGAACCTGTCGAGAATTCGAACCATAGCTCCGTGGTGGATGTGGGATTGCTGTCCCAGCAGTCTACTCAATGAGCTGGTAGGTAGTACGCTGTGCTACACGTTCCTCTGTACATTTTGACGCATTGCACGATGGGAAAGTGTTACCATTTCCTCGTTTTCATAGACGTATTTTCAAAATGCACCCGATCTGATTTTGCTAGATAACCTTTTGACTTGAATGTGGATGAGTAATCACGTTCCGACCCCCAAGTGTGTCATTTTTCTTAAAGTCTATATAGGGCAATATTAATATATGATGGCTAACTGCGTACGTATTCATGTCGCGAGTTAATCGGACATGTAGGCTCAGGGTGTATGCAGCGAACGGTGACACAGGTACCAGCAGGAAAAGCTGTCATTCTCATGCACACGTCAACGTTGCCAGCACATATGCAGCGGTAACTCGCACGAACACGGCCACAGAATCAAGCATTGCGATAATCACAAAGAAGGAGATAAATTATAATGATCAGGGCTTAGCAAATAAAATAAAAGGTCAGAGATACACTCTCATACAAAACGTGAACAACATAGGATAAGTATAGCAACATATGGTATACGACACGATGAAGAAGAAGCTTCTGTACATGATCCAAGTGCAGCTACAGAAAAAAACGTACAGCCAATCCAGGGCAAACAATGCACGAAAAGTCGAAACAAATGTGGTGCAAAATATGCGAGAAAACGTCTGAATACCTGGACCTGACCCATCAGATTCTCCGTACAGCGATCATCGAAGGGTTATTTGTCCGATGTGGAAGTAAGTAACCCCGAGAAATATGAAAGAAAAAGACCACTGAAAGGAACTTGACATTCAGGGACAGACGTCAGCGTACAAATGTAAAAGATATATCCCAACGCACTCCTACAAGAAACTGGGCAGATGAAACTGGGAATCCTAAACAGAGGAAGAGATGACGGAGGTTACAAACACATGTTATCGGCTCCGAAGGAGAAGAAGAGACGTCGTCCAAATGTACTAAATGAAGATAATCCTGGAGTCGTCATCGCGAAAACTGCAACAATGATCTTACAAGAACAAACAGCAACAATGAACACACGTAACTGCTTATGACTTGTTGCAAGCCTAGGGAATCGCGACGTTAACTATAAACTAGATCGGCAGCCACTTTGAAAAATTTGCAAGGTATGCTACAGCCGATATAGGTATCATGATGTTACAAGAAGTAACGTAGATTGGACATGATAACAGGGTGTAGCGCAAATATGAATCCAGGAAGTGGCAGTTAACTCGTAACGACGAAAGAATAACGCCAAAGCATAGAAAGCACCAGACACAGTAACGGGTTCAGGAGCAACTACGCACCTTCTGGTACTGGGAATAGAGCTGAATTAAAGACGAGATAGTCCTTCACTTCGGCGTGCAATACGAACAAATAATATTCGACGGTGACTATAACCATGTGCTCTCCCCTAAGGATCATACGCCAAATTTTAATGATTTACAGAATTGGAGTACACAGGTAAAAACTAAAACTTCGCTAACACGTGGGAAAGTAAGAATGGAGCACTGCCCGAATTCACGCATATCAAGAATGGCCCAGCGAGTGGCATTAATAAGATATACACCACAGAAAGGGAAAAACATGTCCTGCAAACTGACAAATGGCCCAACACATTTTCATTTCATGTAGCGTACAGATGTACCACGAACTTAAAAAATAGTTCAAATGGCTCTGAGCACTATGGGACTTAACATCTGAGGTCATCAGTCCCCTAGACTTAGAACTACTTAAACCTGACTAACCTAAGGACATCACACACATCCATGCCCGAGGCAGGATTCGAACCTGCGACCGTAGCAGCAGCGCGGTTCCTGATTGAAGCGTCTAGAACCGTTCGGCCAAAACGGCCGGCACCAACTTAGAAAAGCAGAAAACCTATAGGGGCAAAGGACTGGGAAGCTGAACGTAGGGCATTTAAAGGATCACGGATGCCACGAAGCTTTCAACAATAAGTATAAACTGCGAGAAAAACTTCCCTTCATACGACCCGGCAGTCCCATCATTGAAACGAGCGAAACCCGTGAAAAGAAAATCTATGATAAATCAGTCAAGCGAGAAAAATAATTGGCAAAAACGAACAACTGAATTTTACTTTCAGTGCTAAAGAGACATACATAAACTTGACGTATCAGTAATGAATAATTATACGAAAATCGAATGAATTCAAGCCAAAATCTTAACGTTAAAACGGAAACAGCTCGAAGAATGCAAAATCAGAGCCTATTTCAAAACGCAGTTCCTGGAGAACAGACTTCAATGCATCATGTAATAAATTATAGTAAGGGCAAAAGCAAAAATAAATAAATAAATCACGTGAGATCTACTGGCCGTTACTGACAAAGTAACACGGGTCAAGCAAGAAATGCACAACCATCTTCAACAGTTATTTGCTAATAAAATAACTTACATAACGGAGCTGGATGACGTCATAACAGAACAGACAGGAAGACTCGACCGTAAGAAGCCAACAGCTTCTTAATGGAGATATTGGAAAAGCAGTATAGGGCGCTACAAAAAGGAGACCGAAAAACAAGTCGCGAGGACAGGACCGGCCGTATCCTGGTAGAGCTGTAACAAACATTCAGAAGACAAATTACGCTAACGCTCGTACGTAATGAATTAACCAAACCCGATAAGATATCCCAAATGACTTCCGGGAAGGAACAATAGTTTCACTTCCAAAACATCCGGCAAGCAAATCAGTAACAAATTCAGGAGCTCAAATACTTCTAAACTATAATTGCAAAACATTTGCACGTATTATAAAATTAATTCTAAAATCAATAATGAACACCATAAAAGGATCGTATCAATCGAGAGTGGACAAAGATACAACCATTCACCAAACACTATGTGATTACAGGAATATGATATCGTCCGCTGAAGACTAAAATAAAATGCGCCACGATACTGCTGGATTTCGAAAAAGTATTCAGTAGAGTAAACCAATCTACCTCTTCCAGACTAAGTGAGCTATGAACATTCCAGACATCAAAAGGTATTCCTAAAAAGGCTACATCCATAATTATCTTAAATGGTAAATCCAGCAGTCCAATCGAAATCAGCAGCTCAGTAAGCTTGCAATCAAGCCAGTTCTTTTTAGCATAAATCTTAACATCCAACGGTTCACGATACTGGGCCAGAGGATCGTATGTAGGGGTGCCATGTCAAGCTGAGACCTCGTCAGGACTCTCTGAGACGGTGGTGAAGAAATGAATTAAAACTTTATTTAGTATAATAACCTTTTAATTATAACACAACTGCATGGAACTTGTTGCGGAAGAAGCAATTGGTACATCATATTTTTCGTAAGATTTCACCTCCTTTTTCAGCAAGTCTTTTTTTCCCTTTTACGTATTTATAACACTCCATGCAGGTCAGCATGTAGTCAAACTGGCACCGTAAGGATGGTTCCACAGTGCCGAGCAACAGTCGATTTCTTCGTCAGTCCACTGGGCCGACATCAATGGCAATACTCTTTGCACAGTAGCGTTGTGTGCGGGAATAGAAAACAAATGCATAATTTTTGCAGCTGGCATTTGCGTTCAGGATTTTAGGTTTCCTTCAGAATGTAAATCCATCGTTTATCACGGAGTGCTTAGACTCCGAATCCTCCGATTCACGCTTGGTTTCTAAAATGCTCTTCAGATACGTACATTCCTAAAAACAATTCCTGAAAACAATTGTCACCTGAACTCTTCACACTATTTTCAGTAAGGTATATAATAGTGTTTAATCATTACCCTATCTGGGGTTTCAGATAGCGTCATCCGATCAAATACTTGATATTTATTAAAAGAAATAGCCCATTTTCCAAGTAATAAAACGCTATGGTATAGAACGCCATTGTCTCTTCTTTAGATTTCGAAACCAAATCAATTATTTCTTGGTCAAATTTCTCATTCTTTAATCTGTTCAAATTCATCTTGGTTTGCATGCCAATAAAATTGGTCGTCTTCCTTTCATTCGGACATCTTTGAGTGTAGATTATTATATTCCTTACATCAATTATCGAGTCTTTATTCTTCACCACGACTTTTATATTTTTTCAATCAGAGCCAAATTTCATTGATTGGACTACTGAAAAAATCTGAAAGTATTTCAGGCGGCCTGTCTTCACCATCAAAAAATTGTTTCAATGGAATTCAAAACTTATGAGTTATCTCAGCTTCAGGCATTAAAGACAGTCAGTCATCTTGTTTTTGAGTGAGATAGAAGAGTTTTCTTTATTGACGTCAACGTATAAGCAGAACTCTTTCAGCTTCTCTGACTTTACCGTGTAATTTGAAAAAAAAAAATTAAATATTTTTATGTAAATTATTTCTGTGTCGAAAGTTAAAGACTCCAGCAGCGCTTGATACAGTATTATGGAGAATATGGGCAGGGCATCCAATTCGTTCTACATTTTGCCTATAACTTCTTTAATTTGGTGAAACACTTTCCGCTGGCTGCGTGAATGAAGCTGGTACTGGTATTGTCTCCACAAAAAGCCATTTTTTTATATAATGAAATTGGCAGTTGTCTTAAGGTGTCTAGACAAAACTTTGTAATTGCCTCCGATGTTTCATTATTCAGCGAATCAAATTTCAACAGCTGCTGTTGGATTCCGGCAGCTTGAATAAAGTACTGAACAACTAAAGGAAACATCTTTTTAGCCTTGTGGTTCGATGCATCGATGCCTTTGCCATAAAACGAAATTTATTGCAATTGTTTTATGCATTCTGACGCGGAGTGTGGGGCGAAAGCATTTTTAACAATCGCTGCAGTTGGCTGTAGACCGCGTTGCGGAGACTTTGGAGTCACTATACATTGCGGCACTCAGGTTTAACGATACAGTCAAGAGAACTGAAAGACTGATGACACTTGACAACTTTATAATGTAGTGTAATAAATACGTAATGTACTGAATCGACTGTGAGAAAGCTAAGTGGCAAAGACGTTATCTGAGACTCTATGATAATTATATCGTTGACTCGAAATATTACTCTCTCTGTGGTTTACTCGTAACTAAGGGTAACTAGAGTTTTCTCTTCACTTCTTTTGTTGTTATGTGGAGAATTGTACAAGAGACACAATAAACCTTTATTATTTCATGAGAACAAAGGTGAGCGTCACGACCTTTATTAGTATTTTTGGAAGTATTGAAATAGAATTGTTTCAGATTGAATGCGACGTGTACGGGAAGAGACGTGGACAACAGCACTCGAACCTGCAATCTCATGTATGAATAGCTGCTAAGAATATCCAGCCGTCTCTCCCAAGATTCTTCATACGCGCAACAAACAGTAATTCTTTTAACAACACTATCGGAGACAATTTTATCACGTTGTTACGACCTTTTACTGCGAGCATAATACATCGACAACAGACAAACAAAAAACAGACAAACACACGAAAGAATCTACCACAATAAGTTGTTTTTAATTCTGTACCAGGAATAAGCAATTCCGAGTATCTTCTTTACTCATGAAGGTCGAAATAGGCTATGATGTCGATGGTACCGTGAATCTATCTGTGTGATTCTTCGTAGTAGTGTAGTGTCTCACATCTGCCTTACCTCCAAGAGTCACTGAGATGAAACAGCTACAAGTTTCACACAACGCTTCCGGAGCCGTACGTCCTTTGAAAAAAGGTCACTTTCGAGTAATCATCCGACAAGTGAAACTTTTTCTTTCCATCAAAAATGGTTCAAATGGCTCTGAGCACTATGGGACTCAACTGCTGTGGTCATCAGTCCCCTAGAACTTAGAACTACGTAAACCTAACTAACCTAAGGACATCACACACACCCATGCCCGAGGCAGGATTCGAACCTGCGACCGCAGCAGCAGCGCGGCTCCGGACTGGAGCGCCTAGAACCGCACGGCCACCGCGGCCGACTTTTCTTTCCATCCTTAGGCATTTTCGTAAGCTATGATAAGTTTATCAGATGGCAAAAGACGACAACAACACTTTATTCATCGAATTATACGTCACTATACACGTCACGCCCTATATATAATCAGTGCACATTGCTAACTACTGCCGGCCGGAGTGGCCAAGCGGTTCTAGGGAACTACTGCCGGCCGGAGTGGCCAAGCGGTTCTAGGCGCTACGGAACCGCTCGACCGCTACGGTCGCAGATTCGAATCCTGCCTCGGGCATGGATGTGTGTGATGTCCTTAGGTTAGTTAAGTTTAAGTAGTTCTAAGTTCTAGGGGACATAAGACCTCAGCAGTTGAGTCCGATAGTGCTCACAGCCATTTGAACCATTTTTTTGCTAACTACTCAGTATCATTATTAACTTGTACTCGTTGTTCGTATTACGTTTAGAAATAATCGTCTTATCAGGTAGCTATTCAAATCGAACCTCCCGATTCCTCCACGTGGCTCCGCTTAAACAGTTCCAGCCCCTCCTACTGGAGAAGTCTGGTATGTCCTGGAATGACAGCTCTAGATATAAGTGCTTGCATCGTCGATTCAAGATACGCTATATGCAACGCCATCTGTGAGACAACCTTATCAACATAAACTTGTTGTCATAAATAAAACTAAACGAGAGTGCATTTACACGTTACTCTTAACAGATTGCGTTACTTCAGTACTTGGGCCAAGTTCGTAATAGTATTTTGCAAAATTGGGTCTTGTCGGGATGTCGGGACAAGAAGGTCCATAACGGTGAGGTCCCTAATGTCGGGGAGGATGGCAACACTAATCGTATGCAAGGCGTATGCAAATGACGTTGGTTTTCTGGTAACGAACGCCAGTAAAAAAGAAAAAGTACTACAAATAATAAACAAATATGAAATAACATCGGGCGCCAAATTTAACGGAAGTAAGTCCGGAACAGTGAATGTCGGTCGTGGATTAGAAGCACTAACCAAAGGACAAATTACGGAGATTACCAATATGAAACGTTTTGGGATAGAATTTACGCGTAATATACGGCAAATAATTACTATAAATTACAGGAAAATACCCACCAATATACTAGCCAGTATACGTCACTACAATCTAAGGACTCTTGACAAAGTACAGAGGGCAGATTTCGTAAACATCTACATACCATCCGAAATAAATTATGTGACACAAGTCCTTTCGCTGCCGAAAGATGTATCCTACTCAAAGAATACCTTCCGCTCAGGGTCACTTAGTCAGCCGCGAATGTATCTTCAAAAGTGAAATATGAACATTAACTATGATGGCAGTTTAAACCTTACAGAAGTGTACAACAATGCGCAATCACTGTACATTGTAAAACTCACAAACAGCATATTCCGAATAAATTATAACCATCTGGAACATTTCTTCGTAGAAAACAGTTATATTAAAATGAGAACTATTGGATAACATATGACCAAAGCAAAAGAGGTCTACAGGAACTCGATGTAAAGTAAAAGTAGGAATGTCATAAAACAAAAGTGCAAATATTTTAACTGCCACAAAATCTGGAAGAAATCCATGACTCACTATTACCCAACAATGTAAGGGCAATACGTTGTCAACTGAAGAATCCCAAAAAAACAAAAAAGGCTACGCCCCATTCATCTAGCAGATTCTCCACTTCGTGGCACTTGCAATCTCAGTGACACCGAAGAACATAATTTTTTGCGGTAATGCAAGCAATGTATTGTTGTCCGTCAGAAAAAAAATCAGCAATTACCAAAAGAATATCGTCCAGCACAATAAAATCGACGAGTTTTTTACATGCAGATGAACCTTTCATGAAGAAAAATGCTGTCACCTGATTGAAGGGACATACAATATTTTACATATTCTTAAAATGAGACAGGAGAAGATTTTTGGTTATACGTGACTATGTAACATCACGAATTAATTTGTTATTACGAGCAATATGCATTCTTCCTCAAAGAACTATAATGTGAATTCCTCATCTAAGTGTAACCTAAGAAATTACTTGACTGGCAATTTCTTACGGATTTTCATACTGAAGACTGAAATGTGAATGTAATGTACACTATACAATTACTTACGAGGGCGCGCTGAAAATTAATGCCTCCTAATTTTTTTATGTGAAAACTCTTGAAGCTTTTTAAACAAAACAAAAGTTAGGAACATTCTACACCTTTGTTCTTTATGCCTACATATTTAAATCTCAACAGTCACCCTGGCGACGAACATATTTCTCCTAACTGGGGAATGTTTTACCTCGTTGGCGAAGCCAAAACCTCGCCTCTTCTTACACCTCCGTCTCTCTATCAAAAGTCCTTGAAGGTGTTCCTTAAATTCTGGAAACAGATTAAAATCAGATGGGGTCAAGTCGGGAAGAATGATCGATGAAGAATGATCGATGACAGTGAACCCAAGGCGTCTGATTGTTGCTGATATCGCAGCGTTCGTGTGTGACCTTGCGTTGTTATACTCAACGAAAAGGTGCTGAATGTGTGGATGAACTCTTCTAATTCGAAACTCGATTATAGGCCTCTGTTTCTCATGCACCGACACAGTAACGTTACACACCGCCAATTCGGAACCCTCTAGCGGTAGAGGTTGTAAATATGTAGACATGAAGAATAAAGATGTGGGATGTTATTTAAATAGCTTTAAGAGTTTTCAAATAAAAAAACTCGGAGGCATTACTTTTCAGCACGGCTTCGTAGAAAAGGACCTCGTCTTCTGTTATGTTCTGTGATTACGCGAAAATGTTGAATGTGAAATAAAATTTTGAAAAAGAAAAGGAAGTGTCGATGTATAAGGCACTAACGTACGATATGAGACACTGCAAAACACGTTTTCGGGCGTCGAATCACCGCGGTCTTGCAAACAACACAAACTACCATCAAATTTTTTCCTTTTTCTTGCATTGCTCAAGATATATGTCTACTGGTGTTTTGCGATAGAAGTGCGCATGGATACGAATCAAATAAGTTGTCACATGATACCCTAAATGTACTGAGCTACGGACTGCACTACTTTGTGTGTTCGACACCAGTCCGTTAGATAATAATTTGATGCTCTTCATCACATCAGTTGACGTTACGTATTGTCCGAGTCATTACTATAAAATTGGTATCATCCTTTCCATTGTGTGATACATGTTCCTGGTTCTCTTGAATTTAACTTCCGTTATTAAGGATATATGTAAAAGCATCCGTAATGTTACTCGTTCACATAACACCAAAAATGACACGTGCTACTTACTGGTTGGATTTCAAGAAATATGCTACCTCATAATAGGGCTCGAACCATTCAAAAGTTGACAGCGAAGGATACCATTTGTGTGACCTGCAAGCTGGTAAGTACAACAAAAAATTTCGTTTACATGTAGGTTACTCGTTTTCCCTTAGTCTACTGTGACCATCGTATTTCTGTGTTGAGAATCGTTGGCCTCGCCAAGTCACAACGAAAATGTCAACGTTCCACCCTAACCTCTCTCTCGGGCTTCGCTGCATGTCAGTAGGGTATACCGAGATATACCTTCGTCATTGCAATAACTTATTTGTATGTCTGATTTCCGATTTTGCCGACAATTCCGTCGATATGGTTAAATTCTAACCTAACAGAATTAAATAATAGCTAACTTTATTTAAGATCCACATGATATTACGAACGAGCATTGTAATTGGCTACCGGCAACCGACTGACGATTCGTATGGCGCTGACTTACGATCATTCTCTGTGCGGTTACCAACTGCAGCACATAATGGAAGGGACAGGTACACTGTAACTACATCCGATTATCTACTCAGTTTTTCTTTATAGCTGGATGTCCTCTACAAATTTCTTGTATTGTTTAAATTTCTTTTGTGCATATTATGATGACAACTGGGCTTTCCTACCTTCTCCAACAGAGGTTAGGTCGCTAACACTTTCCAATTTTCTTTGACGAAGTTTCTTTATAAAAAAAAAATTGATTGTGTTATTAGAAACTTTGTCAAAGTTAGGTATTGTTCAAAAATTCTTTGATCAAATCTAGCGCCTCGCCTTAGATTTTGTAACAGAAAGCGATGGTCTTCTGTTAACTGCACGGAGAAATTTAACCGCTTCAGCGCTAGCATCGCTGCAGCTATCTGATATCTAATGTTTATCGACATGGCTTAAAAATGTACATGGTGCATTACATCTACAACGAAACTGATAGAAACATACGAGACAGGTGAAGTATTGCATAATTTGCAGCATCACAAATACAAAAACAGAACAAGAAGAAGCGAGAGCTATATAAAAAAAATTTCCAGGACCATTAGCCGTCTAAATACGCCCAGGATGTACCCTCTACGAGAATATAAAGAATGAAATCTACAACTCTTGCAGAAATAAAAATATTTCTTAATGGCTGTAGAATGTACTAAACAACTGATGAGTGACATTTTCTGTTACTGTACGGGGGAAATGTATTTACGAAAGCTCTCTGTTTTGCTAATTTTTCCTCGTTCCAGTGATTACTGTACCAGACAGATTCTTATTCGTCTTGAATGAATCATTGTATCTTCTGTTGTTGCTGATAATTACCATAACGATGTTCCACTTGTTGCAGAGTACAGTCTTACAAGTTACTCCATATATTCCTTCTTTAGTGCCTTATTAACAGATTCACAGGTTTTTGGTATTGTTTTCGTTAATGATCACTGTGGTATTCGAATGCTAGGCCTATACTGCCCACTAGAATAGCTGTCTTCTGTTGCAAAAAATCACAGTGTTACAGTAAGTGTTTCTTTTGTGGATATAGCATTCAGAGGTGAATTTTCTCTTTCGTGATATGACGAGCTACTTTCTGGAGCACATTTTGATATGCATTCTCGTCCATTCGAAAGTAATTTTTATACGCCCCTACGTCCTCCACTCGGCGCACCCGGAGATTTTGTTGGATCTCGCCGTGAAACCCACGGCTTCACCACAGTACATTTCCTTTTTCTTTTCGTCGTCTTCTATGATGATGATGATACCAAAAGTAAATACAAGAAAGTTGTGATACACGCAACTGCAGAAAACATTGATAAGTCTTCGTCGCCCATTCTAAAGGAATGATGTCAAATATCTTTGTCAAAGAAAATCTGATGCCAGTATAATATCCCTACTTGCGGTACGTCAAATAACTTTGGCAATGAAAACACTTAAATTCGAAAACTTTGTAGAATTTTCTTTACCCGCTTCTTTCTTTTTTGGAATCCCTCTTTTTCTCGAATTGCATTTGGGTGTTGTGTAAGAGGTGCTTTTACTAATAAACCTTGTTACAAGTAATCTCACACAATTTCATATATCTGTCAGTGTCTTTTTGTGTATTCGTTCGTTTCTCTCCCAAGATTAAGAATTAAATGTTTCTGAACTTATTGTCTGTATTTCTTTGTGTTGTTAACCGTGTTAATGAGGCAGGGTTGTGGGTATCGGAAGAGGGAAGAGAGAGGGATGCTTCTGGAGCCACGAAGGGGAGTGTGTCGAAGGCGGGGAGGTAAAATTGAAGGAAGTTGCATAATTAAGTGTGCTATAGTACCGTGTAAAAGGAGGGAGATTGTACTATAGACAGAGTAAGACGCTGTATGTTTTTCTGAGGTCAGAGTGGGCGAGGGCTGCCGCCATCTTAAATAGCCCAAAGCATTAGCAGACTACTGTTTACAATTGTTTCTCGTTCATTATATCTTTCGTGTGCATGCAAACAACTGTCTTAAATATTAAAAATTACAGTGCTCTCATGAATAACGTAATGTCAGGGAGACAATTTCGAACGTTTTTCTGTTCTTGAATGCGTAATGGCCTCGTTGATATAACTTGTATTTGATGATATATTTCGGATAACCAAGAGAATGAAGTGATGTGAAATGCATGTATTCGTAATCCATGTATTTCCACTTTTACTGTATTTCTATCTATAGCAAATGAAGCTGGAACTCCAAAACCAATGGTGGTTTGCTTGCCAATAATGCTGCTCGTTCGCTACATCTTCAGCTTTCAACCAGTATGCACAACATTTTTAATGTTCACATTTGCAAAAAATTGACCTACCTGTTCTTCGCTAGCAAATAAAGGTGTGCAACGAGGTAAGACACAAGGTAAGCTACCATACTTGTGCATGTCAACAAAGTCAACGATTACTAAAATGTCAAAGAAACATCACTACCACATACAGGTATACCTCAATGCTGAGCAGAGCTCTTTGTTTTATTAGATTGTGGATGCATTAATTTCACTGTAGTTTTACACATCTTCTCACTTTCCAATCTTACCTATGATGCATCATTCAGTGTGACCAGTAACAGCTACTAACACGCTAAAAAACGATATAGTCTTTTTAAGTATGTTCCAGCATTGTGCAGCACTATAAATATGATTAAGGGAATGCTCACAAACGCTTATACGCCTTTAATATCTACATAAGTCATTTTTTAGTAATGATATCTTAACCAGTGTAATACATAGGCCAACCTTTTGAACGGTAGTTTATTTGCTTCTTGTCACGGAATATTTCTCGCCAATAATTCTGATACCCTAACCTGTGTAACATATAGACGAACTTTTCCAACAGTAGCCTATTTGGTACTTGTCAAGGAATATTTCTCGCCAGAAATCCTGTCAGTTTTTCAGGCATAGCCGCCCGATGTGACCGAGCGGTTCTAGGCGCTTCAGTCCGGAACGGCACTGCTGCTACGGTCGCAGGTTCGAATCCTGCCTCGGGCATGGATGTGCGTCGTGTCCTTAGGTTAAGTTAGGTTTAAGTAGTTCTAAGTCTAAGGGACTGATGACCTCAGATGTTAAGTCCCATAGTGCTTAGAGCCATTTGAACCATTTTTTCAGGTATAAACAAAAATATCGCAACTGTAATGTACGTCTACCTTGATCATCTACTTCATTTTGCTTTTGAATTTCATTTTTGTTTTCAAAATATGTAATTCTGTACCATCCCTTGTGAGTTAGATAGTTATTTTCATGTTCCATGTATCATTTGCACGATAAATCGTAATGATGTGGAATGAGTCATTTTATATTAACGTAAATTTGTAATTATGCCTCCATGTTGATCATTTATTAGTTTTATTTGCTTTTTAATTAAACACACACGATGCTAGTCAGCAATTACTACCCATGACAATCTACACATTACAATAATATATAGTCTTCTGCGGAATAGGAGGAGTTGTCAAAATTTTCAGTTTATTTTCTAATTTTACTTTCTGACAAGACAAAATAAGTGATCAAAACCTTTGGTTGCAGCAACTTGAACCTCTGTTTCTGTTACAGGCAACCTTAATGTGGCGTAATGATTGCCACTTTTTATTCTGGTGTTGTAATTATAAATATCATTGTTCCTGTTCAAGTGTAGTGGATAGCTTACGACAAACTTCACTAGGGAATAACTGCACTGTGAAGCGGGTAGATTGCTACTCACACACTGGGAAGCCGGCGGGCACTAAGAAAAGAATGTTTTCGGCCAAAGCCTTCTTCAGAAAGGAAGCGCGCGCGCACGCATTTTTTAAAGAAGCAGGTAACACGAACAATGAATAATTATCAATCGGAGGGAGGAATTTAGGGCATGAGATGCTGCACCAACATCAGCGCGTTCAAGCAGCCGTGTGTTGTGCGGGGACGAACCATTGATACGGCGTGGCCCGGATATCGGAGCGTTTTCGGTTTGGAAGGCAGTAAAACACAGGAAAGAATAAAAGTGAACCAGTGCAACCATAATTCAGGTATACAAAAGACAGTATTACTTGAACTTACCAATGAAATGTGGTTCCTGCAAACTTTAGTTACGATTCGATCGATTAGTACATAGTAGCTGGCATTTTAGATTAAATAACTACGTCTCCACACAATCAAAGCACCAGATGCTACTTCGGATATGACCACAAAAGTCGATAGATATGCCCAACGTCGAAAGTGGGCACAGACACATCAGAGTGAGATCACGAGGAAGCATCACCGAGGTGAACTATGGAGGTATAAATGCGGTGAACCTAATTTTTTGGACTATGTAAGATGTTGGACGTCGGCTTCTAGTTTGTGACGTAATGACGACTCTTTTTTACTTCCATGTAAATAACACAGAAATTATCTTTACTGCAAAGGGATACATATGTATTTCAGAGATACAGCAATTAAAGAAGTAAATGCATATGAGATGCGCTATTGTAATAAATTCCTAAGGCTGGCCACGATACTTTAAGAACATCGTAATGGTAATTACTGCCAACAACAGAGGATACTACGGTTCAGTCAAGTTGGATAGAGAGTCAGTCTCCTACAATTATCACTGAATTGATGGAAGAATTAGTACAACATAGAGCTTCCATAAATACATTTCGCGCGAACAATAATAGAAAATACCACTCATCAATGGCTCGGACAGTGAAATAAGACCACGGTTTGAAAGAGGAATGCGTCTTATTATCATACAACCCACTACACCTGGCTACCAAACTACAGACAGACCAGTCTTACAAAAAGACGTTCAACTGTCGTTATTAGAATGCAACAATTAAGTGAGGTAGGCTACAGAAATATCTGAAGGACGAAGACCAGACCAGCTCCGCCCGGATACGTTTTCAACGCCTCAGCTCTTAGTCGGCCTGTTCTTTCATTTAGCAATGTGTACTCCATATTTCTTTTTGGCGTGTAACGCAAAACTGTTAGAAATTGAATAAATTAAGCGAGCATGTTTTGTACAGATTCTTTGAGATTAAAACAGCATCAAAGTGCATAACAGTTAACATCGCTAGTGAGGGAAAAATCATACGGGCCAGAACATGCAATTACAGTGAAATTTTGTTCCACTGAAAGGTACCTTTAAATTAGTAGTCATTTCAAAATAATGTATTATCTGATGACAAACTTCTAAGCACGTGGCAATAAATCAAAAATTAGTTTCTTATTCTTTTCTCCGCTCCGAGAATCAGTTTTGAAAGCTACGTATGTCCCTTACTTTCAAGATTACTTGGGGTCCAGCGAAGTCACTCCCTACTTTCAAGATTACCTGGGATCCAGCAAAATCACTCTATTATATTTGCTGTCGAATTTATCTCATTTACAACACTACAGCGCAAGGAAGTCTAGGCTTGTACTCGAGAATCGTAGTTCAGCTGTAAATTATACCTACGTTAATGTTTCTGGCCTCTACTAAATGGCTTAAAACCTAAAGCTATAGACGATCTCATTTCCAGTATATTAATGTTGCTATGCGTTACTCAGTTCTACTACAGAAGGATTTTGGAATACAGGTCACAGTGTCAAAATTAAAAGTGCCTTACATTTTGTCCTTACGCTCTTCGTCGTGCTATGCTAACTTCTCCCTCTCTCCAAAAGATTTTAATTACAATCCCTCATGCAGAGGACTCTGGTTTAATTCCAGCTGGTGCTGGGGATTTTATTTGTTGGGGCGACAGTAGCGAATTGGACATAGCCTCGTGATGTCAACTGAAAAGCTACTTCCTGCGTAAGTAGCGGATTCTTTGTTTGGAAACCCTGACAACAGCTGGGACAGCGCTGGTCTAATTATCAACATGATGAACCGAAGTTGATGTTCTTGTTTCCTTGGCTGAGCCATCTCCAGTTGGAACTACAATATTCTAACAGGTCTGTCAATATACGTGCTCACCGTGGTACAGAAAGCACTGCCGAAATGCTGAAATAAAACCAAACATTTGGGAGTTTTGCTTACAGTATTAACCTAATAAAGCCTCATCCGAATTTGCACTGATTTCCCCTTCCGTGCGAATTGCGTAATGATACGTTCCATTAGCCACGTTAAGAATTCGAATAACATGTCACCTATAATACAAAATAAATTGAACACCAGTAGCAAATGAAAAAATTATCGTCTTAAACGTGAATTCCCGCACTTTCTTTATTTTTTAAGGCAGTAGGTGAGCCGCTTGAGGGATGGGAAAAATTTGGTTGCTGTAATTATCAGACTTGTTAAGAATACATATTAGAACCTGCAATATCTCAACATAAAATATCCATTACTTCTTTCAAAATGCAATGATCATGCGGAGAACTGTAACTCGACGTTGACTGAAATAAATGTTAAAAATAATAAATTCAGACGATCTTCTGGTAGGCATCACCATACGTACACAAGTCTGTTTTTGAAGTCAAGAGGTGCTACCCTTAAATAACAACGGAATAGACTTCAATTGGTTAAAAAGAGTTCATCCAATCATGTTTACTAAACTGTGTTTGAGAGCAAATGTGACACTCCTTTATGAACAAATCAAAAAGAAAATACTGTTAAATGCCTGAACGATTAATGTCGCCCATTACAGGTATCTAGTAAGAGAGTTTATTTTAAGGAACTTTTGAAACTGATTAAGTTGGTGTGTACACACTGGTGATGATTTTGTAACTCAAGACTTCTCGACGACCACATCAGTTAATTCACGTAGAAGGTCTCCCTGTATCTATACATTACGACTTTCAACATTGGGGGAAATTTAGTTCAACAATAAACAAATGGATTATAAAAACTTTCAATATCTCTCTAAATATTTATGCTGGGACTGTCCGATGCGGGAAAAAGTGTGGGGCGGGGTACACTGGACATTAAGCTTGGATGAAGTTTAAATAATCAAACAACTTAATTTGTTGACGCAAATACAGGACATTAATTAACATGAAAAATAATCTTTTACTTTGAACACTGATACCGAAAAGAATACCATGAGTGAAATTGTGTAAATAGGCCTAACGCTCAGCAGAAATGGGAAATGTTGCTGTATGCAGATTAACATAGCCTACTTGATTCGCATTCGTTATAATGTTCCATTTATCAGCCATTCGCAAAATCAACGTCGATGATAAGCACTAAGGTTAGATCTGGACATGTTACGTAGAAGAAGCGGCACAAACCGGTATTTTGCTGCACATAGTGCTAGTTCACAGAGCTACAACTACGGCAGAAGAAAACAGTAACTGCCTACCTTTCACGTATCAGTGGATGCCAGTCTCGCTGCCTAAGAAAATCCACAGCTGCTGGAGACGCCTTGGTATCGAGAATTTGTTGATTTGCATGGATATAAACCAATTTCACAGTCAAACATCCGCCACTGGAGCATTATTGTTTCAGCACTTCTACCCTACACATTTCACCCATACCATTACAAGCGCGAACATGGTGAACGTCACATCCAGAAAGAAACATATGTCATCCAATACACAACGCGTTAACGTACGATATTCACCTCTAAATCTTTTGTTTGTTTTTTGCAACTCACGACCTAGTTTATAACAATATGGTTTTCCATTGAAAACGTTGTTCATTGTTCTACAAGAACACCGCTTTTTACACTTGTGAAATGTCATGGCCTCCGATGTAAACACAGAGGGAAATTGTTTCCTCAGTAAAAAGAGTATACTCATTCATAAATTAATATCTGTAGCAATACGTATTAGTACACACACAAAACAACGTAAAATGATCTGCATTGTTTGTTACAAAAGTCCCTCTTTCTGACACTTCGCAAATAGACATTTCAATTGGTCGCAGAGAATGTACGTATTTGGGAAACAATGATCTCTATTATCATCGATGTGGACGCGTCATTACGTAACACTAACGTCTGTACGAGATAAATACGCAGACAGTTGCGTTTAGTATATTCCATAGATTATAGATAACATAGATCGCTCATGTACGAATCTCTGATGTGTTGACGTTTGAAACCAACGTCTAAGTCACGTGGTTCGGAGCAGTTTGCTAAACTCGTTGCATCAAGCCGGATCACTGTCATTACAGGCTATGCGAAATGGAGCTGACATTTTCGTTATTTCTACCTAACATCAAGCACAGATTTTGAGAATAAAAAGACTTGTCATATTGCTACTATACGTCATGTACGAGTGCAGTTAACCTAATTTTTGCGAAACTCCTAGTATTAATGCGATGGTTATCGTTATTACACGTGGCCATTTGAAAAGTGTTGACAGTTCTTTTGCCGAAAGACAGAATTACAGTTATATGGTGAATACCTGTTTCTGTTGCACTTCAGTCTTAATTCATCACTTCCACGGGAGTAGAAGACGTTTGCCAGGCAGCATCAGTTTTCCGACGATTCCTGAACAATATGTACGAAATGTTTTATTACGTTTTTATAAGAAATGAAATCCATATAATAATGTCCGTCTTCTTCAATAATAAGCGTTTATATTTTTTGCTTAATCCAGTGCAAATAATGGACAAAATATGTATGGAAATATTGTAGAGAATTCCTGTGGTGAGTTATATATTAACGTTCTGTCATTTTAAAAAGGTTAGTCTTTCATCGAATTTTACATCTAAGGATCAACAAACATTCTAACTTTCTACACGTGGAAATATCTCTGCAGGTGTTTTAAAGTAGTTTACTTTCACAACTGAGATTTTCGTCTGTTTACATAATCTGCCGTTTACAAAACAAGACTTACCCGAGCATATGTGGAGGTCCTTACCCCTGCTTCTAGTTAAAGGCATAACATTGATTTGTAACAAAAATGTCATAAATAGTGCACTGCAAAGAGTTAATGCCATACTCGGCTTCGTGCCCCCGATCACATGCCTTAAATGCTGGTTTCAGTAAAATGGCGTCATACGCAGTCTGTGTTATCTATGGTCTGTGGTATATTCTGACGCATGTCGATTGCTGTAGCTGGACGTCGGTCAACGATCGTGTTTAATGTTTCATGTCTACGTCCACCGTGGAAGTAAAAAAAATAAAATAAAATAAGGGAGATGGTGCTATAGACTTACTCTGTACGTTTTTCTGAAGCCAGAGTGGGCGGGGGCTGCCGCCATCTTAAATAGCCCAAAGCGTTAGCAGACTGCAGTTTACGACTGCTTCTTGTTCATTATTTCTGTCGTGTGCGCACGACAGATGTTTCGAATACTAAAAATTACAGTGCCTACATGAATAACATAGTGTCAGAAAGACAACTTCGAACGTTTTTCTGTTCTTGAATGCGTATTTGCTCTAGTAATACGACACATTTGGTGTAGTTAATATAACGTGTTTCGGTTAATACATTTCGAATAACCCGAAGACGAGGATGTGATGTGAAAAGAATGCTTTCGTAATCCTTTTAACTCCACTTTAACTGTATTTGTATCAATAGCAAATGAAGCTGGAACTCCAAAACAACTGCTTGTTTGCAAACTGCTACTGCTGCTTGTTCGTTACATTTTCAGCTTTCAACTCGAATGTACAACATTTTTAAGGATCACGTTTGCATAAAACTTACCCACATCTTCTTTGTTAGGTCATAAACGTGTACAATGAAGAAAGAACGAAGATATGCTATCGTTTCTTGTACATGTCAACGAAGTGAACGATTACTGAAATGTGAAAGAAACAGAACCCCACAGAGGAATATCTCCATGTAGAATAGAGTCACGGCCCCCTGTATTAGAGGCCGGAGGACTGAAATGTGGCAACGTTACGTTAAGGCCTACCGCAAGGCTGTGGCTATAAGGTAGCGAACGGAAGCAGTTGTTTACGTACTTTCGCGGTGTCTGTTTTATCCGACATTACAGTGTAATTATGCTATACTGGACCCTGCAAAAATTATAGCAAGTAGTCGTGACTACAGTCGAAGATATAACACAATGTAAGCATACAATTCTGTGAAGTTTGTAGTGTTTTTACATGTAGGTCTATATGTGCAACTGTGCTACGTGAACGACTTTCGTCTACACAATTGCAACAAAAGTTCTACTATATTCTAGATACAATTTGAAAATAAAGTTTTGAATTCATAAGTTTAGTATCAGAATCTTCTCCTAAGTGATTTTGTGTTAATATTATGAATATTTCTACACATTTGATTCTATTTTTAGACTTGTGTTTCGTGATGTCCAAGCAGTAGAAAAAACCAGTTCACTCAAATTCTCATTTGCTATTTTAGCAATTAATGCATCATTCTGTTTGCAGATGCCAGAAAAATGTTGTGTTCCTGGTTGCAACAGCAACTACAAATCCAGCAAGGAAGAGGGTTACATCTAAGTGTTCAGATTCCCTACTGAAGAGGAAAACAGAAAACGATGGACAAGAAATATCCCCAGAAAGGACTGGACTCCATCAAATAGAAGTGTTGTTTGCATTAAACATTTTGAAAAATGTGATGTATCAACAGTGGAGATTTACAAGGACTCAGATGGGAACTGTCACGAGTTTCCTCGTCAAAGGCCATTGCTTTTACCAGAAGCTGTGCCAAAAATATTCCCTGTGTTATCATCGTATTTAAGTAAGGTGCAGCCTCCAAGAAGGTGTGACCCAGAAATAAGAAGGAAGCGTGCACGCCATGAAGAGAGGGAGAAGAATGAAGCCATGCTAAATGAGGACGTTATTGAAAATTTTCAGTGTTTGTGTGCTGAGTACCAGGACAGAATAAACAGTGTAGGAAAGTGGAGTGTTGGTGTTAAAGAGAATAAGATATTCTTTTATACTATAGATTTTTCTGAAGACATTCCTCAGGTCAAAGTGAGTATGGAAATTAATGACAAACTCATTCCAAGTGTGTGTGTGAATGGTTTCATTCTGTCACATGAGCAGCTCAGTTGGACTTTACCTTCCTCACTTAGAGTAACCAGATGGTCACAAATAGAAAATATTTTGAGTAGAGATATCAACTGTGATAGCTACACACCAGCTTTTACTTCTCTTTTAAATGAATTAAAGAATATTGTAAAGAAACTTACTCTGCATTCAGAAGCTAATCCAAATTGCTGTGCCACACTCTTCTTTCTGTTGGAACAAATAGATTTGTTGGCAATGAATAAGTGGACATATCCGGTTGATATGATGATGCATGCATTTATCATCTACAACCAATCTCCAGCATACTATACAGCACTCCGGTCAAGTGGATTACTTACCTTACCACATGTGAAACACATTCAGCAGCTTTCATCTTCACTGAAGATTTGTCCAACCAATAAATCACAAAATGCCCATTTTCTTAAAATTGTTGTGGATAAATTAGATGAGAGAGAAAAATTTGTAATTCTGCAAGTGGATGAAATTTATGTTAAGCCATGTATTCAGTTTAAAGGGGGAAAACTCCATGGATATGCAGAAAATAATGCCCCATCTGAGACAAGAACTGTGCTTGCCTTTCTCAGATCATCTTTATATGGCAGTTTCAAAGAAGTTGTTCATTTGATTCCTGTCAAACAGTTGTCAGGCTCACATCTCCATAAATTAACACTTAATGTGTTGCAATTTCTTTCCTCATGTGGTCTGACTGTTGTTGTTATTATATCTGATAACAACAGAATTAATAGGAATATGTTTTCACTATTGGTAAAAAAAATTCCAGCAGTCCATATTCCTTTCTGTCATGTGGTTGCCCTGTATTTGTAATGTTTGACACTGTTCATTTGTTAAAAAGTATTAGGAACAACTGGTTGAACCAGAGGGACAGTGACAGAACATTTAAATTTCCCCATTTTGACTCAACATTCAATGATCTGCTAATGGCAAAATTTTCAGATATTGAGAACCTATACAAAAAGGAACTCAACCAGCTTTTGAAATTAGCTCCCCGGTTGACTCACAAATCAGTGTATTCCAGTAGCTTAGAAAGACAAAATGTCAATCTTGTCTGCAATATTTTTAATGAGACAACGCTTGCAGTCTTAAAAGCTGAATATGGTGAAAATTCAGGAACTGTACACTTCGTTGAAATCATTCTCCGTTGGTGGAATATTATTAATGTTAAGAACTGTACAAAGGGAATTCACAAACAAAATGAATTGTGTCTGCCTTTGACTAGTGCTTCTGATGACAGGCTCGAATTTCTTAACAAATTTTTGGCTTGGTTAGAGAGATGGAAGGCTTTGGACACCGCCAGTTGTCTGACCACAGACACACATCAGGCATTGTATCAGTGTACTTCTGTTATTTCAGAAGATGTTGAATATTCTTTCAGTGGTGTAGGTGTGCAGTATCTTCTGACGGGAAAACTACAAACTGATAATTTGGAATCACGGTTTAGTAGGTATCGTCAATTATTGGGTGGAAACTACAATGTTTCTGTGACCCAGGTATTTGAATCCGAAAAGAACTTGTGTATAATGAGTGTTTTGGGAATAAAGTCTGCAAAATATGGACCAGTAAAATTTTTTCCAGAAATAATGAATAACGTAAGCATCTCAGATGTAATGTCTACGGATGTTGACGTGAATCGGTGTGTAAGTGTTTTGAACAACATAGGCAATGAAAATGTTGATGTACACCAATCTGTGCTTCTGTATGTTTGTGGTTATGCAGCACACAAAACAACACAATTGCTCAGTTGTACAACATGCACTGATTTTGTTTTAGGCACACACACCACAGATAAATATTTTGATGACCTTGTCCGAAGTGGATTGACTGTGCCATCAGATATTGTTGTGGAACTTGGCACTTTTGTACATACAGTTATGCAGCTTTTAATATCTGAAGAGTATGAAACAAAATTCCTCACTTGTCAAAATCAAAAGCAGTTACTACTCCATCTGGTTGGCCAAGGAATTGAATCACATAATGAGATTTTCACTCTGCAGCGCACACTCCGCTGCAGAGTGAAAATCTCATTCTGGAAACATCCCCCAGGCTGTGGCTAAGCCACGTCTCCGCTATATCCTTTCTTTCAGGAGTGCTAGTTCTGCAAGGTTCGCAGGAGAGCTTCTGTAAAGTTTGGAAGGTAGGAGACGAGATACTGGCAGAAGTGAAGCTGTGAGACCGGGCGTGAGTCGTGCTTCGGTAGCTCAGATGGTAGAGCACTTGCCCGCGAAAGGCAAAGGTCCCGAGTTCGAGTCTCGGTCGGGCACACAGTTTTAATCTGCCAGGAAGTTTCAATTGAATCACATGTTTCTCTGCAAATATTTGTAACAGATTCATGTCTCTGTGGAAGGCCACTTACTGATATCTACAAAAAGCTGGTTTCCATTATGTGTACATATTGTTAAATAATTATACCAAACTCCAAAATGATCATTTAATATGTTCCAAGAAGGAGGGAGTTAATAGAAAATTAAAAACATTACATAACTTTTGACACAAAATTATGAAACTTCTTTCTTACCCACAACCTCAGTCCTTAAATGCTCTGATTAGTACTGGCAAGGAGGAGGTGGCCACTATGAAATAAACTTTAATGCACTGATAAATATCAGTCATGTTTCTTATGCAAATCCTACAGCAAGGTCCCCAGTTCATTGTGACTCAGAAAGATGTGTGAAAGTATTTAAATACATTGTGTATGACCTATGATTTAAAAAAATCTAACATACTAATGAACAATACTCAAAACACGTTCGTTAAAAATTATTATTATTATGCCACCCTCATATATAAAGGTGTGAAAGATACGTTGCAGCTGTCAGAAACTTTTATATTAGTTTGTCATTTATATAGAAAGGAACATGATAATACATTTCAAATAACAGACTGAAATAATTGCAAGCCCGCAAATAATGTTAGTAGGCACCTCACAAAATTGTTTGCTGAACTTGTATCTACAAATCTCGGGTTAGAAACGTCATAATATACTGCTATGAAGGACATGTGAGTTATTGACAAGTTCATCGTTGCAAGGAAACGAGAATAAAATGCGTTATTCCGACATAAAGTCGGCGTAATACTGCGAGAAATTAGCTTTTCTAGGTTACTGTGTTATTTATAGGGACCAAATCTACAAAAAAAGAAACTGATTGCGTATTTATATGTGACACGTCGTCTGCAATCGTATTTATATCTGACACGTCGTCTGCAATCGACGAAATCTAAACTTCAGTCTCGGCCTAGCTGGTCACGCTAGCCGGCCTACTGACGTCACAGGCTACGACGTTGTCAGCTTGACAACTCTGGCCTCTAATACAGGCGGCCGTGATAGAGTTCTTGTTGTATTAGATTGTCAGTGCATTAGTCCCACTGTTGTTTTTACAACTCTACGCTTTGAAGTCGTACCTCTGATGTGTTCTGCAGTGTGTGAATAATAATAGAAATTTACATAGTAAAAAAGCCACTACAATAAACTTAAACAGCGCAAACATAATTCATGTGAACAAGAGAAAATGTCGCTTGAACAACTCAACTTACAAATGAAATGTGAGTTCTTCAATCTTTAGATTACGATCGGATTGAGTAGTACACCCGTAAACGGCTCATGCCGGAATTTTTTATGAAACGATGTATCCACACAATCAAAGCACCAGATAGGATACGACCACGAAAGCGACAGATATCCCTAACGGTTGAACCCGGGCACGGCCAGGTCAGAGTGACATCAGTGGAAGTCCTACCGCGGTGAACTATGGACGTATAATGCGGTGCACCTAATGTCTTGGGCTATATAGGATGTCGCCGTCAGCTTCAAGTTTGTGACGTAACGACAGTTCCTTTCTTTTATTTACCTCCATGACGTCTCGCTACACAGTTCATAATCATAGGGTACAATACCTACGGACGTGACGAACAGGATTTTTGTTGGAAACACCCACTGCCTCTAAAATCTCATCACCATAGCAGGACGTAACGTTTGTCATTAAGCGTCCCGCAGATTTTGAATCGCATATATCACTAGTATAGACAGATCCTGTTCAAAAGTTTCATGGATTTGTACTCGCTATCCATATGCGTCCTAACAACCTGAATTAGATATGCGGGATGAATGTGACTTAATGCAAGAGTATCTAGTTTTTTTTAGACATGAGTCGCAGTTTTGATGAAGCAATATGTTTGCAATAGGAGAAGAAGGTATTTTTTAAGTTTTATATTCTTCTGTTCGTATTACCGAGTCTTCGTTTTAATAAATTATGATAGTAAGCCAAGTGAAAGGGCTCCGAATAACGTCAAATTTGGAGCTATGACTCGTACCAAGTTAGTGATTATCAGGCTTGGAAATATTTTCAGGGAGGAAGTTCTTCGGTTTTTAATCGTCGTTCATCCTCTGTGAACCTCAAATATTGATAGCACACGTAGGTGCCAGCTGAAGCAGCAGCAGTTTTCCACCATTGTTGTTGGTTATAAATGAATATCTAAAAACATGGAAAATGGGTGTAATATTAAAATTTCATTCTCAGCGCAAATATTAACAAACAGCTTTATACGAAAGTAAGTTAATGAGACTGATATAGTGACGATAGGTCACTGCTATTGTATATATACGTGGCTCAAAATGACTTACAAGTTCGTGTCGCCCTCCATCGGTAATGCTGGAATTCAATGGTGTTGACCCACTCTTAGCCTTGATGACGGCTTCCACTCTCGCAGGCATACGTTCAATCAGGTGCTGGAAGGTTTCTTGGGCAATGGCAGACTTTTCTTCATGGAGTGCTGCACTGAGGAGAGGTATCAATGTTTGTCAGTGAGGCCCGGCACGAAGTTGGCGTTCCAAAACATCCCAAAGGCGTTCTATAGAAATTCAGGTCAGGACTCTGTGCAGGCCAATCCATTACAGGGAAGTTATTGTCGTGTAACCACTCCGATATAGGCCGTGCATTATGAACAGGTGCTCGATCGTGTTGAAAGATGTAATCACCTCCCAAATTGCTCTTCAACAGTTGGAAGAAAGAAGGTATTTAAAACATCAACGTAGGCCTGTGCTGTGATAGTGCCACGCAAAACAAGCCTCCTCATGAAAAACACGACCACACCATAACACCACCGCCTCCGAATTTTACTGTTGCCACAAAACACGCTGGCAGATGACGTTCACTGGGCAGTCACCATACCCGCACCGTGCCATCGGATTGCCACACTGTGTACCATGATTCGTCACTCCACGCAACGTTTTTCCACTGTTCAATCGTTCAATGTTTACGCTCCTTACACCAAGCAAGGTGTCGTTTGGCATTTACTGGCGTGATGTGTGTGTTATAAGCAGCCGCTCGACCATGAATTCCAAGTTTTCTCACCTCCCGCTTAACTGTCATAGTACTTGCAGTGGAACCTGATGCAGTTTGGAATTCCTGTGTGATGGTCTGGAGAGATGTCTGCCTATTACACATTACGACCCTCTTCAACTGTCGGCGGTCTCTGTCAGTCAACAGTAACAGACGAGGTCGGCCTGTACGCTTTTGTGCTGCACGTGTCCCTTCACGTTTCCACTTCACTATCATATCGGAAACAGTGGACCTAGGGATGTTTAGGTGTGTGGAAATCTCACGTATAGACATATGACACAACTGACACCCAATCACCTGACCACGTTCTAAGACTCAGAGCTCCTCAGAACGCCCCACGCTGCTCTCTCACCTCGTCTAATGACTACTAAGGTCGCTGATATGGCAGTAGGTGGCAGCACAATGCACCTAATATGAAAAACGTATGGTTTGGGGGTGTCCAGATACTTTTTATCACATAGTGTGTTTATGACAACAGTAGTAGAGACGACGATACTATAGTGAAACACTGGAAATCCACGCCAGCAATATACATTACCTATTGTTTCTGCACTAGTGTATAATAGTAAAGAAAGAAAGTAAGTTTCGAATGATGTGGAACTGCCAAGTAACAAAGTCTGATGAACCTTGGAACATACAGGCGATGGACTGCTGCTGTCTAGTACAGAAGGCAACTGAAAGAAATTTGTTATGAGATGACAGAAATGACACTTTCTTTCAAAGACATAATTAGACTGATGTAATAAAATGGAACACCTGCAGCCGTCCTTTCGATGGTATTTTTTGTATAGTTACCAGTTTTGATGATTCAGTACACCATCTTCAGGCCTTAACAGACGCTGAAGGGGTGAACTCCAATCGTATATACGGTCCCACCAATGGCCAACATCTCTGAACTGATTTCTGTAAACTACTATATCAGTGATGTGTCTGCAATCATCATTTACCAACGCCCCCTGACGGAGTGACTCCAATCGCATACACAATCCTATCAATGGCCAACATCTCTGAACTGGTTTCTGTAGATTACTATAACAGTGATGATGTATCTGCAACTACCATCCACCAACTACTGCCCAAGAGTTGGTAGTCGATGGTCGCAGACACAACATCGATTTTACAGTAGTCTACTAAAACCAGTTCAGATATGTTGTCCACTGATGGGATCGTGTATGCGATTGGAGTTCATCCCCTCAGCGTCAGTTAAGGCCTGAATACGATGAACAAAATCGCCGAAACTGATAGATACATAATAAATAAAATGGAAATGACGGCTGCAGGTGTCCATTTTATTAATAAGTGAACAGCCGAAGTCCCTCAATCTTTCAATCAGAAGGATGGCCACACAAAAATATTTACACTGAAGTAGTCGTGATTTATGATGGCCTCTTTGTCATCACAAAAGGCGGAACTTGTTTCTTAATAGTGTGTGCGATTACTACGGACGGCAATACATGTTCCACAAGGTGCTCCCCTGCTGGTCACAAGTTAGTACGGAGTTCTTGTGGTAGGGCATCCCATTCCTAAACAAGTGTGGTTGACAACAGCTGGTTGGATAGTAGTAGGTGCAATTCTGCATGTGAATGTTCTGCATTGTGTTCGATATTGTTTCCGAGTGAATTATGCGTTCTCACCTCTCACCATATTAGGGTACATCCAGAATCAGTACTCTGACTGAATCTGTACTCATCTGAGAAGAGCACACAGCCCCAATTCATGTTGGTTCAGTACCTATGGCACTGGCACCATTGCAAATGATGTCGTCGATGAGAGAGTGTCAACAAAACAGAGTTGCCAACTGTACTGATGAAGAAATGAAATGCCCTAGCAAAAGATTTCCTTAGCAACCTTGTGGCCACCATGGGACCAGTGCGGCACTGCCATGTGTGGTAATCATACACCCTATTAAGAACTATGTCCCGCATTTTGTTATGTCCAGGGGACCATCATAAATCGTGGTGGCTTCATTGATTATTGTCTTTGAACAAAAGTGTCATTTCTGATTGCCTCATTGTGTATTTCTTTAAGTTACCTTCACTAATATACTGTAGCAGTACTTACTATGTATGGTCCAAGTCTTGTCGAGCTGTGTTACTCGGCAGTGGCACATCATGCCAAAGTTACTTTCATAATTAATTTTTGCAGAGCACAGTATAAACTGAGCTTTCCAAATATACCCTGTATGACAAAAAATGTGAAGCATGCAGAAGACATGGTTCGATGCCTTCACAAATTGGCTCTGAGCACTATGCGACTTAACTTCTGAGGTCAACAGTCGCCTAGAACTTAGAACTAATTAACCCTAACTAACCTAAGGACATCACACACATCCATGCCCGAGGCAGGAGTCGAACCTGCGACCGGGACGGTCGCTCGGCTCCAGACTGTAGCGCCTAGAACCGCACGGCCATTCCGGCCGGCCTTTTGCAAATTCCTCCACTTACACGCCACTGGTGGATATGTATATTATTAGCGATGCTGTGCATTTTCAACTTCTCACGGGGTAATGAATAGTCTATTACATTTCGGTCATGCACCCGCGAAAATAAAATTTCTTCCACTGCTATTTCAGCAGCGTATTGTCTGGCAATCCTCAGAGTGAGACTCAAGGACTGACGACGAGTAGCAGCATATATGCTGCTTTTCAGCCGAAAGACAGTAATTATACAAAAGAAGACATTTGAAAAAACTGAAAGGAGAAAATATGGCGTACATAGATAGGAAAAGGGGAAACAGTACGGAAGAGAACAGTCAAAAAGGGGGGCGACTGGAAAATGGAGATAAAAACCATAAAACAGTAGCAGACACAAAAAATCCACACACTGGGACTATTAAAGAATACAAGGCGAAGTATGACCGGAGCATAAAAGGATCGACAGACGGCGTAGAACATAACAATCACTGACAGGAACACTATGTACAAGTCCAGCACACAATTAAAATCATAGCTCTTGACATACAGGAGAACAGCACTGAACACAACACTTACTTATCACACTGATGACAATGAGCAAACAGAGTAGCTTCCATGGGCATGGAGACGAGGGAGAAGGGAAGAAGGGACTGTGGGGAGGAGAGAGGGAGATGGGTGGGGGGTGCGGAAGAGGGTCGGTGAGGGAAGGATGTGGGAGGGAAACAGTCTAGGAGGGGCTGAAGGGACTCAGGGGGGTAAGGAGGAAAATCCACTCTGGGAGAAAGAGGAGAGACACAGGGTGTGGAGGTGGAGTGAGGGAGGGATACAGCGATAGAGGTGTGGCAACAGGCAGGGGGTGGAGAGGAAGGAGGAAACCAGGGGGTGGTGGGATCACGCCTGCAGACATTGTAAAGGATGTGGAGACGTTGGAGGAAAAGGAGGAGTTGGGGGAAGGGGATGAGGTCATACAGGAGTCATATGGGAGAAGGAAAGTGGATACAGAAGACAAGGTGGAGCGTGTGGCGTTCTAAGATTTGGAGGGTCTTATAAAAGCGGGTGGGGAGTGGAGATCCAGGCAACGCTGGCATAACAGAGGATAGGGCGGATAAGGGATTTGTAGGTGTGGAGGATGGTGGAATGACACAATCCCCATGTCCGGCCAGACAGGAGTTTCAGGAGGTGGAGATGGGAATGGGTTTTCTGCTGGATGTTCAGGAGATAAGGGGTCTAGATGAGGTGACAGTCAAGGGTGATGCCAAGGTATCTCAGGGTGGGGGTGAGCTGGATGGGACGACCATAAATGGTGAGGTAAAAATCGTGGAGACGGAAGGAGCGGGTGGTGTGGCCTATGATGATTGCCTGGGTTTTGGAGGAGTTGATATGAAGGAACCACTTGTTACACCAAGTGGTGAACTGGTCAAGGTGAGTTTGGATGGTGCGTTGTGACCGTTGAGGGGAAGGATAGAGAGCCAGGAAGGCAGTGTCATCAACATATTGGAGGAAGTGGACAAGAGGGGATGGCTTGAGCATATTGGTGGTGTACAGGAGATAGAGGAGAGGGGAAAGGATGGAGTCCCAGGAGATGCCAGCAGTGGTATGAAAGATATGAGTGTTCGTCTCATGGAGGGTGACATAGGAAGGACAGTGTGAGAGGAAGGAAGCGACCAGACAGACAAAATTGATAGGCAGGGCTTAGGTTTGGATTTTAAAGAAGAGACTGGGATGCCATTGAGGTCGAGGGAAACAAAAATGGTGGAGCGACAGGAGATAAGCTGGAGGGAGAGAAGGTGGACTCGGTTAAGGAGTTGGTCTTCAGTGCAGAAGGAGGGTCGGAAGCCACACTGGGTAAGTGGGAGAAGGTGGTGTTGATTAAGGTGTTGATGGATACGACGTGAGAGGATGGATTCAGATACCTTACTGAAATGGAGGTGAGGCAGATGGGGCGATAGGAAGAGGTGGCAGAAAGGGATTTTTTTGGATTTGAGGAATAAGAGGACACGGGAAGTCTTCCACAGGTTGGGGTAGAAGCCAGTAGAGAGGATAACGTTGTATAGATTGGCAAGGACAGTCAGGAAGGAGAAGGGGCATTCTCTAAGGTGGTGGTAGGTGACAGAGTCGTGACCAGGGGCCGTGTTGCATTTTGACTGGAGGATAAGTTTAATGTCTTGTGCTGTGATTGGATTGTTGATGTCAGAGGGCGGCAACTGCCCCCAAGTACTGGAGACTAGGAGCAAGTGGAGCAACTGAGGTATTGGCGCATGCCATGATGGTGGGGAAAAGAGAATAATCAAAGTGGGGATCATCAGGGACAAGGAAGACCTCAGAAAGGTGTGAAGCGAAGTGGTTGGCCTTACTGAGGGTATCAGGAAGGGGGCGGTCGTTATGGAGAAGGGAGTAATGGGGTGTGGAATGGGAACCAGTAAGGTGATGGAAGGCAGACCTGTACTTGGAGGAGTTGATAGGGAGGGTGGCATTGAGTTGTGTACAGGTCTGGGCGCCAGTCCCGGCGTTTCTTTGCTGTAATAAGGTTCCGGACATGTCTCTGTCGGCGCAGTTGGAGTGTATCCCTGTCATGAGTGCACAGGAAGGAGCGATAGAGGTGGTGGGATTCGCGAAGGAGGAGGACAGCCCATACAGGGATAGTGGGACAGTGGGAGTGGATGGTTTTAGTAGGAACATGGGCCTCCATGGCATCAGTAATGGCCTTCTTAAGGAAGGACAAGGTGTGGATGATGTCATCAGGATGGTAATAGGTAAGAGGGCGGCTTTCGACCTGGGTGGTGATGGATTCCTGGTAGTCATCCCAGCTGGCACAATGGTAGTCATAGACTACCTTGGGAGGGGCTGCAGGGTGGGGAGCCAGAGGGGGATGGTGAGCAGACATTATGGTGAGAAAGATGGGGAGGTGGTCGCTTCCTTTTGGGGTCAAGGATATCAACAGCAATACATCCAAGGAGGTTGGTGGTGGAATGGAAACATCAAGGGTGGTGTCGCTTTTGGGACAGGTGTGCTGGGGAAGGGGAACTAGGTTACCTTGGATAGTGGGGAGGAACTGATGCCACCACCAAAGGGCGGCAGGGGAGTGGCCATGGATGTTGACGTCGACAGCAATCACATAGCTGGAGAAGGTGTGGTCAATGTGGGAGATGAAGTCATAGGGAAGAGGTTCAGTGGAATGGGCATAGACGGTTGCACAGGGGGGAATAAGATGCTGAGGATAAGGTGTTTGGTGGGGTCATTGAGGAGGGGTTGTGGCCAGATGGGAATGTGCTTATGGTGGCCAATGGTGACTCCATCCTGTACTCGAGGACCGGACCCTCAGTTTGTTGGAGAATATAGGAAGGGGTGCAGATAGTATGGTGGGGCTGGAGAAAGGTTTTGTTCTGAAGGAAAGTGTTGAAGTGGTGGTGAGAGAAGGTGTTCATGAGTAGGTATTTGTCAGTGCAGAAGGAGAGGACGTTCTGGAATATGATGCGACACTCGTGCCACGTCATGACAGGAAGAGAGAGGGGCTGAAGAGAGGGCAGAATAGAGGCTTAAACTAGGGTGTCGAGGCAGGTGAAGGTGAAGTGGGCTTGGTTGTGGGAGTAAGTGGCGATGGTGTTCAGGTGAAAGACAGAGCAGGTGGTGAGGGAGATATGTTGGAGGGTGTGGGGGCTTGGTAAAGGGTAAATGTTTTGGAGGACTATGGTGAGGAACTGGATGATGTATTCAGCCATGGGGTGTGGACAGAGGGAATTGTTGAGGTGGACAGGACGATCAATGGGATGTACAGGGACAGTAAGCTTGGGGGTGGCAGGAGGGGGTTTAGCTTTACACTTGTGGGAGTAGGTGGGATGGGTGCCATTTCGGGTGCTACAGGAAGGAGGGGTGGCGAGGTTGGGCAGTTTTTGAGAAAGTGGAAGGCCTTGCAATGGGGACGGTGGAGGGGTTTCTGCAGTTGGGGGCCAGGTGATCATTGTACATGAGAGGAGACGTGGTGGGCAGCAGATCCCATAGGCATGGAGGAGGTGCTGGGAGATGCAGCTGGTTCAGTGGTGGCCATGGTGGCCTGGCGTCACGTGATGCAGGTGGGGAAGCAGATGAAGGGACGGGGGGTGAGGGATTGGAAGCCAACAACCAGAGCGGTGGCAGCAGATGCGGCAGCAGAGGTGTATGTGAAGGTGGGTGCAGGAGAGGGAGCAGTTGCAAGTGTGGAGGCTAGGGAAAGAGGGTATATGTGGGGTAAACAGCAGGGGAGGGGATGGGGGAATGGGTGAGTGGGGGAGGGGAGGCGAGGTATAAGGAAGGAGACCGGAGGTGGCATGCCAGGAAGTGACACTGGAAATGAGGGAGGGTGAGGTGTAGATGACGACAAACGGACAGCAGGCAGCGATGAGCACCAGGAGCCGGCGGTGGTGGCGAGCCCCAGACGTTGGCGGCGAGCTCCATGCGATGGCTAACAGGCAGGCAGGCAGGCAGACAGACGAACGGATGGACAGACGTACGAAAACAGTGGCAGGCGGCCGCGTGCACCGGGCGGAGGCGGCCGACAGACGGACAGCGGACAGCAATGGTCGGCAGCGATAGCGGACGGACGACAGCAGCAGGCAGACAGACGGCTACAGCAACAAGTGCTTCGAAACCGCAGATCACACCCTGAGGGTAGCCCAGGCAGTATAATTCATCGACTTCGAATTGAGGGGTTCCAACCCTGGAGATGTAGTGTTTCAAATGGCTCTGAGTCACGCAGCTTCAGACTGAAGCGCCTAGAACCGCACGGCTACACCGGCCGGCGATATGTAGTGGAGGGCTAGGTGCCAAACGCAGCCTTATATACTGCTCCACGGTGGTACTGCGCATGTGGGTCACAGACGCAGGTCGGCAGCGAAGAGATATGATTACACACACGCCGCCTGTGACGAAGAGGTACAGACATTCGATTCGCTTATCAATTTATGTTCAGTGGTGGTGACACCATGGCGACTTCTGTGCAGTTTAATTACCCCAAGAGACAGATTCCATGCTTTGTCCAAATTAAAACCATTACCTCTATTTATTAAGTTATTAGCTAATCTAATCTCTATACCTTTCTTCAAGATAGAGTCCCAAAAGGAAGAGGCTGATGTTAAAATCTTCACATCGCTGTAGCTTATGGAGCGCCTTGTATCAATACAATGTTCGGCCACAGCTAACTTGTCTGCCTGTGATAAGCGTGTGTATCTTCGATGTTCCACGCATCTCTCATGAATGGTGCGTGTTATCTGACCTATGAATGACTTCTCACAATTTCCGCAAGGAGTCTGATACACACCCGCCTTACGAAGCAGTAAATCGTCCTTTACAGCTAACTAAAGCTGCAATCTTCGGTGCGACTGCTACGGTCGCAGGTTCGAATCCTGCCTCGGGCATGGATGTGTCTGATGTCCTTAGGTTAGTTAGGTTTAAGTAGTTCTAAGTTCTAGGGGACTGATGACCACAGCAGTTGAGTCCCATAGTGCTCAGAGCCATTTGAACCATTTTTTTGCAATCTTCGTGGGAGGCCGGAAGAACACCTTAACACAGTGTTTCTCGAGAATACTTTCTATCTTCTAGGAAAGAGGCAAAAACAAACTTGACCTGAAAGAACTACTATCTTCTTCCTCGTCACATACTTGCATTCTAGGTTTTACATTGAATGCTGTACGAATTTTTTGCGGAGAAAATCTATTCACTTTAAAAGTGCTCTTGCAAATTATCTTTATTGGATATACTGTGCACCCTATGCACTAAGGTCTTAAGGACACCTACGGTGTGTGAAGGGTAATGGCAGTTACTGGCAGGTAGATATAGATTTGTAAGCGTTGGTTTGTGACATATGGCATGTCCTAAGCTGCCACCAACTTTACCGTGAATGGCAACATCCAAAAGGGCAGGCAACTGTCTTTTTCTCTTTCCATAGTAAATTTGATACTAGCATGGTTAGAATTCAAATGCTCAAGAAATCGATGTAATTCATCCATCCATGCGGCCATACTACAATGTGTCGTTCACATACCTCCAGAGGACCGTTAGTTTAACGCCTGCTAAGTCCACTGCCTTGTCCTCGAAGTGTTCCATGAATAAATTAACTACCAGAGGGGAGAGGGGACTTGCTATAGCAATTCCATCAATCTGCTCATCAAATTCACCATTAAACTGAACACAAGATGACAAAAGCACATGTTCAAATAAGGCTGTGATATTCTTATCAAAATGTTGGCTGATAAGAGAAAAGAGTCCTTTAAGGGTACCTTTGGATATAATGATACCACATCAAAACTAACGAGCACATCCGTACAATTTAGCCTGACATTACTAAGTGTCTGAATAAAATCCACAGAATTATGAATGTCGTGACTACATTTTCCTAGCAACGGCTTTAATAAGGAAGCCAAATATTTAGCAGCAGCAAAATCAGTTGGTGAACCAATAGTGCTCATTGTAGGCATCATAGACAAATCCTCTAGACGCTCATCCTTATCCATCTTGTGAACTTTATGAACCCCATAAAGTCTCGTTGGTACTGCACCTCGCGTTTTTAAACTTCTTATAACTTCCTTTGGTAGTGATGAAGCTTTCAGCAAGGCAGCAGTCCCCCTCCACTCTACTCTTGTCCAATGGGAATCATTCGATTCCTGTGCTTCCCATCATTTCATCAAATGGACACCACAAATTGTCCCAAATAACAAAAGTATCCAATCAGATGGCATTATGCTGGTGACACACCAGCATTATGCCAGGCTCACACTAACATCAAACTTACATTAATGTCATTGTGTACTGTTTCTCTCCATTTGAGGTCTATGTTTTAGGAGAAGCAGAGTTAAACAAAAGTCAAAACTCAATGCAGTTCAGCTCCTGTGTGCATGATGACGATTGAAACTCCACCTTGACCTTGGCATACACATACTAGAGATTAGCATTTTGACATACATCGTGGAACGCTCCTTAGACAACTGCCGGTGTGCACCATTCTCGCAGCCAATTGGCGACTCAACCAGGACACTGGATAAAGATATGGTCATTGCATTGTACATCTCCCAATGGGAAAACAAATTTCATTCTACAGTACTGGCCATTAAAATTGCTACACCACGAAGATGACGTGCTACAGACGCGAAATTTAACCGACAGGAAGAAGATGCTGTGATATGCAAATGATAAGCTTTTCAGAGCATTCACACAAGGTTGGCGTTGGAGGCGACACCTACAACGTCCTGACATGACGAAAGTTTCCAACCGATTTCTCATACACAAACAGCAGTTGACCGGCGTTGCCTGGTGAAACGTTGTTGTAATACCTCGTGTAAGGAGGAGAAATGCGTACTATCACGTTTCCGACTTTTATAAAGGTCGGATTGTAGCCTATCGCGATTGCGGTTTTCGTATCGCGACATTGCTCCTCACGTTGGTCGATATCCAATGACTGTTAGCAGAATATGGAATCGGTGGGTTCAGGAGGGTAATACGGAACGCCGTGCTGGATCCCAACGGCCTCGTATCACTAGCAGTCGAGATGACAGGCATCTTATCCGCATGGCTGTAACAGCTGTGCAGCCACGTCTCGATCGCTGAGTCAACAGATGGGGACGTTTTCAAGACAACAACCATCTGCACGAACAGTTCGACGACGTTTGCAGCACCATGCACTATCAGCTCGGAGACCGTGGCTGCGGTTACCCTTGACGCTGCATCACAGACAGGAGCGCCTGCGATGGTGTACTCAACGACGAACCTGGGTGCACGAATGGCAAAACGTCATTTTTTCGGATGAATCCAGGTTCTGTTTACAGCATCATGATGGTTGCATCCGTGTTTGGCGACATCGCGATGAACGCAAATTGGAAGCGTGTATTCGTCATCACCATACTGGCGTATCACCCGGCATGATGGTATGGGGTGCCATTGGTTACACGTCTCGGTCACCTGTTGTTCGCGTTGACGGCACTTTGAACAGTGGACGTTACATCTCAGATGTGTTACAATCTCTGCGAAATCCTACATTTCAGCACGATAATGCACGACAGCATATTGCAGGTCCTGTACGGGCCTTTCTGCATACAGAAAATGTTCGACTGTTGCCCTGGTCAGCACATTCTCCGGATCTCTCACCAGTTGAAAACGTCTGGTCAATGGTGGCCGAGCTACTGGCTCATCACAATACACCAGCCACTACTCTTGATGAACTGTGGTATCGTGTTGAAGCTGCATGGGCAGCTGTACCTGTACATGCCATCCAAGCTCTTTTTGACTCAATGCCCAGGCGTATAAAGGCCGTTATTACAGCCAGAGGTGGTTGTTCTGGGTACTGATTTCTCAGGATCTATGCACCCAAATTGCGTGAAAATGTAATCACTTGTCAGTTCTAGTATAATATATTTGTCCAATGAATACCTGTTTATCATCTGCATTTCTTCTTGGTGTAGCAATTTTAATGGCCAGTAGTGTATATTAATAATGAAAATGCGATCAAAACCGTATTTGCCACATAAATACACTCTAAGACAAAACAACGACGCATCACAAACGAATTATCTGACTGGGACAGAAATCATTAGATGTGATGTACGTAGACAAACAAATAAACACGACTGCAGAAAAATGGAATGATTTATTCAAGAGAAAGCGTTTCTCAAATTGAGCAAGTCAGTAACGCGATGGTGCAGCTTTGGCCTTTATTCAAGCGGATATTTCGTTTGGCACTGACTGACAGAGTTGTTGGATGTCGCAAATTCTTTCTAACTGGTGCATTAGATCGTCATAATCCCGACCTGATTGAAGAGCCCTTCCTATAATGCTCCAAACATTCTCAGTTGTGGAGAGATTCGGTGACCTTGCTGGCCAAGGTGGGTATGGTAAACACGAAGACAAGCAGTAGAAACTCTCTTCATGTGCGGACAGGCATTATCTTGCTGAAATATAAGCCCAGGATGGCTCGCCATGAAGGGCAACAAAGGATACATACAATATCGTCGACATACCGCTGATTAGCAGCGAAGATGTGTCTGGAGACGTCATGGACGGCAGTGGCATACTAACTTGACTGTCGCATACCATTTGGTCTGACAAACAGGAGTGATTGTCTCTGGTGCCATTTCTTTTCATAGCAGGGCGTCTTTGGTTGTCATCTGCGGCACCCTTCTAGCACAGCGGTGTATCAACGATGTTCTATACCCCATAATGAAATGCTGAAACTGGTAGCCTTCAAAATAAAATAAAATAACATCTTAAGTTACACGGCTGTTGGTGAATTTCACGACATTGACAATTACTTAACCAGCCAATGTCCCCTGTCGATGATGGACCAACACAGATTTGACCTTGTTCTGTCACTGCCAATACACACCAAGAAGATTCGCTTTGAGCATGTGTATACATTTTCAATAAATCTGTTTTAGTTCAGTTACCAACTGTTTCAGGAGATTTTATGTGGTGTTGATAGAGTAACTTACCAAACATTTAGCGAACCAGTGATATTCCACCACCCAAGAAAGTAAAGCCGAACTGTGTGTTCATATTTGTGGATGTCTTAGTAGACGACTAGTCATAAGCGCGTGACTGGGTGTGAGATCGCTCTCTAAGTTTTCATCTATTTTTAGGTTTCAGATATATATTTTAACTGTTTTTGTGATAAAATTTACTATATAAGTGACTTATTAGTGGTTTCTTCATTCACCTCTGCATTTCTTGTGTTATGGCCTGATATTTGTGAGTGTTTCGTATCGAGCAACTTAACCTCTTACCCATGTTTACATTCCGCGCTGACCAGTTGCAGCTGCAGCGGCGCATCGAAAGCTAAGTACTAATTAATTGTTTGTGTATAGTAGTTTATTTAGGAACTTTAGTAGTCTTCAACCGGTGTTCTTGGTGTTTTCCGGTGAAATAACTTCAGAAGAAATTTTTGCGAACTGCTTTCAGTTTCGTTACTGTCATTAGACGTTTGATTTTCTTTCTGTGTTAGTATTTTGTTATATTCTCATTTGTTGTTGATTAATACTGTCAATAATAGTAGTTACTTCCCTTGTAGAGCAAGTTTGTGATTATTGTAGTCAGTTTTTAACATCTTCTTATTGTAGTAGCGGAATTTAGATAAAGTTGTTTTCTTGTTTCAATAATTGTAAAATTTTACCATGAGTGAGAAGTGTGGGCTTTGCCGTAGGTTCGTGAGTAGTGGATTGCGGTGTGAGACTTGTTCGAAGTTTTTTCACTGGGGGGAATGCAGTGGGGAAGCCAGTGGGCATTCTGGTGAGATCCTCTCCTGGAACTGCAGGTTATGTAGCAAGAGTAAGTTGATATAGGAGCAGGAGCGTAAGATCTGTGCCCTTCAGGTGCAGTTGAAAAACGCACAGGAGGAGCTAGATAGGATGAGAAGGGAGAAGGGGGTTGGGGGAATGGGAGCTGGCTGTTGGCAAGAGATCTGCTAGGAGAAGGAGATTTTCAGATAGTTTTACTATTGGTGTTTGTAATAGATATGACCAACTGTCAGAGTCTAGTGGAGAGGAATCTCTAGTAGCTGTAGATGTAGGAAGTATGCAGCAGACCTCAGCAGTTACGGTGGCTAGGACAGTTGCAAAGTCTAAGAGAAAGAAGAAGGTTCTGCTGTTAGGTAGTTCTCATGGTAGAGGTGTAGGCCAGCAGTTGCAGGAAGTTTTGGGGAGTGAGTACCAGGTCACCAGCATTGTGAAGCCTAATGCAGGATTGGCTCAGGTGACTTTTAACATAGGGGGGTTATGTAGGGATTTTACTAAAGAGGATCAGGTAGTGATTGTGGGTGGGGCTGGTAATAGTATTGATAGGGATGGGGAGTATGACATAGATGGTGACCTGGAAAAGATAGCCACTCAGACTGGCAACACGAATGTGCATTTCGTGGAACTGTTTCAGCGTCACGATCGGCCTCATCTTAATACAGCCGTCAGGCGTAATAACATGAGACTTGGGGGTGCGCTGATGACAGAAGGCATGAGTCACATTTCAGTGGTGTCGGTGGAGTCTATCAGCAGGACGGGTTTCACTAGACATGGCCTGCACCTCAACAGGTATGGGAAGGGGAGGTTGGCAAAGCTTATAGGTGACAGCATAGGTGGGGGTGGTGGGATCACTCATGGGAAAATTCCGGTAGTTGTGGGTGTTAGAGCTGTACCTTTTTTAGATTGAAGTCAGCTGATAGGTATTCCTGCTTAAGGGAAGTCTCTCTAACAAAGAAACCACTTTCTACAAAGCTTGGGTATCCGATTAATGAGGGAATTAGTATATTTCATCAAAATATACAAGGTATTAGAGATAAAGTTAGTGAACTGCTTATAGATGTTGACTCTGAAATTATTGGTATATCTGAACACTTCTTAAATAAGGAGATAATTCAGAGGCTTCCTTTACCAGGATACAGGTTGGCTGGCAGCTTTTCTAGGAGCTCTTTGCGGTGTGGGGGAGTAGCCATGTATGTGAAAAACGGTATCGCATTTGAGTCAATTGATGTTTCAAAGTACTGCACTGAAAAGGTGTTTGAATGTTGTGCAGGTGTGGTTAAATTTAGTGGAGC
This sequence comes from Schistocerca nitens, assembly GCF_023898315.1. Classification (NCBI taxonomy): domain Eukaryota; kingdom Metazoa; phylum Arthropoda; class Insecta; order Orthoptera; family Acrididae; genus Schistocerca; species Schistocerca nitens. Next base: position 672,602,645 of record NC_064617.1, on the reverse strand, counting down.
TAAACTTCTTACTGTTGTTATTTATAGATCCCCAGACTCCGATTTCACAACATTTTTGCTAAAGCTAGAGGTGGTTCTTGGTTCACTTTATAGGAAATACAAAAAGTTAGTTATATGTGGTGACTTCAATATTAATTGTGTAAGTGATTGTGCAAGGAAAAGGATGCTGGTAGACCTCCTTAATTCATATAATCTTATGCAAACCGTATTCTTTCCAACGAGAGTGCAAGGGAACAGTAGAACAACCATTGACAATATCTTTGTTCATTCGTCATTATTAGAAGGGCATTCTGCTAGCAAAAAGGTGAATGGCCTTTCAGATCATGATGCACAAATTTTAAGTCTAAAAGATTTTTGTGCTGCAACACATGTTAAATATAGTTACCAACTTTTTAGGAAAGCTGATCCAGTTGCTGTACAGACTTTTGTAAACCTTATCAAGGAACAAGAGTGGCAAGATGTTTATAGTGCTGATACAGTAGACGATAAATATAATGCTTTCCTCAAGACTTTTCTCGTGCGCTTTGAAAGTTGCTTTCCGTTAGAACGTTCAAAACAGAGTACTAGCACAAACAGGCAGCCTGGGTGGCTGACTAATGGGATAAGAATATCTTGTAGAACAAAGTGGCAATTATATCAAAACGTTAGAAACAGTCAAAATCTAAATGCAGCAGCCCATTACAAACAGTATTGTAAGGTGCTTAAAAAAGTTATTAAGAAGGCAAAAAGTATGTGGTATGCAGATAGAATAGCTAAGTCTCAGGATAAAATTAAAACCATATGGTCAGTCGTAAAGGAAGTGGCTGGTCTGCAGAGACAGGTCGAGAATATAGAATCAGTGCGTAGTGGGGATGTCCGTGTTACTGATAAGTCGCATATATGTACAGTACTTAATAATCACTTTCTGAATATAGCAGGTGAACTAAATAGAAACCTAGTCCCAACAGGGAAGCATATAGCGCTCTTAGAAAAAAGTGTTCCGAGACTGTTACCTGAAATGCTCCTCCATGATACTGACAAGAGGGAGACTGAGTTAATAATTAAATCACTAAAGACCAAGAACTCTCATGGATATGACGGGGTATCTAGCAGAATACCGAAGTATTGTTCCACGTATGTTAGCTCAGTACTTAGCCATATCTGTAACTTTTCCTTTAGGAGTGGTCGGTTTCCTGACCGATTAAAGTACTCGGTAGTGAAGCCACTTTATAAAAAGGGAGACAGGGATAATGTTGACAATTATAGACCTATTTCTATGCCATCGGTGTTTGCTAAAGTTATCGAGAGGGATGTATATACAAGGTTACTGGAGCATTTAAATTCACATAATTTGCTGTCAAATGTTCAGTTTGGTTTTAGAAATGGCTTAACAACTGAAAATGCTATATTCTCTTTTCTCTGTGAGGTTTTGGACGGATTAAATAAAAGGTTGCGAACGTTAGGTGTTTTCTTTGATTTAACGAAGGCTTTTGACTGTGTTGACCACAAAATATTACTGCAGAAGTTGGAACATTATGGAGTAAGGGGAGTAGCTTACAATTGGTTCGCCTCCTACTTTAAGAACAGAAAGCAGAAGGTAATCCTCCGCAATATTGAGAGTGGTAATGATGTTCAGTCCCAATGGGGCACTGTTAAATGGGGCGTTCCCCAGGGGTCGGTGCTGGGGCCACTGCTGTTTCTTGTTTATATAAATGATATGCCTTCTAGTATTACAGGTGATTCAAAAATATTTCTGTTTGCTGATGACACCACCTTGGTAGTGAAGGATCTTGTGTGTAATATTGAAACATTATCAAATAATGTAGTTCATGATATAAGTTCGTGGCTTGTGGAAAATAATTTGATGCTAAATCACAGTAAGACTCAGTTTTTACAGTTTCTAACTCACAATTCAACAAGAACTGACATTTTAATCAGACAGAATGGGCATGTTATAAGCGAGACGGAACAGTTCAAGTTCCTAGGCGTACGGATAGATAGTAAGCTGTTGTGGAAAGCCCATGTTCAGGATCTTGTTCAGAAACTAAATGCCGCTTTATTTACCATTAGAACAGTATCTGAAATAAGTGACATTTCAACACGAAAAGTAGTATACTTCGCATATTTTCATACCCTTATGTCATATGGTATTATTTTTTGGGGTAATTCTTCTGATTCAAAAAGGGTATTTTTGGCTCAAAAACGGGCTGTTCGAGCTATGTATGGTGTAAGTTCGAAAACCTCTTGTCGACCCCTATTCAATAGTCTGGGAATTTTGACATCGCCCTCACAGTATGTATTTTCTTTAATGTAGTTTGTTGTTAGCAATATTAGCTTATTCCCAAGAGTTAGCAGCTTTCACTCAGTTAATACTAGGCAGAAATCAAATCTGCATGTGGAATGCACTTCCTTGACTCTTGTGCAGAAAGGAGTGCAGTATTCTGCTGCATCCATTTTCAATAAGCTACCACAAGAACTCAAAAATCTTAGCAGTAGCCCAAACACTTTTAAGTATAAACTGAAGAGTTTCCTCATGGCTCACTCCTTCTACTCTGTCGAGGAGCTCCTGGAAGAGCGAAAAAATTAAGCAAATTCCAGTGTTACATTCTTGATTTTCTTTTAAACTAACGACTTGTCGCCTGAATATGTTTCTTATATTTCATTTTATCTATTTCTACAATCGTGTTATAATTTCATGTATTGACTCGTTCCATGACCATGGAGACTTCTCCTAAATGTGGTCCCACGGAACAATAAATAAATAAATAAATAAAATAAATCAGATACATAAATATTTCTGTTTCGGTCATCATTTGAAAACTGACATCATGTAATTGAGCCAGATATATACCGGGATACCAAAGCTGTTGGCAAAGGATTGTGAATCTTATTATCACATTGGAACTGGACAGTACGGATTTAAAACATACTTACCAAGCATATGCAGGAACTGACGTGGCGTTCAACGAATTTGTTAGAATATGTGGGGACTGTTGGAATCATACACAGTACTGATTTCTGGTTATTAATAAAACGAGCAAATTGAGTACCGCCAATACACTTGAATCTAACCAGGTGTTTCTGCTTAAAAGGTAGTGTACCAGTATGTAACTATATCAATATATATCAGACTATGGAGGAAATTGCACATGTTTCATACACTCATTCAGAGGCATGAAGCACATCCATCCATATGTTGACAGAAAAACCGAGGAAACCAATGCTAAATTAATGGAACAGGAAGGTCTTATCAAGGCAGTAGCCAAAAATGATGAGATGTGCAATGATGGAAACGTAGAAGTCAAAACAAAACTAACTGATATGAGTGATATATCAGGGCAATAGTTAAAGTATTTGACTCCCATCACCACCAGTAGTTTCAGAGTGCATACAAGTTGTGTGCTATCTTAAAAACAGTTCGGTATATAACATCATGTAATGGCAAAGCATAAAGTTCCCAAAATGTGAAACGCTATTCAGTGGCAGTTACGACTCCTAAAATTAGGATACTTGCAAGAGAACAATTTCTCTCAGAAACGGTAAAACTAGTAACAAATAATCTAAAAAGGTTCTGACAAACTATGAATGGAGGCAGAAGAGCAGAAGAGGAAGAATAGGAGGGGAGCACTATTATGAGGTTCACTAACTAACACAAGAATTGTCAGTTAGACACTGTATGTGGAGTCAGCAATGGTACCCACCCTATACTTTTAAATAAGTTTGTAACAGAGATTGAGAACACGAAATTTGAGACAACACCTGATTAATTAGAGCTGATATTATTCAAAACTTCAAGTCCTCACAAGTATCTACCGAAAGAGAAACAAGCATATGCTGAAATATTATGTAGCACATAGGAGTTCCAACGACTCCAAAGGACGAATAAATCGCTCTAAAAGTAATAAAAATAACAATATCATCAAACATACTTTAAAAGGTGTAAATAGCGCAGGTGAAGGTACTGACACTCAACATAAAATACTGAACACTCGATCTCTGCAGTATATATACAACGACAACATGAATGAAGTCGTAGAACGTCTGCATCTACTCGCAGCATCAGCTGCAGCAGAAAATACAGGTCATGTGAATGAAATCATACGAGGTGTGTTTCTTATATAAGGTCCATTTGAACATAAGTACACAACGAAAAGTTATCTCAAAAAAGTAAATTTATTTTCAGAAAGTACATACTTCACTTTATTTTTCGGCATAGTTGCCAAGTTTGTTAAAACACATATCATACCTCTCAACCAATTTTAAAATACCCTCTTCATAAAAACTTGCCGCGTGCTCTGATAACCAAGAGTTCACTGCCGTTCACGCCGTCGTCGTCATCGCTTTAACAATTGCCACTGAGGTGCTGTGTGAGATGGTGGAACAGATGATAATCGCTTGGCGCAAGATCAGGACTGTAGAGTGGATGGTCTAAAACTTCCCAGCCAAAACTGTCCAATAAATCGCGGGTCTGACCTGCATTGTCATGGAGAAGGATAATTCCCTTTGTCAGCATGCCACTTCTTTTGTTTTGAATCGCCCTGCGTAGCTTTCTCAGGGTTTGGCAGTATGCTTCTGCATTGATAGTTCCTCGTAGCATGAAATTGACCAACAAAACATCATGCCTATCCCAAAATACCGACGCCATGGTTTTGGACTGGGACAGTGTCTGTTTGGCCTTCACCTTTACAGACGAGTGTGCGTATCTCCATTCCATGCTCTGTTGCTTCGATTCTGACGTGATATGCGAAACCCATGTTTTGTCTCCAGTTACGATCTGACTCAAGAAGCCGTCACCTTCTTCGTGGTAACGAGTCAAGAACTTCATCGCACACTCAAATCTTTGGGTTTCGTGGTCCTCTGTTAGGAGTTTCGGGACTCAATGGGAGTACAGTTTCCTAAACTTCAGGTGTTCAGAAACAATGTTGCAAAGCACTGATCTCGACATGTCAGGAACTTCGTTTAAGAGACCTGTTATTCTGAAGCGCCTGTTCTCACGAAAATCGCTTCAACTGAAGCCACCAAATCGTCTGTAATCAAAGAAGGGCGACCGGAGCTGTCCTCATCATGGTCGTTGCACACGGCCATCTTTGAATTCTCGTACCCACTTACGCACTTTGCTTTCAGTCATAACAGTATCACCGTACACTTCGCAAATCTGTCGATGAATTTCTGCAGCAGACAGGTTCCTTGCTCACAAACACCGTAGAACTGAGAGAACCTCACACGCGGTGGGCGAGTTGATAGTCTTGAACATTTTGAAAGCTCAAAACAGAACCGTACAGTTGTTCCCGTGGCATGCCGGTAGACGACGCACGCGCTCGTTGCGGTATAAGCGCTAACTACTAGTGCCTGCAACAAAGCGGACCTTACTTAAAAAACACGCCTCGTATCAGTAATTTCAGAGCTTTGAGAAAGATGGTTCATTGTGTGACTTTGGAGACAGCCTGTCATCATCTTCTCATGTCCGCACACAAAACATTCTCCCACAGACTTATCACGTAAAGTTTAGATGATTGATAACACACAGATGTCGTTGATATGAACAAATATTCACCATCAAATAAGGGTTTCAGATATATTTTAGTGGTTGTAGATACAAATTAAAAATTCGCCTTGGTCCTGCCTGTGAGGGCAACGACAGGGAAGGAAGTTGTGAAGGTGTTTGAAAGATAGCTACAGCCAAACTTACATTGTGTGCTGGAATAAATTTCCAAGCAAATCATGACCGCAGCTCGTTGTACACTAAAGAAGAATCCAGAAGGTTTTATTATTAACATTACTGAGACTCCAATCCATATCTCTCCAATCATTTCTGCTTAATGTCTCTCTTGATTAATGCATATAAACAAACAATATGTACAACATTACATCAGTTGAGCACTAGGTGTGACGCCATGCTCTTGTACTTTAAAAGCGTGCTCATCGATATTAAGAGCAAACTGTTTTCCTCCGCTAGATATAAGCAGCCGGCCGCGGTGGTCTCGCGGTTCTAGGCGCTCAGTCCGGAACCCCACGACTGCTACGGTCGCAGGTTCGAATCCTGCCTCGGGCATGGATGTGTGTGATGTCCTTAGCTTAGTTAGGTTTAAGTAGTTCTAAGTTCTAGGGGACTGATGACCACAGATGTTAAGTCCCATAGTGCTCAGAGCCATTTGAACCATTAGATATAAGCAACGGGGGAATGGAGTATTGTATTGATAAGTCTGAAAACATATAACAGCATACTTAATATCACTGAAGCAAATATAAACTGCATCTAATAAGTGGAAATGTTATAGTAGTACTTGCTGGCCATATGATACTGATGATTTGAATGCCTATATAAAGCAAACTGTGCAACTCTTTCAGTTACGTGCAACCGTTAATATACCTAAGCAGAGATAAAAACAACAGAATAGACAACGGACTTTAGGTACAAAGGTTCAATAGGATCGTTACTAGGTTTTCCCAGGAGCCAGGTGTTGGTGGCTAATACTGATGAAATTTATGAGTCGAATCAACAATTGAGTATTCTGACTATTAGCATGATCTGTGTTTTTGTGCAATATCACAACGAATTTACAATTAAATGGTAGATTAATTCACAGTGTCTATACCTCCCAGTGACTGTTCGGATATTCGACCAGATATTAGACCATTCCTGCGAGAGGTGAGTAGATTACGAGGCGATCTTGTGGGAGAAGCATATGTTTGCTGTGTATGGAAGTTTTGCAATGATTCAAGGTGAGTAACACATCTACAGTTTCATATTTCACCATCTCGTTTTGCTGGGAGCGAGAAATCACCACTGTGGGTGCTAATTCTTTAAACTTCTTAGGACTAAGCATACTATGAAATTCATCGTTCTTATGGTACGAAGAGCAAAATCTTGCATACATATCGTACAGCAGACCGAGATTTTCTTTTGTTCCAGTCAACCAGTAAGTTATGATATGTAAAGTACTCTGAATTTAGTTTACAGTTGTGAAATGTGCTCGAATTCTTTCTCAGATTTCCCCCTCCTTGTAATGTCGCTTGTCAATACGCAATAGCATTTATTACACTACTTTGCAGTACGGCTCGTAGCTTTGGAGGTATTGGCAGTGATAGAAACAGCCTCTTGTATCTTAGCGTGACTCAGTCGCACCTGTCGCTAACCTAGCCGTGGGAAGCGGTACCTGTGACTATTCAAGCGACAGAATATTCAAGCCCCTAAGAATCTGAATAAACTATGTTGAATATTATTCACTTTAGTTAAAAGTCAATATACTTCCCTTTGTTATTAAAAAGAAGAGTGTGTAAAATCTCAGCTTTCTAGCTGCCATACTTTCAGGGTTAGAGAAAATTGCCTAAAACACCCCAAACCGGCACTTGTAAGATTAAAGTCAGTTAGGATTCATAACGTTTTGTCTTTTAGTATCATTTGGAATCATTACTGAAGTTCACAAAATGTTAGGTAAATTTGATTGAATTTTCATAATTAAAAACGTCAACTATTTTTCATTTTCGTGCTATAAAATTCACAAAAGATCAGTATTTATTTAATGTGTTGTTGTGTGAGTAAATGAGAATGAATGAGAGTGTGTATGTGGGACATACGAAAAAATTCAATATTATCACAGGTTAAACATTACGTAACTGTATCATGGGAAAGTGTTGAGCAAACAAGTTGCAATGAAAAATGTAATTTCCCCACCTTGCCAATGACGTATGTCGAAGGGTACTTGCTTTTGTAAGAAGGCAGCCAGAATAGCTACTTGCAGAGTAATGATTTTTTAAAGTCATTTCAAGATTAGTTTTCTTTACGTTTGGTTTTTTTTAAACATTTTAGTAAGATTTGCCTGATAAAGTAATGTAAATGCATCTGTGGATGTTGATTGGCATAAGACAGTTTTAGCTCGAGAAAGAACTCAGAGGATTGTTTTGATTGGCTGGTCGTTTTGAACAACCAATCAGCATTAAGCATTTCCCGCGCATTGCAAATAGTTGTAGGCCCTGGAAGGAACGGCAGCAGTCAGTCGCTGGCTAGCTGTCGGACGTGCGGATCATGTTGGACGTGTCCGTCTACATTATGAGTAAAATGAAGAAGTTACTGGTTTCTCACGCCCGGATTGTATTGCCGTGAAAGCAGTTGCATTTACGGACAGATTGTGAAAATCTGAGCTTTGTGAAGTGATCTGTTGGAAAGATAAACGTTTGTGAATTTTCAGCCTTTGTAGAGTTCCGCGTGGCATGTTTCATATTCATCTATGGAATATTTGGCGAGCAGTTTCTTTATTACAAATCCACTGAAAAGGACCGAATGTGAAACTCATATATTGTAGCAGAGTAATGGCTGTAAATCGCCTAATAATTCGGGTCAGACTTAAGTACATCTCTGGCTGTCTTGCGTGTGTACTGGGTTGTATGAACTGTGAGCTGAGGACAGTGATATTATTCGTTAATTAAATACGGGCTGATGGCAAGTGTTTGTTTTGAACCTAAAGAAATAAAAGATCTCGTTGCAGAATTTTGCCATTTTTCTAAAGAGATGAAGCAATTGCCCTCCACCCGAAAATCGTTGTATTACAGGATAGGCTGCTACCAGAGTTTATGCAGTCTTTGTAAACATTAAGTATTGACGGCGTTTTTCTTCAGCGCTGCTTTTAACATCGTCTGGACAGTATCTACGTATGCAGAGAAACGGGCTGGTGATCAGATGCCGTACTGAGGTAGGTGGAACTTTTGTAGTGCACAGTACGACGAGAGACAGTGGTCAAACAAGTACGCAGCGCAACGCGACTGTTAACCCGCCACTCCGAATCCTATTTGCAGTGCTAGAATAATAAATCGAGCCGTTTCTAGTTGAATAGATGTTTTAATCGTCCATGATTCTTTTCGTGTTCCTGGGAGAATTGGATACTTGCAAGGTTCCCATGAACGGCAAGTTCAAGATAGTTGGGCACCTGCATGCAGCAAATGCAGAAATTGAGGCACTCTGCTGGCCGCGGTGGTCTAGCGGTTCTGGCGCTGCAGTCCGGAACCGCGGGACTGCTACGGTCGCAGGTTCGAATCCTGCCTCGGGCATGGGTGTGTGTGATGTCCTTAGTTTAGTTAGGTTTAAGTAGTTCTAAGTTCTAGGGGACTTATGACCTAAGATGTTGAGTCCCATAGTGCTCAGAGCCATTTGAACCATTGAGGCACTCTTCGTCTGATACTGATAAATGTGGTACTTTCCACGCCAAACTATACAACGTAATTTTTCTCTGCTCTTCTGGCCCTCCTTGAACTTATGAGTTATTATTCGCAGAATATCAAACTAGAATCAACTCCTGCCTACGGTTTATAACGACATATTTACTATCGTCAAAGAAGCCAATTAACGATTTGAGTGGGATGCAGGTGGTAAAGCGACTATTTATCGACCCATCTACGAACCTCCCTGCATTTTTTAAAATGTTTTCAGGCCAAAAGTTGATGAGGAGACATATGTTTTGAGTGTCGATGTAAATCAATCATTTCTTGTGCAGTCGAGTTCTATACCTGTAGTTCATATCTTACTTACTGAAAAAGAAAGATGAATACGTTACATGTAAGTCGCGATGTTGCTGATGGTAGATCGCTTCCATCCTTCCTCAGGGACGCAAACGTTCCTTCCATATTTAGAAAACTGTTCTTTTAAAGTGTTAACTCTTCTCGATGTTGAATAAGAATTTTTATCTCATCTTTATTGTTAAAGGTCGTTCAAGCAAAATGTTTGTGGGAGAAATATTCCTGACAAATGATCCAATCGCCATACTAAACTGGAGTTGTTATCTCGAGTGATGTCATTACGAGGCTTCAGTCCTATTGATTGAAGAAAATAGTAAATCTCCCGTGCTATTGCGTTCTGTGGAGTTTGATGACTTTATGTGCTGTATTTATGCTTCACAATGTAATACCACCTTGATGTGAGCCATGTGCATTTTTTGAATGTTTTAAAATCAGAAGTAAAATGTTCAAAAAACAAGGTCAAATCAGTTTTGATGACAGCAAGAGAATAATAAAATCTAGAAACCGTAAGCTTCATTATTAATGAGTTGAAGTAAAATTCTCCCTCTTCATTTAATATCCTGACTTGATTAAATACCTGTTATGTGTGTGAAACTACATCATCAGGCACAGAAGTTGTCAGAAAGTGAGGTTTGATGACACAGGACTGAGTTTTATGTTAGTTTCCAAAGTAATGAATAGCTTGCATGACAATATTAATAATGATCAGACTTCGTTAACATGTTAAACTGCAGGCTCGAATGATGTTCATTGAAATTTCGACACAGTGGTGATCAATCACTGCTTTACCAAAACAATCACTTCCAACTAATTCACAGGCTGAAAATATATAAAAGTTTATGGATTAGTAGAACATTGTGCTGATCACAATATTTTTAAAAAAATATAATGCCTTTTTAAGTATGTAGTTATCATTTCATTAGTATTCATGATAATACAAAATACAGAACCTTGTCATCTGGAAGTCCTAACAAGAAGAACAAGATGAGTTGTACATCATTTCGCTTTTAAAACAGCAGAAGAATGAAAATTCCACAGACAGGTGAATATGCATCAGAGATAAACTTTCTACAGTACAATTAAGTCCTTGACGTTGAGAGATAATAATTTTGTAATGCCCATGATGCTGCTTCATATGAGTATGTACTATAATTTCCTCCCCTCAAAAATCGACTAGATTCCCGTTCTGACCAATCATATTCAACTGGACAAAAAAAAAAGAAAAAAATTATTATCAATCAAACCCATTAGTTATTTCCCTGTTTCTATTTATGAAAGAACCCAGTCCTTATGAATGAAGGAATTATTATTACTCTTCACAATATGCAATCTTTTCAACAAGAATAGATGAATTTTTACACATAAGCACAAAAAAAAAGAATCTATCGGCCATGCGCCACCAGCTATGGCCAATTCCATTAAAGCACGTGGCAGGGAGAAGTAGGATCGCTGTCTCTGCAGTCCTTACGTGTCAGGTGAGTTTATAGTTAGACCCTGCCCCTTTGGGTCTTCTTTGTCCAGTGGAGCTTCCTGCCTTACAATATGGGGTGCTAACAGCAGTGCTGCATGGTGGATAGCTGTACTACTCAGTCAACGCTTAGCGCTATTCACTGGTAGTGATGTCTTATGCTGTGTTTCATACGCATTTTATTCAAAGAATGGAACAACAAGAATAATTTATATTAGTATTATTCTTTCTATCACACAAAATTCCAGTTTATGCTTTGAATTCAGCCTGAATCGTTTTCAAGTCTTTAGGTGCTATTACACACGTAGGCATTCAAAAATTTTATAGTTATAGCTCAGCACTTACACTGTTTGCCACTGGTTGAACACAAGCGGTGATACTCTGTTCTAATTACAATATATTTTCACTATTCACATTCAAATACTCCAGAAGGTCATAGTATTCAGCTGTAATTTATGGGCACCAGTGTGTAAGTCTGTCCTGCACAGTTCCTAGCATACTGTATCGGTCATACACGTTCAGAATACTTGAACGTTTTCTGTAAATGCGCGTGTCCCCTGAAGTTAAATGAAGCACAGCTTTACCATACATATCAACTACTGAAACCATATGTGCAAACATATGAACGTCAATAAGAATATGGGCTGAGTTGTATTCCATTGTCATTTTCTACGCTATACACTCCATCATGCTGCAGAGATATTATCACTCACACCATGAATACTGCAGTTTAGAAACAATACTTTGAACTTTTTACAACTGCTCCAAGTCAATGTCAGGTGCGAGACCTACATTCATGCGTTTGAACCATTAGCTGTCACAATGTATACGTTCTTAAAAACAGTATTCTTGTGGGATTTAGCTGAGACTCAACATGTTGAGGAAGCTCTGGTGGTGGTGCGACAGCGGGTGCGATAAATATGGAAGGTCGTCTGTGGTATGTTGCCGTGGTGACACAGACAATGAAAAACTGAACACTTGAGTGTCCCTGTCCATCACTTCTGCTAGAGTGCGCGGTGCTGCTGGAATAAAAAATAACGGAACATACGTATGAAACGAATATATTTATAAATTATTATTAACAATGTTACAATTAATTGATGATTAAATACTAAATACCAACCTTCTTCTGCTTTGTGACCAATCTCTGCTGCCAGCACTTCATGACGATATTTCACTATCCTATAAACGCATCAAATGATCCCTGTTTGATGGAGGAGGGAGCTCGATTTCCATTGGCCAACCCCCTTCCACTCTCCTATCCTCCCCTCCCATTCCTCTCTCCTCAGTGACCTCGATATGGCTTGCCAGGGAACTTGAATACAATATGACACCAGAAAACAGTGGTTTCAGATGCTGAGTCAGTGTGTTTGGCCAAAACTCATCTAAAGGTTCATTCCAGATTAGAGGAGGTGTAATATTGCCCTCGTGTTAGTCTTAGTCGTCGAAAAGGAGAATTTTGTTAAAATTCAGTAAAGGCGCATTTGGGCGATGAAGTCTGGGGCCTAGGCCAGGTAAAGTAAACAGGGCGTGGAGCTGCGACAGGGTTATTGCTCGCACGATGTGTTTGGTGTGAAGCAACAGTGAGGCAAGGAACTGCAGTGTTGCTTGAAGTTATTGCAATGTATGAGGCAGGAGCACTAGGTCAGAGCCTGGAGGGTGATGTGTAAATGTCTGACGTATGGGAATTTACCTCTGCCATAGTTTCTGTCTCACTCTAACACTATGTCAGAAGCGAGGAGAAAATCAGTATAAATAGTCAGGTACTTTTAGCTTGAGAGGTGTGTGCCAGGTCAGTCGAGAGTCGGGTCGGACCTGGGCTGGTCTACGCTTATAGGGGCCAGTCCGACAGTGATGTTGTAAATATCTATGTAAACCTGTACTTTATTTCTATGTACTTGTTCGGGCTGTATTCCACCTCTGGGGACACAACACCGGGGTGGGACGGAACGGCAGCTGGCCACTTGGAGATGGCACAGTCTGCCTGAAGGAGGGCAGTGACAGCAGTCTGCTGCGGGTCCAGGACGGCCCACATGCGCACTTCGCACCTGGCATACCGGGGTCCAGGCGAGGCGTACGCTGGGGGTGGGGGGTGGGGGGGTGGGGGGGCACGGCAGCACTGCAGCGGCGCCAGTGGCGGTGGCGGGTGTTGCCATCCAGCCAGCACCATTAGCGGAGAGTTGCGGCACGGCGTCCAGGAGGAAGCGGTTTGGAGTCCAGTCTTGTCCTGGGAGCAGCAGCAACCGAGGGCCATGGGTGACCCATACAACCACCTTCGTCCCATGGTCGGAGAGAGCAGGCCAAATGGGGCAGAGGGCGGCGAGGAGCAGGGATTGTAGCAGTCTGTGCAATCTTGGGCAGCCTCACAATGCAAGACAGCGAGCGGTGACCGGGCAGAGCGCGGCTGCCTTCCATCTGAGTGGCCTTGATGACCGAGCAGCGGTGTCGGCTTACCAGGAGTTGCTGAGCCGGCTGGACTCGCGGGACAACGCTGTGGGCGGTATGCCGACACTACACTGCACCCATCGTAGTTCTGTAAATAATGTGAATAAAGCAGTGCTTCCAAATCCCGCTGCTTCAATCTGCACTACCCCTTGACGCTATTGAACTTGCTCGGCCTCTTGACAAAATACGGCGTGATGGGTCCCGGCTTCAGCTAGGCCATCTGGAGTCCCGGGTTCGATCACCGACACCCCGCAACAGTGGTGTCAGAAGTGTTGCTGCTTGCAACGCTTGTACTGGATTTCCACTCCGACATCTTATGTCGAGCAAGTAGCGGTGAGGTGTGCCTGTGTAGAGGGGTAGCTGAGGTGTTTGGTTGTGTTTGTGATTGGTATTCATACACTTCTTGTTACGTCTTGCCGTTCGGGAAGTGTTCGTGCATACCAGTATTGGGAGGAGATCAGGACTGTCACCTGCGCATGAGCAGGATGAGGATGGGTGAGTGACGTTTGATTTATTGTTGTGTGTCATTCTTTTGTGTTTTAAAGGGGTTAAGTGTCAATTGGAACAGACTTTTTGAAGGTGCCTTTTGTAAGGCCAGAGGACCCTGTAGATTTATTGGAATTCAGGGGAAATCGGTGACACGACGACATAGCGCTTAAGCGATGTAATTTTTGTAGCCTGTCAGGTCATGGATTACCGTGTACGAAGTGGGTGCCAAAGAGTTGTTTTATTTGTACCAGATTTAGACATTTGATGCGCAGTTGTTCAGAATGTAGATGGGCGATGAATCGCCGCAAGAACTATGTTTTAGGAGTAGCAGGGTGGAATTGATACTGACAGTAGAGCTATAAGCAAGAATGGTGGAAACACGACAAGCAGCGGAAGCTGCGGCAGTGACTACAGCCGATGCTGTAGCCGCTCTAACTCAGCAAATTCGGGTATTGTCGGAGGCAAGGATAAGGGACAAAGAAAAATATGAAGAATTAGCGGGGAGATCTGAGGCATTGCAAGTAGGGGAAGGGACATCGTGTGAAAGTAAATTGCAGGTCGGGGAGTGTCATAGACCGTTTGACCTGGCAATCGCGGCATGGATTAACGCCTTTTCGGGTAAAACAATGGAGGATGTGTCGGTATTCCTTAATGAATGACGTTATCACAATGGCTGAGGCCAATGGGTGGTCGGATGTTGTAATGTTGAGATTGCCGAAGTTACGCCTGATAGGGGATGCCAAGTCGTACATACTGTAGCATAAAACGTTGAACCATGTGGGGACGTTTGCAGAGCTTGAGGCTGGGTTACGCCAGAGGTACCAAAAACAGAATAGTACCAGGTTTTTTCGGAAAAAATTAAGTGCGTTAGTCATGAGAAGAAACGAGACTGTGGAGTTTTTCTCAACAGTATTAGAAAACTGAATGCACTAACGTTCGAACTGTCACAGAATGGGGAGACAAATAGAGTGCTGTTACAAGAGGCTAAGAACAGGGCGTTAGATGTGTTTTTGCGGTGAGTACCGCCGAAGATGTCATGTCGGGTGAGAATGGAGAATCCCAGTGATCTTGTGGCGACTCTAAGGATTGCCACGTAATTAGAGGAGGTAGATTATGCGGCAAAGTAAAGGGTGAGGCATAAAGTTCTGGCAGCGGAAATTACGTGTTTTGGTTGTGGCCAGGGAGGGCGTATTAGGAGGCAGTGTCAGTGTCAGTTGTGGTGTTACTCCTGTGGGACAATGGGTCACCGGGCAGTGATCTGCAGGAGTAAAAGTAGGGGAGAACCTCGGCGGCAACAGCCGTTAAACGAGAACGGGACTGCTTCAGCTGTCGGAGTATGGTCCCAGTGAAATTAGGTGATGTGCTCGTAGGTGCACAGACGGAATGCTGCTTATTAGGCGTGGTGAACGGAAGGGAACAGAGGTTTCTGGTTGACACAGGGGAACACGTTTCTCTTATTAGTCTAGACCTAGTTAGCAGGAGAAGGCTTGAGCCACCACGTTATAGGTTACGTGGTTTGGGGGATAATAAAGTGGAGTAATTGGGTATGACGGTACTTCAATTTGTGATCCCAGGAACTAAGTTTAGTGAGCAGGTAGAGGTGCTACCATGTGTGGGTGAGGGGTACTCGGTGATTCTCGGACTGGACTTCCTTGACAAACGTCGTGCGAAAATAGATCTTTGGCAGCAAACAGTGGAACTCAGTGGAACAATGTTTTGCACGGGGGGAAACGGTTGCAAATGGACGAATGTTGCAAGGCGCACTTAACGCGAAGGTGATGCCAACTAAACTGCGAACGGATTCACTAAAGGTCGATCAGCAGGATAACACACCAGCAGGTACAGGGAAAGTAGTCTGGGTTTTTATAAATACGAACTTACCAAAGGAGACGTTGTACATGGTGGAGCCACTCTCAAGTAATGAGGAGTTGGATAATGCACACTGTTTTGTGCAGAGGAGTTTAGCTCACGCAAGTTATGTGGAAGGAGATAATAGGGTTCCTGTAAGTATAGATAACTTCGGCAGAGCGGATTTTAGCTTGTCGAAAGGGTTGTTATTGGCTGCTCCCAGGGCAGGACCAGACTCGAACCCGCGCCCTCCTGGACGCCGTGCCGCAACTTGCTGCTAGTGGTGCTGGCTGGATGGCAACACCCGCCGCCGCCTCTGGCGCCGCTGCAGTGCTGCCGCGCCCCGGGCAGTGTACGCCTCGCTTCGACTCCAGTGCGCCAGCTGGGAACCGAACGTGGCCTGCCTTGGACCCGCTGCAGACCACTGTCACTGCTCTCCTTCAGGCAGACCATGCAATCTCCAAGTACCCAGCTGCCCCCGGATGTGCGGAATGCAGCCCGAACAAGTACATAGAAATAAAGTACACTTTTACATAGAATATTTACAACATCGCTGCCAAACTTGGCCCTATAAGCGTAGACCAGCCCACGTCCGACTCGACTCTAGACTGACCTGGCACACACCTCTCGAAATTTTTTAAGGTGGGGCCCCTCCACGCCCACACCGGCATGATAGCCAACACAAAAGGTCTATTGTCATCTCTGCATAAGGGTTAGTGTTCACTAAAAGTGAGGTGTCGCAGGATGTGGGTACTGCGATGTTTGCGTACGTCTGGCTAAGGTTAGCCATTTATACGCGCTCATCTGGAGATAGATTAGGTCGAAAGTCGAACGAAGGGTAGCGGTTGTAAGGGCAGAGGGAAAAAAGTGCCAAGGCAAGCGCCAAGGGAAAAAAACCTCTGCGATTGTTAGGTCGGGTACTAAGAGCAGTAGCGGACGTCTTGCTGACTGCGATAGGTCATGCAAGGTTAGGTTATGTTAGAAGCGGGTATCATGCGATCGGATACCGTGTCCCGCCAAGTTTCGTCACAAGAGATCAGTCCTAGACGGTGCTGCAGCTCGGTGTGCTGTAGTATGCGTGTGCTGGGCTCGTGTGGTGTCTCCTTGGCCTGCTGCGGTGGCTTCGTCCCTGTAAAAGAAGAATTCAGAGCGGCAACGCGCGCGTTGCCATTACGCCCTCTGCTGCGCCGTGTCGTCAGTGACTTGGCACAGCTTCATCTGGCTGGTGCTGAACGGCATCCTCCCCTACTGCACGGCGCAGGCCTTCTGCAGAGTAGCTTTGAGCAGCTCCGTTTGTTCAGTGATCTGCGCTGCTTCAGCGTCGGTGAAATGCATGCCGTTCACTCGCGCTTGCGTGATGAACGCTGCGTCTTTGACTTCTCGGCCCCTTGCGGGGGCCGCCACCGCGGCGGTCGGGGTCTCCGTCGATGCCGCTGGGGCGGCGGTTGCCTTCTTTGCATCTTTCACCTGCGGTGCTGCTGGGGAAGCCGCTGGGACAGGCGCGCGGACGTTTTTCTACGAGGTCGCAGGAGTGTTCGCTGGTTTTGCTGCACGGAGGCCTTGGGCGAAGACTGCACGCAGTTGCCTCAAGGCCTGTTCCTTTTCTGCAGCCACGGCGGCTGCGATGGCAGCCCTCTCTGCCGCCATGACGGCTTTGAGGGCTGCAGTGCCCTCCTTCACGCTGGTGCCGAGTTCGAGGCCACAGTTCTTCTCAGGGGCGCGAGCTGCATCCCGACTGCCCGTTTCCGGGCGGTCATCCCTGTCCCTGGCCGGTGGAGCTGCTACTGCGTCGTTCCTCAGCTGTGCCGGGCTGTTCTGCGCCCTACGTCGTTTCCGCCGTCGTCTTCTCTTCTTCCGCTGCGTCGGTGCGGCCGCGGTCGTCTCGCCGCCTTCGGCACGGTTGCGGCTTGAGAAAGCCGGGCAGCCGCGCCAGCTGGTGACTTGCGGGCCGCCACACCGGACGCAGGTCGGCAGAACATTACTACCGCGGTTGCAGGCGCGGCTGTCGTGCTCGCCTGAGCATTTGACGCACCGAGCCGCGTTGCGGCAATACTTCGCGACATGGCCCTCGCCGTGGCACCTGAAACACTGGGCCGGCCGAAGTGGCCGTGCGGTTAAAGGCGCTGCAGTCTGGAACCGCAAGACCGCTACGGTCGCAGGTTCGAATCCTGCCTCGGGCATGGATGTTTGTGATGTCCTTAGGTTAGTTAGGTTTAACTAGTTCTAAGTTCTAGGGGACTAATGACCTCAGCAGTTGAGTCCCATAGTGCTCAGAGCCATTTGAACCATTTGAAACACTGGGGCAGGGGGTCCGTGGCGGTCAGGGGAGCTTCTGTCGTAACCGGGAAGCCCAGCAACTTCCGCAGGTCGAAGATGTCGCTCCCGCCGTCGACCGTTTGCACGGTCACGGCATAGAGCGGCGCCCTCTTCCTGTTGGTCCGGTTGTGCAACCTTGCGGTTGCATTACCGAACCCGGCTAGCAGCAGCCCTTCCCGGACCGCTGCCTCATCACAGCACCAACGTAACCCCCTGAGGAGTGCCTCGGTCGTCTTCATCCTTCCTACGGAGGTTGCCTTCTCACGCGCCGGCGGCGCGTCGACAATGTGGTCGGCCACTGCGACCTTGATCGCTCTGTGATCGGCCACGTTTGTGGCTCGAACGCAGATCAGTGAGTCTGTATCGACAGACTCGTAGACCACGTCGTTCTTAGCGCAATTCGTCAAAGTCAAACAGCGCTGTCCACCCGCCTTTGCACTTGACGTACAAAGGGGGGACAGGCCGCGACTCGTCTTCTCGGGACTTCCTTGCTTGGTCGGCAGACTCAGTGAGGTGCACAACCGAAGAACCCTTCGTAGCGGCAGGTTTCCTCTGCGCGTACTTCTTTCCCATGCTGCGGGGCGCGGAACACGACAATCTGCAGGCGTTGTGAAAACAACTCACGACAATTTGCTTCCCGTGGCGCCCACAGCACAGAAACCTCTTCACAAGCTCTCAACGGCCGAGTAAGCGTCGCGCGCAACGGCAGCGATGCGCTCGCCTCGCTAGCTCAGCACCTAAGCTAAAAGTGCCTGATTATTTATACTGCTTTTACCCTCGCTTCTGACGTAGTGTCAGAGAGAGACAGAAATTATGCCACGGGTAAATTCCCATACGTCAGCCATTTACACATCGCCCTCCTGGCTCTGGTCTAGTGCCCACGCCTCATACATCCCAATAACTTCAAGAGCCGCTGCAGTTCCCTGCCTCGCTGTTGCTTCACACCAAACACATCGTGCGCGCAACAACCCCGTCGTAGCTCCGCGCCCTGTTAACTCTGCCTGGCCTACTGGCTGCCGACTATTACTACACACTGCCAGCGGCCCCAAACTTCATCGCCCAACCGCGCCTTTACTGAATTTTAACAAAATCCCCCTTTTCTACGACTAAGACTAAGACTAACGCTATCACAGCACACTTCCCTCCTATCATCAAGATTCGTCCCGAATCGAAATATAGCAGACGTGGCCTGTGCCTGCGTAAACATACCTTATTCACAAAACTTACATTCTACAGACTAAAACTAATGAGAACATAAAGACATTAACACTACCCCTATACACTGTTTACACTGGTTACCCTTGCCATAGGCAACTGATGTGATGCACCTCCTCTACTGGTGCACGTTTCCACACTCTCCACAAAGCTATACTCAAGAAAAACAGAAAAACGACACACCCTGTGGCTGAAATGCTCACTGTCATTATCTTGTTGTTCTGAGGGCCACGGGTGACATGTACAACCACCTTCGTCCCATGGTCGGACAGAGCATGCCAAACGGGGCCTAGGGCGACGAAGACCAGGGACTGTAGCACCCGTCGTAGTTCTGTAAATTATTGAATAAAGCAATGCTTCCGAATACCGCTGTATCACTCTGCACTGCCCCTTGACGGTATTGAACTTGCTCAGCCTCCTGACGAAATACGGCGCGGTGGGTTCCGGCTTCAATATGGCCAACTTGAGTCCCGGCTTCGACCAGCAATTGCCCCGCAACAGTAACGTCATACTGGTAAGTGGGCTCATACTGACAAGTTCTTTGGAAATCATTCGCTGTTTTGTAAGCACAGAAATGACATAATACTTCATATCAACCCGAGAAGCGTCACTACGTTTCCTCCTCACCTTTTGGATGCTTCTTTTCTCTCTCACGTAGTGTATATAAGTGCAATTGCTATCCGGAAATTAATATCCGATCTAGATTAAACCAAGAATGAGTGCAGGAAATGACATCAGAGAGCACAACAGGTCAGGAAGCAAGCAAGTGTACTATTGGGGCAACAATACTGTACCTCTTACGCCGACAGCAGTCTTTCAGCATGAGCGCTGCAATTGAAATCCCACAACCTGTTAAGTCTGTGAGATGTTACGATTGTTATTGCCGAAAATATCTCACAGCAGCTGATATCCTTCAAGAAGTTTTTTTTTTCTGGATAGAACTTGATGTGTGAATGTATTGTGTTCAATAGCGTTATATGTTTAAATGAAAATCTCAGAAACAGCTCAATCTCTGATGCTACTTAATGCTAGATGCCAATTATCGAAAGTGCCATCGTATGGCATATCAAGCGAAATTTGTGAGTGCATTGAGGATTTTTTGGTCGGGAAGACGCAGCAAGTTACCTTGGATGGATAGTCACCGGCAACTGTTGAAGTAATTTCGGGTATGTCCCAGGGGAGTGTGTTGGGACTCTTGCTGTTTATTTTATTTTTTATTTATTTATTTATTGTTCCGTGGGACCAAATTAAGGAGAAGTCTCCATGGTCATGGAACGAGTCAATACATGAAATTATAACACGATATTAGAAACAGATAATATGAAATATAAAAAAACATATTCAGGTGACAAGTAAGTTTAAATAAAGGAAATCAACAACGTAACACTGGAATTTGCTTAATTTTTTAGCTCTTCCAGGAGCTCCTCGACAGAATAGAAGGAGTGAGCCATGAGGAAACTCTTTAGTTTACACTTAAAAGAGTATGGGCTACTGCTAAGATTTTTGAGTTCTTGTGGTAGCTTATTGAAAATTGATGCAGCAGAATACTGCACTCCTTTCTGCACAAGAGTCAAGGAAGTGCATTCCACATGCAGATTGGATTTCTGCCAAGTATTAACTGAGTGAATGCTGCTAACTCTTGGGAATAGGCTAATATTGTTAACAACAAACGACATTAAAGAAAATATATATGCACAAAAAATGGCTTCCTCTCATGTTAAATCGGTGTCCGGAGGTAAAATAGTCCCCCATTCGGATCTCCTGGGGGGACAACTTGAAAGGAGGCAAAAAATCAAAACTAGAATTGGTACCTGGAATGTCAGAACTCTGCTACAAGCAGGAAAACTAGAAAACCTTAAAAGAGAGATGGAAAAGAATCATATGGACCTCGTAGGAGTTGCTGAGGTAAGATGGAATGGACATGAAGAGTTGCAGTCAGATGAATATGTATTCTACTACTCAGGAGGAGAAGTAAAAGGAATTAATGGAGTAGGAATGATTATGACAAAGGAATTGGCTAAATGTGTGGAATATGTAGACTATGCAAATGACCGGGTTATTGGTGTAAGGCTGAAAGGAGCAAAAAAAGATTTACTAATTGTCCAGGTGTATATGCCAACTTCAGAACATGATGACCAAATTGTAGAGGAAACGTACAGTGTAATAGAGAGAATAATGGACGAAAATAAAAAATGCTGCAAAATAGTAATGAGAGACTGGAACGCCATTGTGGGAGAAGGGAAAGAGGGAAACATAGCAGTCATGGTCTTGGAAAGAGAAATGACAGAGGTGAATGGTTAATTGACTTCTGCAGGGAAAGGCAGCTGATAGCGGCAAACACATGGTTCAAGAACCATAAGAGGAGCCTCTACACTTGGAAATCACCAGGGGATAAATACAGAAACCAAATCGATTTTATACTGTAGAAGAAAGATACAGGAATGGAATCAAGAAGGTGCACACATTACCAGGTGCAGATATTAATAGTGACCACAATTTACTTATGGCAGAAATAGAAATAAGAATGAAAAAACTGAAAAAGGCGACAATGGTGAAGAAGTGGGATTTAGAGAAGATAAGGTCCAACAAAGAACAAATTACAGAAATGCTGTCTCGGGACTTTCTAAACACATTACGAGACAAAGAAGCACCTGATAATGCCAACGAGTACTGGAATATGCTGAAAGAAGGAATCATTAAAGCAGGACAGCAAAATATAGGATATGTAAAAGGGAAAAGTCAAAAAAACTATGGGTCACATAAGAAATGATTTCCAAGATGGAGATGAGAAGAAAATTGAAAAACAAGAACACTGAAGATGCAAGAAAGATATACCGAAGGTTAAATAACGAACTGCGAAGAGAAACATAGCAGGCTAGGAAAAAATGGCTAAAAGAGAAATGTGATGAAATTGAAGAACTGGACAGGAAGGGAAGATACGACTTACTATAAAACAGAGTAAAGACTATGACATGGGAGCAAAACAGAGCAGGAAGTGCTACTATGGAAATTTTGAGTAAAGACGAAGAGGTAGTGTACAAAGATCGTGACGATGTCCTCCAGAGATGGGAAGAATATATAAAAGAGCTATATGACACAAATAGCAAACCAGAAACTCTGGAACTTGAATCACACAACAGTGTAAGTGATGAAGAGAAAGGACCGACCATCATAATGGAAGAAGTAAAGTCTGCCATTGCTGCAATGAAAAATTGCAAAGCAGTAGGTACAGACACAATACCGGGAGAAATACTAAAATGCTTGAACCACAATGGAATAAGAGAAATATTGAGGTTATGTAATAAAATATATGACAGTGGTGAATGGCCTGAGGACTTTTTGTCAACAGTAATGATTCCATTACCGAAAAAACAAGGAACCAAGAAATGCAGCGAGCACAGGACAATCAGCCTCATTTCACATGCAGCCAAAGTGATGTTGAGAATAATTAATAAAAGACTTGAAAAAGTAATAGAGGAGAATCTCGGCGAGGAGCAGTTTGGCTTTAGACGGAATACGGGCACCAGAGATGCAATTGGGCTCCCACGAATCTTGGGAGAAAGGTTTATTGAAAAAGGAAGAGACCTATATATGTGCTTCATCGATTTAGAAAAGGCATTTGACAATGTGGTTTGGGACAAGCTGGCGACTATTATGAGGGAAAAGAGAGTGGACTGGAAAACCAGAAGACTTATAAACTCATTATACCTTAATCAAAAAGTTTCAGTTAAAGTGAGAGGAGAAAGTACAAACTGGATCAGACTAGGGAAAGGAGTAAGACAAGGATGCTGTTTATTACCTACTCTTTTCAAACTGTACTTGGAAAATATGATTGACCAATGCTCATTAGATGACAAAGGAGTAGAAATTGGAGAAAGAAGAGTAGGATGCTTGAGATTTGCTGATGACATGGTCCTTCTAGCCACAGGGGAAAAAGAACTACAGGATTTGGTGGACACCATTGCAACTAACGGAAAAAAATATGGAATGAAAATTAACACAAATAAAACAAAAGTATTGGCAATAGGAGGAAATAAGGAAATAAAAATTATGCTGAATGGAGAAACACTAGAACAGGTGCAAAATTTTAAGTATCTTGGAAGCAGGATAGACACCGACTGGAAGTGCACCACAGAAATTAAAACAAGGATAGCAATGGCAAAAGAGGCGTTTTATAAGAAAGGGAGAATCTTCTGCAGCGGTCTGGACAGAGAACTCAGAAAGAGACTCATAAAATATCTTGTATGGAGTGTTCTTCTATATGGCGCTGAAACATTGACTATGAGGAAAAAAGACAGAGAAAGGCTTTTGAGATCTGGACATGGCGGAAGATGGAAAGAATAAGTTGGATGGACAGAGTAAAAAATGAAGAGGTACTGAGAAGAGTGGGAGAGAAAAGACAGTTACTAGATGTAATAAAGAGAAGAAAAAGAAATTGGATTGGGCATATATTAAGAAAGAATGACGGACTGATAAAAACAGTTTTATAAGGCTATGTAGAAGGGAAAACGAAGCGAGGAAGGAAGAGATTCCAGATACTGGATGACATGATGGACGGTATAACATACAGCAGCCTTAAGAAGGAAGCAATGGATCACAGAAAATGGAGAGGCAAAGGACCTGCTAATATAGCAGATAACTGATGATGATGATACTGTGAGGGCAATGTCAGAATTCCCAGACAATTGAATAGGGGTCGACAAGAGGTTCTCGAACTTACACCACATATAGCTCGAACAGCCCGTTTTTGAGCAAAAAATACCCTTTTTGAATCAGAAGAATTACCCCAAAAAATAATACCATACGACATAAGCGTATGAAAATATGCGAAGTAGACTACTTTTCGTGTTGAAGTGTCACTTATTTCAGATACTGTTCTAATGGTAAATAAAGCAGCATTTGGTTTCTGAACAAGCTTACTATCTATCCGAACGCCTAGGAACTTGAACTGTTCCGTCTCGCTTATAATATGCCCATTCTGTCTGGTCAAAATATCGGTTCTTGTTGAATTGTGAGTTAGAAACTGTAAAAACTGAATCTTACTGTGATTTAGCATCAAATTATTTTCCACAAGCCACGAACTTATTTCATGAACTACATTATTTGATACTGTTTCAATATTACACACAAGATCCTTCACTACCAAGCTGGTGTCATCAGCAAACAGAAATATTTTTGAATCACTTGTAGTACTAGAAGGCATATCATTTATATAAATGAGAAACAGCCGGGGGCCCAGCACCGACCCTTGGGGAACGCCCCACTTAACAGTGCCCCATTGGCACTGAACATCACTACCACTCTCAATATTGCGGAGAATTACCTTCTGCTTTCTATTCTTAAAGTAAGAGGCGAACCAATTGTAAGCTACTCCCCTTACTCCATAATGGTCCCACTTCTGCAGTAATATTTTGTGGTCAACACAGTCAAAAGCCTTCGTTAAATCAAAGAAAATACCTAGCGTTCGCAACCTTTTATTTAATCCGTCCAAAACCTCACAGAGAAAAGAGAATATAGCATTTTCAGTTGTTAAACCATTTCTAAAACCAAACTGAACATTTGACAGCAAACTATGTGAATTTAAATGTTCCAGTAACCTTGTATATACAACCTTCTCGATAACTTTAGCAAACACCGATGGCATAGAAATAGGTCTATAATTGTCAATATATCCCTGTCTTTCTTTTTATAAAGTGGCTTCACTACCGAGTACTTTAATCGGTCAGGAAACCGACCACTCCTAAAGGAAAAGTTACAGATATGGCTCAGTACATAGAACAATACTTCAGTATTCTGCTAGATACCCCGTCATATCCATGACAGTTCTTGGTCTTTAGTGATTTAATTATTAACTCAATCTCCCTCTTGTCAGTATCATGGAGGAGCATTTCAGGTAACAGTCTCGGAACACTTTTTTCTAAGAGCGCTATATGATTCCCTGTTGGGACTAGGTTTCTATTTAGTTCACCTGCTATATTCAGAAGTGATTATTAAATACTGTACATATATGCGACTTCTCAGTAACACGAACATTCCCACTACGCACTGATTCTATATCCTCTACCTGTCTCTGCAGACCAGCCACTTCCTTTACGACTGACCATATGGTTTTAATTTTATCCTGAGACTTAGCTATTCTATCTGCATACCACATACTTTTTGCCTTCCTAATAACGTTTTTAAGCACCTTACAATACTGTTTGTAATGGGCTGCTGAATTTAGATTCTGACTGTTTCTAACGTTTTGATATAATTGCCACTTTGTTC
The DNA here is from genome assembly GCF_023898315.1 of Schistocerca nitens. NCBI lineage: Eukaryota > Metazoa > Arthropoda > Insecta > Orthoptera > Acrididae > Schistocerca > Schistocerca nitens. The sequence goes on along the minus strand of NC_064617.1, from coordinate 672,577,108 downwards.
TACAAGATATTCTTATCCCATTAGTCAGCCACCCAGGCTGCCTGTTTCCGTTAGTACCCTGTTTTGAACGTTCTAACGGAAAGCAACTTTCAAAGAGCACGAGAAAAGTCTTGAGAAAAGCATTATATTTATATTTATATTATACTGTTCATGTTGTATGTTCATGACCTTGCTCACAGCATTAAGAGTGAGCTCAGATGTTCCGCAGAAAATGCAGTTATCTATAATGAAGTACAATCTGAAAAAAGCTGCACAAATATTCACTCAGACAGTGATAAGATTTCAGTCAGGGTGGCTCGGAGAATGTCATCTTGCTTTAAATGTTGTTGTTGTTGTGGTCTTCAGTCCTGAGACTGGTTTGATGCAGCTCTCCATGCTACTCTATCCTGTGCAAGCTTCTTCATCTCCCAGTACCTACTGCAACTTACATCCTTCTGAATCTGCTTAGTGTATTGATCTCTTGGTCTCCCTCTACGATTTTTACCCTCCACGCTGCCCTCCAATGCTAAATTTGTGATCCCTTGATGCCTCAAAACATGTCCTACCAACCGATCCCTTCTTCTAGTCAAGTTGTGCCACAAACTTCTCTTCTCCCCAATCCTATTCAATACCTCCTCATTAGTTACGTGATCTACCCACCTTATCTTCAGCATTCTTCTGTAGCACCACATTTCGAAAGCTTCTATTCTCTTCTTGTCCAAACTGGTTATCGTCCATGTTTCACATCCATACATGGCTACACTCCATACAAATACTTTCAGAAACGACTTCCTGACACTTAAATCTATACTCGATGTTAACAAATTTCTCTTCTTCAGAAACGATTTCCTTGCCATTGCCCGTCTACATTTTATATCCTCTCTACTTCGACCATCATCAGTTATTTTACTCCCTAAATAGCAAAACTCCTTTACTACTTTAAGTGTCTCATTTCCTAATTTAATCCCCTCAGCATCACCCGATTTAATTTGACTACATTCCATTATCCTCGTTTTGCTTTTGTTGATGTTCGTCTTATATCCTCCTTTCAAGACACTGTCCATTCCGTTCAACTGCTCTTCCAAGTCCTTTGCTGTCTCTGACAGAATTACAATGTCATCGGCGAACCTCAAAGTTTTTACTTCTTCTCCATGAATTTTAATACCTACTCCGAATTTTTCTTTTGTTTCCTTTACTGCTTGCTCAATATACAGATTGAATAACATCGGGGAGAGGCTACAACCCTGTCTCGCTCCTTTCCAAACCACTGCTTCCCTTTCATGCCCCTCGACTCTTATAACTGCCATCTGGTTTCTGTACAAATTGTAAATAGCCTTTCGCTCCCTATATTTTACCCCTGCCCCCTTCAGAATTTGAAAGAGAGTATTCCAGTTAACGTTGTCAAAAGCTTTCTCTAAGTCTACAAATGCTAGAAACGTACGTTTGCCTTTTCTTAATCTTTCTTCTAAGATAAGTCATAAGGTTAGTATTGCCTCACGTGTTCCAACATTTCTACGGAATCCAAACTGATCTTCCCCGAGGTCCGCTTCTACCAGTTTTTCCATTCGTCTGTAAAGAATTCGCGTTAGTATTTTGCAGCTGTGACTTATTAAACTGATTGTTCGGTAATTCTCACATCTGTCAACACCTGCTTTCTTTGGTATTGGAATTATTATATTCTTCTTGAAATCTGTGGTTATTTCGCCTGTCTCATACATCTTGCTCACCAGATGGTAGAGTTTTGTCATGACTGGCTCTCCCAAGGCCATCAGTAGTTCTAATGGAATGTTGTCTACTCCCGGGGCCTTGTTTCGACTCAGGTCTTTCAGTGCTCTGTCAAACTCTTCACGCAGTATCTTATCTCCCATTTCATCTTCATCTACAACCTCTTCCATTTCCATAATACTGTCCTCAAGTACATCGCCCTTGTATAAACCCTCTATATACTCCTTCCACCTTTCTGCCTTCCCTTCTTTGCTTAGAACTGGGTTGCCATCTGAGCTCTTGATATTCATACAAGTGGTTCTCTTCTCTCCAAAGGTCTCTTTAATTTTCCTGTAGGCAGTATCTATCTTACCCCTAGTGAGACAAGCCTCTACATCCTTACATTTGTCCTCTAGCCATCCCTGCTTAGCCATTTTGCACTTTCTGTCGATCTCATTTTTGAGACGTTTGTATTCCCTTTTGCCTGCTTCATTTACTGCATTTTTATATTTTCTCCTTTCATCAATTAAATTCAATATTTCTTCTGTTACCCACGGATTTCTATTAGCCCTCGTCTTTTACCTACTTGATCCTCTGCTGCCTTCACTACTTCATCCCTCAGAGCTACCCATTCTTCTTCTACTGTATTTCTTTCCCCCATTCCTGTCAATTGTTCCCTTATGCTGTCCCTGAAACTCTCTACAACCTCTGGTTCTTTCAGTTTATCCAGGTCCCATCTCCTTAAATTCCCACCTTTTTGCAGTTTCTTCAGTTTCAATCTGCAGTTCATAACCAATTGATTGTGGTCAGAATCCACATCTGCCCCAGGAAATGTCTTACAATTTAAAACCTGGTTCCTAAATCTCTGTCTTACCATTACATAATCTATCTGATACCGATTAGTATCTCCAGGATTCTTCCAGGTATACAACCTTCTTTTATGATTCTTGAACCAAGTGTTAGCTATGATTAAGTTATGCTCTGTGCAAAATTCTACAAGGCGGCTTCCTGTTTCATTTCTTCCCCCCAATCCATATTCACCTACTATGTTTCCTTCTCTCCCTTTTCCTACTGACGAATTCCAGTCACCCATGACTATTAAATTTTCGTCTCCCTTCACTACCTGAATAATTTCTTTTATCTCGTCATACATTTCATCAATTTCTTCATCATCTGCAGAGCTAGTTGGCATATAAACTTGTACTACTGTAGTAGGCATGGGCTTTGTGTCTATCTTGGCCACAATAATGCGTTCACTATGCTGTTTGTAGTAGCTAACCCGCACTCCTATTTTTTTATTCATTATTAAACCTACTCCTGCATTACCCCTATTTGATTTTGTATTTATAACACTGTAATCACCTAACCAAAAGTCTTGTTCCTCCTGCCACCGAACTTCACTAATTCCCACTATATCTAACTTTAACCTATCCATTTCCCTTTTTAAATTTTCTAACCTACCTGCCCGATTAAGGTATCTGACATTCCACGCTCCGATCCGTAGAATGCCAGTTTTCTTTCTCCTGACGACGACGTCCTCTTGAGTAGTCCCCGCCCGGAGATCCGAATGGGGGACTATTTTACCTCCGGAATATTTTACCCAAGAGGACGCCATCATCATTTAATCATACAGTAAAGCTGCATGTCCTCGGGAAAAATTACGGCTGTAGTTTCCCCTTGCTTTCAGCCGTTCGCAGTACCAGCACAGCAAGGCCGTTTTGGTTAATGTTACAAGGCCAGATCAGTCAATCATCCAGACTGTTGCCCCTGCAACTACTGAAAAGGCTGCTGCCCCTCTTCAGGAACCACATGTTTGTCTGGCCTCTCAACAGATACCCCTCCGTTGTGGTTGCACCTACAGTACGGCCATCTGTATCGCTGAGGCACGCAAGCCTCCCCACCAACGGCAAGGTCCATTTTTCATGGGGTTCAGCAATGAAAAATGGAAAACTGTGTGCTTGACAAAAACGAAATAATGTGCTATCGTATGACTAATACACGAGTCAGAGCTGGAATCGGACAACTTATACATAGGTGTCAAAATATGTAGGCATGTGAAATGGAAAGATCATGTTGGTTCATTCATAAGTAAGAGAGGTTTCAGACTTCGGTTTATTGGTAGAATACTAGGAAAATGCGACCAGTCCACAAAAGAAGACCGCTTCTAAATTATTCGCGTGACCCTCCAAGAACATTGTTCAAAAGCATGGGACCCATACCAAACAGGATTAACAGAGGATATTGAATATACACAGAGAAGAACGCCGCGAATAGTCACAGGTTTGTTTGACCTGTGGGAGAATGCCACGGAGATACTGAAGAAACTGAACTTCCATGTGCTTGAAGACAGACACAAAGTATCCAGTCAATGCCTACTCACAGTTTTAAATGAAGCATCTACGAATAAACATCCGCGTTTGTATCCCTCCCGTAAGTATCGCTAGGACAAGATTAGACAAGATTAGACTACATTAAATTTATTGGCAACTGGGAACACGGACAATACATGCATCATGCATGTCCAAAGGAACTTTACATCGTAATTCAGAATAACACATACAATGCAATATCGTATTTATCCGCCGACACCGGGCAAGAGACTTTCAAGTAAAATGTCTCACCTGCACTGGAAGGTCCATAATCGATGTACGAGTACAGGTTGTACACGCCTGGTTGACGACATATGGAAGTTTGGGTCTGGTTGTGATTCGTGGACGGATAGCCAAATGTAAGGCAACCGTGATTAAGAGGGAAATCCAGGTTAGAGTCCGCGGTCCGGTGCAAAATTTCACTGTCGTTATTCCATACTATTGGTGACGGTTGTCCACATTGCGAATATATTTAAGGTATTTCATACGGCTGTAGCTGCCGCAGTGCCTTTTCCTTTGGACATAAACGCATATTGTGGCGGGCAGTTAGATTGCGGTATTTAACAAATCGTGGGCAGGAGTACAACTAAACCAGTTACTTATTATTAGCGTAACATGAGGTTTCATTTAATCGCTGCCTCTCCCGGCTAAAGATAGTTATTCTGTTAAAGAGATCTCCGCCTGGGAACGTGTAACAATGTTGTCTGTCAAGCAGTGTAAACAGCACTAAGTTCATGCCAAAGAGTGATCTCATACAATTTACCGCTACTGTTTTTCATGGTGGCAACACTTTTCCTTAAGCAAAATGAACAGTATTTACACACAGTACCACAGGCACACAACGCTAACGTTATCTTTTCTGTCAAAAATATTTTATGAAAGTTCTTACGAAATAATTAGGCTTCATACATTACCAGAGAACAATTTTTTTATCGTGTAGGATGCTGTTTGCACTGTATTTTAAGATTATTCACAATCTAAGTGGAATTTGTTTCCTCTGAGTGGGTTTTGGGCCACCAATACACAATTATTATCGCTATAACTGACCATCAAGATTTATGTCTGTTTAAAAATTCAATTTAAAACTGCCGCTGCAATATTTCACTAAGATGGTAGCTAACATATGACAATCACTTATCGATTCTGGTCCAGGCATTGTTTTACTATTAACAGATAATATATATTAAATCTTTTCGGCACCTTTACTACATCCATTAACATTTAAAAGTAATTTTCAATGTTAGTCACTTACTATTCAGCATTGTACCAATAAACCGCGCTGTAGATCAATAGCCGCTAATTGTTGCGCTCCATTGGTGCTGAACAAAAAAAACTTAACAAGAATCATACAAAAATAAAATTTTAAACACACGTCTTGATTTCCGCGACACAAAAACTCTATTTTCAAATATTATTTATCAACATAATACGGTTTTTACAGACCTCTGTGCTACAAGACATCAATCACGTCCTATCAGTACAACAGCTCGAACAGGTAATAGAATTCAAGAAGAATTATAGATAACAAAAGATGGAAATTTTCATCATCTTTATCCGTAGGTATTGTCTGAGATACAGATTTTCATAGAATATTATATTATGTCATTGACAATAATTATTTATTATTTTAGTAACGATTAAGTCCTTTTTTATTAATATCACTAGATTGATGACTCAGATTCCATACACAATGATGTCGTATTTTCTGAATGAATGTATGCGTGGATATTACAATATCCAAAGGAACTTTGCATCGAAATTCAGAATATCGTAGATTAGACTAGTTCCGGCGAGCACAGAGATTTTTAAAGTTATTCTTTCCGTGCTCTCTACGTGGGTGGAACATGGAAAAGCCATAAAAACTGGTACAATGAGATATACCCCCTGCCACGCACGTCACAATGATGCACGGTATGGACGTAGATGTATATAATGTTCATACTGATAAGATATATTTATGTTGACAGCAGGGAAGAAATCTTTCAGAAAACTATTGCCAAAATTCAAGAAAATAGACGTTTCATAACATCTCAAGATTAACAGCAATTTATCCATATTTCTCACATAAAGTCGCCCTTCGAAAATTTTGTGACCATGAGATCTGTGCACAATGGCTACATTAAGTTGTTTCTGATAACCAGAAAACACAAACTATGATGCTTTCCTTCTGCTTTATCTCACATTCTGATGCAGAATGAGGAGAACGTCTCATAACACTTTTTAACAACAATGAGAGTTGATTAGTCTTGCTGAAACTGGTATAAAATCGTAATTAATGGACACTGAGATGACAATAATTTTGGGATAGTGATACGCACATAATAAGACGGCGGTTTTGTCGCATATAAAGGTATAAAAAAGCAGTGCATTGTTGGAGCTGTCATTCGTTCTCAGGTGATTCACGTGAAACGGCATGCGACGTAATTACGGCCACACAGATTTTGAACGCGGAATGGCATTTGAAGCTAGACACATGGGGCATTCCATTTCGGAAACCGTTAGGAATTCAATATTCCGCGATCCACAGCGCCAACAATGTGTCGGCATTACCAAATTTCAGGTATTACCCCTCACCACAGACAACACAGTGACCGATGCAACGCGGCGTGAAATAACCGCAGAAAGCAATATGGGTCGTACGACAAATTTATCCTTTAGAACATTGAGGAGAAATTTGAAGTTAATGGGCTACGGCCACAGAGGATCGACGCGAGAGCCTTTGCTGACAGCACGATATCGCGTGCAGCGTCACTACTGGGCTTGTGACCATATCGATGGGACCCTTCACGACTGGGAAACTGCGGCCTAGTCAGATGAGCCTCGATTTCAGCTGGTACGAGCTGAGGGTAGGTTCGAGTGTCACCCAGACCGCACGAAACAACGGACCCAAGCTATACGAACAAGGCATTGTGCAAGCTGGTGGTAGGTCCCTAATGGTGTGGGCTGTGTTTACATGGAATGCACTGGGTCCTCTGTTCCAGCTCAACCGATAACTGACTGCATACGCTTATGTTCGGCTACTTGGAGACTACACTACTGGCCATTAAAATTGCTACACCACGAAGATGACGTGCTACAGACGCGAAATTTAATCGACAGGAAGAAAATGCTGTGATATGCAAATGATTAGCTTTTCAGAGCATTCACACAATGTTGGCGCCGGTGGCGACACCTACAACGTCCTGACATGAGGAAAGTTTCCAATCGATTTCTCACACACAAACAGCAGTTGTCCGGCTTTGCCTGGTGAAACGCTGTTGTGATGCCTCGTGTAAGGAGGAGAAATGCGTACCGTCACGTTTCCGACTTTGATAAAGGTCAGTTTGTACCCTATCGAGATTGCGGTTTACCGTATCGCGACATTCCTGCTCGCGTTGGTCAAAATCCAATGACTGTTAGCAGAATATGGAATTGGTGGGATCCGGAGGGTAATACGGAATGCCGTGCTGAATCCCAACGGCCTCGTATCACTAGCAGTCGAGATGACAGGCATCTTACCTGCATGGCAGTAACGGATCGTGCAGCCACGTCTTGATCCCTGAGTCAACAGATGGGGACGTTTGCCAGACAACAACCGTCTGCAAGAACAGTTTGACGACGTTTGCATCAGCATGAACTATCAGCTCGGAGACCATTGCTGCGGTTACCCTTGACGCTGCATCACAGACAGGAGCGCCTGCTATGGTGTACTCAACGACGAACCTGGGTGCACGAATGGCAAAACGTCAATTTTTCGGATGAATCCAGGTTCTGTTTACAGCATAATGATGGTCGCATCAGTGTTTGGCGATATGGCGGTGATCGCACATTGGAGCGTGTATTCGTCATCGCTATACTGGCGCATCACCCTGCGTGATGGTATGGGGTGCCATTGGTTACACGTCTCGGTCACCTCTTGTTCGCATTGACGGCACTTTGAACAGTGGACGTTACATTTCAGATGTATTACGACCCGTGGCTCTACCCTTCATTCGATCCCTGCGAAACCCTACATTTCAGCAGGATAATGCACGACCGCATGTTGCAGGTCCTGTACGGGCCATTCTGGAAACAGAAAATGTTCGACTGCTGCCCTGGCCAGCATATTCTCCAGATCTCTCACCAACTGAAAACGTCTGGTCAATGGTGGCCGAGCAACTGGCTCGTCACAATACGCCAGTCACTACTCTTGATGAACTGTGGTATCGTGTTGAAGCTGCATGGGCAGCTGTACCTGTACACGCCATCCAAGCTCTGTTTGACTCAATGCCCAGGCGTATCAAGGCCATTATTACGGCCAGCTGTGGTTGTTCCGGGTACTGATTTTTCAGGATCTATGCACCCAAATTGCGTGAAAATGTAATCACATGTCAGTTCTAGTATAATATATTTGTCCAATGAATACAAGTTTATCGTCTACATTTCTCTTGGTGTAGAAATTTTAATGGCCAGTAGTGTATTTGCAGCCATCCATGAACATCGTGTTCTCTAACATGTCACTGGGCCACAGTTGCTCGCGACTGGTATGAAGATTATTCTGGACAATTCGAGTGAATGATTTGATTACACAGAACGCCCGACATGAATCCCATAGAACATTTATGGGACGTATCGAGACGTCAAATCGTGCACAAAATCCTGCATCGGAAACACTTTGCAATTATGGACGGCTATAGAGGTAGCATGGCTCAGTTTTTCCTTAGGGGACTTCCAACAACTTCTTGAGTCCCTGCCACAACGAAGTGCTGCACTACGCCGGGCAAGTTCGTCTCGATATAAGGAGATATCCCATGACTTTTGTCATCTCGGTGTAAGGTTGTAGTACAAACCAAAAAGAGCCATATTAGGGATCCACAGACCGTTAGGCTGAACGTGCTGTGTGGATGCTATCAGGGGACAGTTTTTCGTAATTAATCCCTAGTCCCTAAATAATAATCCAATACTTTCCCAAATAACAAGTCTTAAAAAGAAAGTTTTAAATAGTCTTATTGACTAACTGTCTTGCGACAACACTTTGTGCTAATGAAGCTGCTTATAACATCTTCAGAGCTCAGATATCTTACAGTATCACTTTCAGTACTGAGAAAAGCCAAAATTGGTGTTAGGTAATACAAATGAAAGAATTTATTCGAAAGATGCTGATATAGTTCACTGCATACATAAAGGAGGCTGAAAGAATTCAGAGACTCACTATGAGGATAGTAACATGTCCGATATAACCCATACGAAAGCGTAAGAAAGATACTTGGACAGCTTAAATATGAATCTTTGGGGTGAGGCAACTTTTTCTAGCGAAACCCTGTTTGGTAAATTTAGAGAATCAGCATAATTATCAGGAAGATCGACAGTTCTACTACTACCATTTTGTGTCTCAACGAGGCACCATGAAACCAAGATGAGAGAGATTATGGCACACACGTAGTAATATATTTCACCTTTCCTCAGTCATTATGCTAGTCGAATAGGATAGAAATCCTATAACATACAAGGTGTATCAAAAAGAATCATCCGATTTTTAAAAAAAAATCATTACTTATGTTGCTTCCTTGGTTCACAGTCCCATTGGATAATGTTGTGGAAGCTGCACAATATTTCGACGAGACAGCTACTCGTCTTCTTCAGGTGCTGACTGATATGTTGCTGTTTTTTTTCTTTATTGTACTTTCATGCCGCTGCCCATATGGGCATGGGAGGGCTGGCATGGCAGCAGCACAGTCCATCACTATTCAGCCAAATGACTTTAACACAAATACATGAAAGAGGGACTCTTACAGAAAATGGGGGTAAAATGGGGACATAAAAAATACAGTAAATGGAGATGATGGGAGTAAAATATACATTAATATGGAGACATGCATTGGGGGACAGTTAAAAAGTCGACATAAAGTTAAAAGAACACAGTTGGCAATTTGTTGCGCACTTAAAATCACTAGAGTCAAAAATAAGTTAAAAGACAGCCACAGTATAAAAATCACACAGACATTTAAAAAACTCTGGAAACGACGGAACACTCTCGAGGAATAAAAACTGCTGGGAGGGACCTGCCAAGGGGCTGGAGGCCGGGAAGGAGGGAAAAACAGGGGAGGAAGATGCAGTGGGGGACTGGGGGTGGGGGTTGGAAGAGAAGAAGGGGGGCAGAAGGCACACCAAGAGGCAGGAGATGGTTGGGCAGGAGATAAAGAGGGAAGACAATGCAAGAGGGAGTGCAGTGACACAGAAGGGAGCTGCAGGAGAGGGAGAGGGTGTAGGAGGGGGAAAACCGCTCAGGGGAAGAGAAGGGGAGGGGAGAGGGTGCTGTGAGGAATAGGGGGAAGAGGAAGGTGGGGTTAGAGTAGGCAGGAGGGGTAGATATCAGGGCAAAGCTCGTTATCTGGGGGAGGGGTTAGGTGCTGTAAGTTGCTTTGGGAAAAGAAGCGAAGAATGTGGAGATGGAGAGAGGGTGTGACACAATTGTAAAGGCACAGCAGTGGGCTGGGAGTAGAGAAGAAGAGGGACACCAGTGGGTGGGGGGATCGAGTTGGTGGACGATAAACAGGGTTTAGATGTGTTCAAGCAAAAGAAGGTGGGTAAAGGGGACAAGGTCATAGAGGATGCTCATGGGGGACAGATGGCGGATGCGGAAGGCAATGCAGAGTGCATGGCATTCTAGGATTTGGAGGGCTTTGTAGAGTCTGGGAGGGGCGAAAATCCAAGTGACGCTGGCATAACAAAGTATGGGGTGGATCAAGGATATGTAGGTGTGAAGGATGGTGGAAGGACGCAATCCCAATGTCTGGCCAGACAGGAGTTTCAGGAGGCAGAGTCTGATGTGGGCTTTGTGTTGCATCGTAAGGAGATGGGGAGTCCATGTGAGGTGGCAGTCAAGGGTGAGGCCAAGGTATTTGAGGGTAGGAGTGAGGTTAGATAGAAATCATGGAGATGGAAGGAGCGGGTGGTGCAGCTTATGACGATTGTCTGGGTCTTGGAGGAGTTGATACGAAGGAACCACTGGTTGCACGAAGTGGTGAACTGGTCTAGGTGGGTTTGGAGGGTACGCTAGGACCATTGAAGGGTAGGATATAGGGCCAGGAAGGTGTGTCATAAGCAAATTGGAGGAGATGGACAGGTAGGAGAGGTTTGGGCATATCAGCAGTATACAGGAGACAGAGGAGAGGGGAAAGAATGGACCCTTGGGTCACACTGGTTGAGGGATGGAAGGTACGGGAGCTGGAATTGTGATATTGGAGGGACAATGGAAGAGGAAGGAAGGAACGAGACGGATGAAATTGATAGGGAGAGCATAGGTCTGGAGTTTGAAGAGGAGTCCGGGATGCCAGACACGGTCATAGGTGTTCTGAAGGTCGAGGGAAACAGACAGCAGAGTGACTGGAGTTAAGTTGGAGGGAAAGAAGACTGGTAAGGTTAAGGAGCTGGTAATTGGCTGAGAAGGAGGGCCAGAAGCCACACCTGGGTAAGGGGAAGGAGGTGGAGCTGGTTAAGGTGAAGGTGGCGATGAATATGGCAGGAGAGGATGGACTCAAAGACATTACTGAACACGGAGGTGAGGAAGAAGAGACGATAGGAACAGCTGTCAGAGGGAGCAGCAGGACATGAGAAGTCTTCTGCAGGTCAGGGTAAAAGCCAGTGGAGAGGAGGACATTGTTCAGGGTAGCAAGTGCAGCCAGGAAGGATAGTGGGATTCCTTGAGCTGGCAGAAGGTGACACCATAATGACAAGGGGCGGTGTTGTGTCTGGAGCATAGGATGAGTGTGATGTCATGTGCAGTGATGGGAGTGTTGATGTTTGAAGGAGGTAACTGATCCAAGTACTGGAAACTAGGGGCGAGTGGAGGGAGAGAGGTATCAGTGTGGTCAAGGATGGTGGGGAAGAGGGAGTAATCAACATGGGGAATAGAAGGACATCGGATAGGTGGGAAGCAAAATGGTTAGCCTTACTGAGGTTTTCAGGGAAGGGGCGATTGTCATGGAGAGTGGGGTAATGGGGGGTGGGATAGCTACCAGTAAGGTGGTGGAAGTTTGACCAGTACTTGGAGGAGTTGACAGGGAGGATGAAGTTGAGGCATGTGCATGTCTGGCGCCAGCCCTGGCGTTTCTTTGCTGTAAGGAGGTTCCAGATGTGTCGATGTAATTGCCAGTGGCGGATGAGTGTATCCCAGTGGAGGAAGGAGTGGTAGAGGAGGCATAGGGTGGTGAGGGTGAATGAGTTTGGTAGGAATGTAGGCCTCCACAGCGTAGTGATGGTCTTCTGAAGGAAGGAAGAGGCATATGTGATGTCAGTGGGATGGTGAAAGGTGAGGGCGTGGTTGTCGACCTGTGAGGCAATGGATTCCCGGTAGGGATCACAGTCAGCTCGTCGGTAGTCGTGGATGGACTTCAGAGGGGCAGCTGGGCAGGAGGCTGGTCACTACCAATGGGATCAAGGATATCTGTGGCGATACGACCAAGTAGGTTAGGGGAAGCTAGGATAACATCTGAGGTGGAGCTACTTTCAGGACAGGTGTGTTGTGGAAGATGAACAACGTCACCATGGAGGGTGGTGAGGAACTGATTCCAGTGCCAAAGGGTGGCAGGGAACAGCTGAGGATGTTGAATTCGGCGGCAATAACATAGGTGGAGAAGGTATGAGCAACATGGGAAATGAAGTCTTAGGGGAGGGGATCTGTGGGACAGATGTAGATGGTGGCACAGGTGATGGTGGGGGAGGGAAAAAGATGCTGAGGAGAATGTGTTCAGTCAGGTCATTGAGCAGGGGTTGTGGCTGGACAGGGAGGTGCTTGAGGTGGCTAATAGCGACCCTGCCTCAGGCGAGGGAGTGGGACTGTCGGTGCTGTGAAGGAGATAGGTTGAGGTGTGGACAACATGGTGAGGTTGGAGGAAGGTTTCATTAGGAACGAAGGAGTCGAGCTGGTACTGAGATAGGGTATGCATGAAGCGGTATTTGTTGGTATGTAGGGAGCAAATGTTGAGGTAGAGGAGACAATATTGTTGATGTGCCAGGAGGTGGGAGGGGGGAAGGAAGCAGGGAGAGGAGAGAATGACTTAAATGAGGGTATCTAGGTGGGTGAAGGTAAAGTGGACCTGGTTGTGGAGGTAGGTGGCATAGGTATTCAGATGTAATATAGAGCAGGTGGCAAGGGAAATCTGCTGGAGGGTGTGGGGGCATTGGAAGCGGTGGATGTTCTGCAGGATGATGATCAGGAACTTGATGATGTCTTCAGCCTTAGGGAGAGGGAGGCGGGAATTGTGGGGTGGATGGGCTAGTCAATAGGGTGAACAGGGACAGTAAGCTCAGGGTTAGTGGGAGGGGTTTTCGCTTTGTATTTGGAGGAGTAGGTGGGATGGGGTTCATTGCAGGTGTTGCAGGAAGGGGAGAGGCAAGGTTAGGACACTGTTTAAGGAAGTGGAGGCTTTACAATGGGGGCAGGTAGGGGGTTCTTGCAGTTTGGGGTGATGTGGTCATTCTACAGAAGAAGCACTGGCAGCAGTAGGAATGAGGAGGGGAATGGGACAGGTTAACAGCGTGGTGGCAGTTGAAAATCAGGGCTCCCTGTGTGAGGACGTGATCGATGGAGGAGGCTGACTGAATAAAGAGGCGCATAAGGAAGGTGGGGCCAAAGGAGTTGTAAATACGACGGGCCGAGCGAATTTCCAGGTTCGGGTGGGCTTTCAGTTCCGCCAACCACCTCCGCCTCTGTGATCACAGGGCTGAGTTTTGTGATCATGGTGGTGAGGGTTGGTGGACGACGAGGGGGTTGGGGCTGATGAGGAGAGGAGGATGTAAGGAAAGGGGTGAGGGATGCATGGGGGCCAAAGGTGATGTGATGAAGGTGCTGGAGGAGCTCGGTATGGAAATAGGGAGAGGAGGATTTAATGAGGACAGAGTCTTTGTGAATGATAAGTAGGGCAATGGGGGCACTGGGGATCTATTTGCAGATTTCAAGGGTGAGGGTGTGGGCATCTAGGAATTTCGGATCAGGGTTGGCAAGGACGAAGGTATACAGGGCGCAGGCTGTGGAGGCAGGAGTAGGGGTGGTATCCATGGTGGGATCAGAGGGAAGAGTGGTGGGCAGTGGTTTTTTGGAGAAGGGGATGGAGGTGAGGTCGCCACTTGGGCACTTGGGAGGTTTCTTGGCAGGTGCGCCTGGGAGGAGGGGTAACCAGATGGATGGGGAGGTGGTGGGAAACAGACCCCTCTTGTGAGGTGGCAGCACTGGGAATGGAGGTGGGGCACTCTGTGGTGGCGACTGTTAAGCAGTTGGCAGTGACTTGGAGGGGAAGCAGGAGTAGTTGTAGGAGTAGTTGTAGCAGGGCAGGCGGGGAGGGGGGGGAGGAAATTGGACGATAACATTGGGTGGGGGGCAGGAGCAGAAGCAGGAGCAGGAGCAGGAGCAACATATCGATGGGGTTAAAGGGATGAGGAGATAGAATGGGTGGAGACTGTGAGAAGGTGAGCTCGAGTAGATGGGTTAAGCCCAGAGGAGGCACTCCACAACTCCAGGAGTCACCGAAGTGGGAAAAGAACCAAAACAGCGGCGGGAACCAGTGGGCGGTAGCGAGCACAAGGAGGCGGCGAGCAACAGCCGGCGGCGAGCACGAGGTGACGGAGAGCTCCGGCCTGGCGGCGACCACCAGGCGGTGGAGAGCTCCGGGCGGCGGTGAGCACTGGGAGGCGGCGAGCTCTGGGGAGCGCCAAACACCGGGAGGCGGCGAGCACCGGGCGGCGGCGGCGGCGGGGGCGAGCACCGGGCGGCGGCGAGCACTGGGCGGCGGCTGACAGACAGACGGAGGAGCAACAACAGCACCCGGCGGCGGCGACAGCTAGCAGACGGCAGACCGCGGCGACGACGGACGGACGGCAGTAAACGGCCGACAGGCAAGCAGGCAGACGATCAGACAGACAGACGGCAATGGGATGTTTCAAAGCGTAGACCGCTCCTTGAGTGTAGTCCAGGCAGTGTAATTCTGCAACTTGGAATTGCGGGGACCAACCCTCGAGATGCGTGTTGCTGCAATGGCTCGCCAATATATACACTGGCTCGCTAGAGGTGCGCAGGCGCCAAGGGCTACGGCTATAACTTCATCGTAGACGAATCGTAGAGCACAGCGACCTCCAGTGCCCCCTGCCGTACAAACAGGCCACGGGCTTCTCATTCGCGACGCGGCAAAAGCACGGCCGCAAATAGCGGCACAGCGTGCATGCGGGCAGTGTGTTGGCGCCCAGTTTAAGTGAGCAGACTTTCATTCTCCGTCTGCGTTGAAACGGATTCGTTCGGCTACGGCCGACGATGCCTTAGTACCGCCAGTGCTGGTTCAAATGCCGTGCTGAGTTCAATCCCGTGTCTCTGTTGATCAGGTCGTTACTAGTACAAATTTCGACTGCTTCTTTAATGATGGAATCCCACTACATCGAAGCGGACAAAAGGATCTTTGTCTCTCCGTAGTTCGTGCTGTGTCCCATGTCAAGACAGTGTTCAGGCACAGCAAACTTTTCTGGCTAACCCACTCTGGTGTGACATCTATGTTCAGCACATCTATGCTCAACAGTGTGACACCTCTGGTCAATGCATGATTTCCCACACTGGCATGGGATTATATATTTCCCTGGTCTCCTTAGACCTAGGTCGTCTTTAAGAGAACCCAGCATAGTTTGCACTTGCGCTGGAGGGCAAAAGACACATTTTATTTGATGTTTTTTTAACAGCCTGCCAATCTTAAAGGACACACCACCAACACAATAGAAAAACCATCCTCGTGGCGTTCTCGTTTCTTCTAGTTGTTCTTGAGCTTTAGTGCATGCAGGTTTGAATGTACTATGGATCTGTTTATCAGAGTACCCGTTTTGTTCAAATGCAGAGCGAAGATGGCTAAGCTCTTCTGATAAGCTCCCTGCATCAGAGATAATTCTGACCCTATGAAAGAGTGTCCGCAACACGCCATTGCGTTGAGAAGGATTATAGCAGCTCTTAGCGAATAGATATGTCAGTCCGAGTCGGTTTGCGAAACACACTGTGACCCAAGGAGCCATCTTCTTTTCTGCAGACCAAGACATCAAGAAAGGGCATATCTCCATTTTTCTCCACTTCCATGGTGAAGCAAATGGTAGGACAGAGGGAGTTAAGATGTTCCAGAGGTGAAGGAAGTGTTGCTGCTCCGTGTGGCCAAACATTAAGAGTCTCTTCCACATATCTCCAGAAACATTTAGGTTTCAACACCTGTGAATGAAGAGATTTATCATCGGAGTTTACCATAAAAAGGTTAACTACTATGGGAGACAAAGGGCTACCCACAGCAACACCGTCAGTTTGCTGAAATTATTGTTCTTTAAATAAAAAGGACGTCGAGGTAAGCACTTTTTTCAAAAGATTTAAGATGTCCTCCTCCAACTTGGTATCTTGAAACTTCCGAGTGAAACTGCTGAAGAAGTAAGGCGAGAGGCTTGCAGGGCCATAACGAGGACGCCTGTCTCAAAGCAGAACAACAACACTGAAGGAAGGAAAGCTTTCCGTTCCTTAGGAGAAGACACAGGAATAGTGACTTTTACCTACCGCTAAGGGAAACGCTACTGTTCTTTTGCCTGCAACATCCTATTTCGGCAAGATGACGGATTTACTGCAGGATTCAGTCTATCGCCGTATCACCGGTATCCGTATCCATCTGACGCAGTACAACGGAAGACATCTGCGCTCCTCAAATCCAGCCAGATTGCTGCACATCTCAAACAGAGCTTAAGCGTACAAGCAACCGTTCCACCATGACTCTATGGGTTGCCTAAGATCCATAAGGAAGGATTCCTCTTCGTCCCATCGTGAGCAATATAGGAGCCCCTACATATTACCAGGCAAAACATCTGGCTTCTCTTCTAAGCCCACTGGTAGGAAAATCTAAACATCACATTCGAAGCTCAGAAGATTTTATACAACGACTGAAGGCTTTGCGTCTCGATCCAGCTGACATTTTAGTGAGTTTCGATGTGGTCTCTTTCTTCACACGAGTGCCTTTGGTGGATTCATTACAACTTATAGGAACTAAGTTGGAGGAGGACATCTTACATCTTTTCAGACATGCACTTGCCTCGATGTACTTTTTATTTAACGAAAAGTATTTTGAGCAGAATGATGGTGTTGCTATGGATAGCCCTTTGTCACCTATAGTAGCTAACGTTTCTATGGAATACTTCGAGGATAAGGCACTAGAGTTAGCGATGTTGAAACCTAAATGTTTCTGGAGATATGTGGACGATGCTTTTGATGTTTAGCCACACGGAGCAGCAACGCTTCCTGCATTTCTGGAACATCTTAACTCCCTCCATCCTACCATTTGCTTCACCATGGAAGTGGAGAAAAATGGAGATATCGTCTTTCTTGATGTCCTGGTCTGCAGAACAGAAGATGGTTCCTTGGGTCACAGTGTGTTTTGCAAGCGGACCCACACTGACATACACTCCTGGAAATTGAAATAAGAACACCGTGAATTCATTGTCCCAGGAAGGGGAAACTTTATTGATACATTCCTGGGGTCAGATACATCACATGATCACACTGACAGAACCACAGGCACATAGACACAGGCAACAGAGCATGCACAATGTCGGCACTAGTACAGTGTATATCCACCTTTCGCACCAATGCAGGCTGCTATTCTCCCATGGAGACGATCGTAGAGATGCTGGATGTAGTCCTGTGGAACGGCTTGCCATGCCATTTCCACCTGGCGCCTCAGTTGGACCAGCGTTCGTGCTGGACGTGCAGACCGCGTGAGACGACGCTTCATCCAGTCCCAAACATGCTCAATGGGGGACAGATCCGGAGATATTGCTGGCCAGGGTAGTTGACTTACACCTTCTAGAGCACGTTGGGTGGCACGGGATACATGCGGACGTGCATTGTCCTGTTGGAACAGCAAGTTCCCTTGCCGGTCTAGGAATGGTAGAACGATGGGTTCGATGACGGTTTGGATGTACCGTGCACTATTCAGTGTCCCCTCGACGATCACCAGTGGTGTACGGCCAGTGTAGGAGATCGCTCCCCACACCATGATGCCAGGTGTTGGCCCTGTGAGCCTCGGTCGTATGCAGTCCTGATTGTGGCGCTCACCTGCACGGCGCCAAACACGCATACGACCATCATTGGCACCAAGGCAGAAGCGACTCTCATTGCTGAAGACGACACGTCTCCATTCGTCCCTCCATTCACGCCTGTCGCGACACCACTGGAGGCGGGCTGCACGATGTTGGGGCGTGAGCGGAAGACGGCCTAACGGTGTGCGGGACCGTAGCCCAGCTTCATGGAGACGGTTGCGAATGGTCCTCGCCGATACCGCAGGAGCAACAGTGTCCCTAATTTGCTGGGAAGTGGCGGTGCGGTCCCCTACGGCACTGCGTAGGATCCTACGGTCTTGGCGTGCATCCGTGCGTCGCTGCGGTCCGGTCCCAGGTCGACGGGCACGTGCACCTTCCGCCGACCACTGGCGACAACATCGATGTACTGTGGAGACCTCACGCCCCACGTGTTGAGCAATTCGGCGGTACGTCCACCCGGCCTCCCGCATGCCCACTATACGCCCTCGCTCAAAGTCCGTCAACTGCACATACGGTTCACGTCCACGCTGTCGCGGCATGCTACCAGTGTTAATGACTGCGATGGAGCTCCGTATGCCAAGGCAAACTGGCTGACACTGACGGCGGCGGTGCACAAATGCTGCGCAGCTAGCGCCATTCGACGGCCAACACCGCGGTTCCTGGTGTGTCCGCTGTGCCGTGCGTGTGATCATTGCTTGTACAGCCCTCTCGCAGTGTCCGGAGCAAGTATGGTGGGTCTGACACACCGGTGTCAATGTGTTCTTTTTTCCATTTCCAGGAGTGTATATTTACGATATACGATCTGCCATCACCCATCTCAACGCAGTGGCAAGTTGCGGACACTCTTTCATAGGGCCAGAATTATCTCTGTTGCAGAGAGCTTATCAGCAGAGCTTAGCCATCTTCACTCTGCGTTTGAACAAAACGGGTGCTCTGATAAACAGATCCATAGTACATTCAAGCCTGCATGCACTAAAGCTCAAGAACGGCTAGAAGAAACGAGAATGCCAGGAGGATGGTTTTTTATCGTATATTGGCGGCGTGTCCTTTAAGATTGGCAGGCTGTTAAAAAAACATCAAATAAAATGTGTCTTTTGCCCTCCAGCGCAAGTGCAAACTGTGCTGGGTCCTCTTAAAGACGACCTAGGTCTAAAAGGACCAGCGATATATAAAATGCCGTGCCAATGTGGGAAATCATACATTGGCCAGACGTGTGGCACTATTAAGATAGATGTGCTGAACATAGACGTCACACCAGACTGGGTCAGCCAGAAAAGTCTTCTGTGGCTGAACACTGTCTTGACATGGGACACAGCATGAACGATGGAGAGACAATGATCCTTTCGTCCGCTTCCACGTATTGGGTTTTCATCATTAAAGAAGCAGTGAAAATTCGTATAAGTAACGACCTGATCAACAGAGACACGGGATTTCAACTCAGCAAGGTATGGAAACCAGCACTGTCGGTACTAAGACAGTGTCGGCCGCATTCGAACGAATCCAAGTCAACACAAACGGAGAATGAAAGTCCGCACACTTAATATGGGCGCCAACACTGTCTGCACATGTGCTGTGCTGCTAGTTGTGGTCGCGCTTTTTCCCACGTCGCAAATGAAAAGCCCATGGCCCATTTGTACAGTAGGGGCCACTGGAGGTGACGTTATAACCTTAACCCTTGGTACCTGCGCATCTTTAGCGAGCCAGCGTATATATTGGCGAACCATTGCAGCAACATGCACGTACAAATCCTTGGTCCAACCCATCCTTTGTTATGCCAGTGCGACTTGGTTTACTGCCTCTCCCAGATTCTATAAAGGCCTCCAAATCCTGGAACGCCATGCACTCTGCCTCTTCTTCTGTGTCTGCCTTCCATCCCCCATATGCATCCTCTCCAACTTCATCCCCTTCCCCCACCTTCTTGTTTTCCTTCAACAGATTCGCGTCGTGTATATCGTTCGCCAACTCGATACCCTCACCCCCTGGTGTCCACGTTCCTCTCCACGCCCAGCCCGTTTACTCGTGTATACAGTTGTGTCCCACTCTCTCTCCATCTCTACACTCTCCACTTCCTTTCCCATCACAACTTCCAGCACCTATCCCTCTCAGATGGAGAGTTTCACCCTAACATCTACCACTCCTACCAGCTCTAACTCCACCTTCCTCCACCCTACTCCTGAGGGCTCCCTCTCCCCCCCTTCCTTCCCCTTGGTGGTTTTCCTCCCTCCAACACCCCCTCCTTTTCCTGTGCCCCTTCTGTGTCTGTGCTCCCTCCTGCCTTGTGTTCCCTCTTCATTTTCCCCCCTGCCCACCTCCTGCCTCTTGGTGCACCCCCTTCCTCTCTTTTTCCTCAGTCTCCAACTCCCCAGCCCCTCCCCCCCCCCCCGCCCACGGCACATTCCCCCCCTCTTTTTTCCCTCCTCTCTGGCGCCGTCCCTCAGCAGGCCCCTGTTGGTGGTTTTTATTCTTCGTGTGTGCTCCGTCGTTTACAGTGGTTTTTTTAAGTGTCTCACTCTGTGTGTTTTTTATACTGTGGCCGACTTTTAACTTGTGTACTTGAAGTTCCCCACAAATTGCCAGCTGTGTTCTTTTAACTTTATGTCGACTTTTTAACTGTTCCCCACTGAATGTACCCATATTAGTGTATCTTTTAACTCCCAATAACTCGATTTGCTGTGTTTGTTTGTCCCCCTTTTATCACCCTTTTTATCCCCTTTTTATGTTTTTTGTAAAGCTACTTCACTGAAGAGTGGCGGACTGTGCTGCTACCAGCCTTTCCCTGCCCATACAGGGCAGGGGCATGAAATTACAATAAAGGAAAAAAAAACAGCAACACTTCAGTGAGCACCTGAAGATGATGAGCACCTGTCTTGTCGAAATATTGTGCAGCATCCACAATTCCACAACATTATCCGACATGACGTCCATAAACCAAGGAAGCAGATACTACACTGGGAAAGTCTTAAGCAGCATGACTTATGTTATTTGTGATATGTGCGTGAACAACATACTGTTGAAAAAGAGCAAACTCTTGAATTTTACATGGTTCCCACTAGATAGCAGCAGCGTGCACCCACTTCAGTTCTAGTAAAAATGGTGTCGGGACAACAGAAAGCGTTTTGTGTTCTACATTTTGCTCAGTGCGGGTCAGTAATAAGTGTTCAGTGCGACTTTCATACTAGGTACGGTGTGGATCCTCCTACAGCACAGAGCATTGGACGGTGGCATGAACAAGGTTGTTTGTGTAAAACGATGGATCGGTGACACTGGACCAAATGATTCAGCCTTACATTAATGGCTTCCAAGGTCACCCCACCTGCCTGTATGTGATTATTTCTTGTAGGGTTTTATAAAAAACTGTTTATATACCTCTGTTACCAATAACAATGAATGAACTGAGACATCGCATAACAGCAGCTGTGAAAGTTGTAACTCAAGACATCCACGCTGCAGTGTGGGAACAATCTGAATACTGCATTGACATATACCATACATCTCAAGGAGGCATACTGAATACCTATGAAAAGGTAGGAAAAAAAAGTTATTGAGTTTCCCATTCATCAAAAAAACAAATTCATTGTATATGTTTATTAGTTTCAGAAATACAAATGTACCAAATCGGATTATTCTTTTTGATATACCCTGTACTCATAGATACGAAGTACCCTCCACTACGCACTATACAGTGGTTTACACGAGAGCGTATGTAATGGGAGGTTCTAATTAATATGCAGATGCTCACAGAGGTCCATTATGAGTTGCTGTTATTATATGGCACGAAACTTGTACGTTAATGCGGAACGCTATGAATGCAGGAAAGACTTAAAGCAATGTTTCCATGTGTAATGGATTAGGAACGGAACATGGGCAGAAAAGGTTAAACGAGTGATAAAGGCATAAACTTGATTAGATTATTAAATATCGCTCACACAATTTGTTCAAACTGAGCACCGCAGTCGTCGATGAGATGCTGCGTCTGTAAAACGACGTGATCAACAGCTGCTTGCAGCAGTTCCAGTGGAAGGTGAGCAGACTTGTTCCTGTATACCGGCCTTCAGATCAGGCAGTGACCGAATGTGTTCCACGTAAACGTGTTGTTTTAAACAACCTCATAGCCAGAAGTCACGTGGATTCAGATAACGTGATCTTGCAAGCTATACATTCGGAACAGCTGTAGAGATAACAAGTTCATGGAATCTTGTATTGAGCGACATGAGACATGAGCTGTTGCACTATCTTGCACGAAACAGTGATTTCCAAACAGTTGTGCTCTTCCAAAACAGGACTCACATGTCGTACAAGGAGGCTTCGATAACGTGCAGATGTCACAGAACACAGTACACCAAAAAACAACAAATGGCTCTGAGCACTATGGGACTTAACTTCTGAGGTCATCAGTCGCCTAGAACTTAGAACTACTTAACCTAACTAACCTAAGGACATCACACAGATCCATGCCCGAGGCAGGATTCGAACCTGCGACCGTAGCGGTCCCAGACTGTAGCGCCTGGAACCTCTCGGCCACCCCTGCCGGCACAGTACACCTGACAGGCCCTCTGGATGTATTCTCTTTAAAGAAGAACAGACCGAGAATAAAGGTGCCTGTGAATCCACACCACACAGTCACACGGGTCCATCCGACCGCCGTGTCATCCTAAAAGGAGCATGCGCATCGGAGGGGTGTGGGGTCAGCACACCGCTCTCCCGGTCGTTATAATGGTATTCTTGACCGAAGCTGCTACTATTCGGTCGAGTAGCTCCTGAATTGGCATCACGAGACTGAGTGCATCCCGAAAAATGGCAACAGCGCATGGCGGCCTGGATGGTCACCCATCCAAGAGCCGACTACGCCCGACAGTGCTTAACGTCGGTGATCTCACGGCGAATGCAATGGCTCTTCATGCACAACTCGCGTTTTAACAATACCCCAAATTCGATAGCTCTGTGTATTCAACTGCATCCTGTAATGTACTATGTGATTCGTCAAAAAATGGCTCTGAGCACTATGGGACTCAACTGCTGTGGTCATCAGTCCCCTAGAACTTAGAACTAGTTAAACCTAACTAACCTAAGGACATCACAAACATCCATGCCCGAGGCAGGATTCGAACCTGCGACCGTAGCGGTCTTGCGGTTCCAGACTGCAGCGCCTTTAATCGCACGGCCACTTCGGCCGGCTGTGCTTCGTCACTCCATAGAATATTGCCACAAAAATGGCTCAAATGGCTCTGAGCACTATGGGACTTAACATCTATGGTCATCAGTCCCCTAGAACTTAGAACTACTTAAACCTAACTAACCTAAGGACATTGCACAACACCCAGCCATCACGAGGCAGAGAAAATCCCTGACCCCGCCGGGAATCGAACCCGGAATCCCGGGCGTGGGAAGCGAGAACGCTACCGCACGACCACGAGCTGCGGAATATTGCCACATGTTATCTACTTAGGTCCATGCTAGACACCAAGGAGAAATTTTAGAACGTTGCTGCGGATCACGAGGTTTCAGTTGCTGTGTCATCTGAGTCTTGTGCGAGTACAAACGTAATATACACTGCAAAACTTCCCTTGCTGTTGAGCACGGGACGGGCAATCCTCGTGGCACTGCACGAGCAGGAGCACTGCCCGGGACACGTGCTGCATAATCAATTACAGCAACAGTAGCCTCGTCAACAGCTTCGACCGGGACAGGATGCCTTCCTCCTCCAGGAGCCACACCAACCTCATCCGTGTTTCCTAATTCATTTATCATCTTCTTTAAACCATGTAATAAGATCAGGTCTCTTCTGAGACCGTTGAGTCGGCGACACTGTCAATGCAGCACTGTACTTGCTGCCGTTCATATAAAACAGTTTCACTAACGGTGCACTGCTTCTCCTCTAGATAGCCATAGCATTTACTCACGTTATGGCTTGTCAAGTGACAGCGTACATGTGATGTTATTTACACATCTTACTGCCCCAGATTTGAACCTGGCGGGACAATTCGAACTACATCTTCCCAGTGTAAACAGGTTCGCTTTAACGCATTAACGTATCTACCAAGTGTTGCTGGCATACGAGAATTACAGCCCACACTGGACCTACGTGAGTAACTGCAGTTTTTTTATAACCACTCGTAACGTGTAGGATGTTGGCAATTTGCTTTGCATCTTTTTAGTCCTGTCGATCTGACACAACTGAGACGTTGTGGTGAGAAACCCTGTTAGTTTAACAAAGAGGTCGCCAAACTGTGGACCACGGGCCTCATGCGGCCCGAATCAAGTATTCGTGCTCCCCGCAGTTCTCAGCCGCATTTTGTAATACTATGTATTCAACATCTAACAGCTGAATGCAAAAACGTGAACTAACGGTAAGTGTAGTTTACCTGCTCAGCACCAAACAAAAATATTTGCAGACACAGTAATATTTTAAGATGTGCTTACTTTTAACTGAAATTGGTGAGTCCGGCCTTGAGGTAATTAAAATTGGCCGCTTACCTCAGGAGCGGAGGGTTATGTAGTGCGGCCACTGCGGAGTTAGGCCGTGTCCTACGTAAACGGCACAAGCGACCGACAGCGCGCGACAGCTTCAGACGACTAAACACAACCTCAGGTATAGTTACGAAAGCGTCCTACGTGGGCGACGTCCACGGCGCTGCCTGTCCTCTGCTGCAACTTGTGACGTTTAAATTCAAAACTGTTTGAATCTCTCCGCTGCAACACGCGCGGCACTGAGAGTCAACAGCTACGAATCTTCTTGGCAAAGCACTGGAGCGGACGCGCTGGCTGCTATGAAATACTGATCATCCGATTTTAAAAAAAAAATATCAGCTGAAAAAAATTGAATTTTCCTCATCTTACAGCCTGATATCTTCGCTCGATGCTGAACTGAATTTATTTTCGTTAATCGGCATAGTTACTGTGCAGCACGAAACTAAGTAAATGACTGCACGAAATTTTTAAGAGTCTGCACATGTGAAATCGCATGGAGTAGCGTTTGCGTATTTTTCTCTTTAGGCGATATATTATTGGGTATGAAATGTAGCCAATATATCGAAATTCTATTCAAAGTTGAGAGCGGGATAATATCTCTTTTTATTCTCGAGATATTGCTTGTTACGTCCACGGACAGGTCGCTAGCGGTGGCCAGTCTTTTCCTGCTCATCGGGAATCAAGTGGTCGAAAAAATATTCATATTTCATAAACGGTTCGAGATATCCGAAATGAGGTTTTTTGGAAATGACGGCACGCATAAAGGACGTATTTCGTTGTACGATTAACCTCGATACGTTTTTGTCACATGTTTGAGCGGAGCGAAAACAATACGCTCTATAAATTACGCAATGGGTTTATGTCAGAATTTTCATGGCCGAACAAAGAGTGAGAAATGGGCAAATGGAGTTCCAGACTAACCATTTTTAAGAAAATATTTTATCGCTTGATCGTAATCAGAGTAATTAAGGTAAACTTAATTAAAGATTTAAGGAAAAATTGAAATATTTCATGAACAGCTGCTGCTAGCTGTGTAAATGAAGTACCAAAAATTTTATCTCCTCAGGGCCTAAATAACTTGCACAAGAAACATATACTTAAATGTCAAAAAGGTTTCCTTCGAATTGAGTGGTTAATTTAGGAATTTCGAGAACAGAAGAGGCTAGTAGAGAATGAGATGTCAATAAGATCATGCTTTCTGAATAAAATTTGAAAATTAGGATCAGTAATGTTCAGTAATGATGCGTGCGAGCAGTTTAAAAACCGAGCCATTTCGTAAATGCTTCCATGCTTGTCCATAAAGTCAATAATCAAGTCTTTTGGACGTCAGATAAATAGCTTCGTTTCCACATTACGAAACAGTTGCACTGTTTCACGCGTCCCCCCGACATGTTTTACTTGCCCTCCACTGCTGGTGCTACCACCTGCCGTCTGTGAGTAATTATTGCATTTGACGTCGAACATAGGTGGTGGCCACTTTTATGTGACTGGACGGCATACATCAATATATTGGGCAAATTTCTTTAGGTTGGGGTCGTGGGGACCGACCACAGATACTTTTGCCATTATGTTATGTCTTCACGTCTTTCATACTGCGGTGGTTTCATACAAGCGACCGGCACCACATCACTTCGTGATGCGTTAAGTAAAGGATCTGACAGATAACATCTATATCACATGTGCATTCTAAGTAAACTCTCGTCGAGGTGGTTCCAAAGAGTTGCTGAATCGATAAAAATAAAAAAAAACCTGCATCTACCGGTATTGACTCCATTCTCACTACTACCAACTTCAACTAGAAAATACGTCGTATTCAGAGCGTCTACATGTACGAAAGCAGAAGCGACGTGCAGAGTTCCAGATTATAACAACTGGAAAACTTTCAAAACTGGTTTGTATGTTTTCGATTTCTATCGATTCAGCTATTCCCGTCATCCACTTCTTAGAGGGACACTCCAGGACTGTTCGCAGATGGGGGTCCTGCTTCTGTACAAGTTATATTGTCAGGAAATTCTTATGAAACACTCAGATACTTGAAGATGATTAGCACTAATATGAAAGACTAACAGCTTACCATCAACGTAAATGATAGTAATGAAATGCACAGTGTAGACGGAAAGTTCCTATATCGTTAGTTTACGCGAACAGCAACCAGTCACTGTAATCACCTCCGCCACGCACCGTTGCGGAGTATCTATGTAGATGTAGATGAAACAGAAGCAACAAATACCTAGCCATACCTGTTGGGTAGCTCCGTACCTAATCTCGGACTTCCGCATAAGTCTTGATAGGGATGACTATTATCTTACGATCACAACCACAGGTGGAAACACAAGCGGCCAAAGACACTGCTAGCTAGGGCATAACCACCTATGGTAAACTAACATACGCAAACAGCGACAAACGTCGGTAAGCCCCTGCATATCAGCAACACTGACTGGCAACTACCAGCTGCTATTAGAGCCGACCAACAGGCCACAGCAGGGACACCGACGAGCTCGCCCACAGACGCACAATCTGCCAACATTCCCTCACACTGTGCTTCCGGTATATGACCTATCGGACACAAGATCGATAACAAACCTAACTGTTGCAGGTTGCTGACGCTGACCGAGGACTCTGTACCAGCACCCAGCGCCAGCCTCCGAGCAGCACAAACGCACAACGTCAAGGTATCGACATGCATGATACCCACTACTAACAAAGCCTATCCTTGCACAACCTATCGCAGGCAGCAAGACAACCGCTACTGCTCTTACCACCCGACCTAACTATCGCAGAGGTTTTTTTCCCTTGGCTCTTGCCTTGGCACTTTTTTTCCTCTGCCCTTAAAACCGCTACCCTTCGTCAGATTTCGACCAATCTATCTCCAGATGAGCGCGTATTAATGGTTAATCTTAACCAGACGTACGCAAACATCTCAGTACCCACATCCTGCGACACCTCACTTTAGTGAATACTAACCCTTATGCAGAGATGACAGTAGACCTTTTGTGTTGGCCATCATGCCGGTGTGGGCGTGGAAGGGCTCCACCTCTTATTAAAAAAAAAAAAGACTATTATCTTCGCGCCGTTTCAATTACAGGACTTAAAATGCAATTACTATCAGTCCATGCCTCACAGGGATTTTGCTATATGCTTTTTTAAAGTTTCATTTATGCGAAACACGCCTGGCACAAAAGTGAAGAACAAACCAACATGCGCCTCAATATATGAGGTAAAAGACCTGAAAACCAGGACCACGTTACAGGTATGTAAGACCTCGGAGATTGATGTGGCCGGCCGCTGTGGCCGAGCGGTTCTGGGCGCTTCAGTCCGGAACCACGCTGCTGCTACGGTCGCAGGTTCGACTCCTGCCTCGGACATGGATGTATGTGGTGTCCTTAGGTTAGTTAGGTTTGAGTAGTTTTAAGTCTAGGGGACTGATGACCTCAGATGTTAAGTCCCATAGTGCTTAGAGCCATTTGAACCATTTGAAGATTGCTGTGACTAGAAGCCTATAAATGCAGTCAGTTAAACTCCTTTTCTATGTTTTAAATATCTGTTGCATGCGGCTATCCTAATGATGATATGTGTTTAGCCCGCTAAGCAGAAACATCCGTACTAAGTGTAACTGATAGTTGTGGGATAGTTTCTGAACATCGTGTAAGTCTGCTATATATACCCCATCTACCAGCTTTTGGAAATGGACGAGCTTTCCGCAAAGTCCTATAAACGCTATGTTCAATGTAGAACAAAGAAGTGGAAAAATCCTCGTCTGCAGAATATTCAAGAGCTCAAGTGTAGACGTATGGAGCTATTATCATTTTGTACATGTAGTTTTGTTCCAGGGGCTACGACACCATCTGATCTGCTGATCTGCTCCGCACCAAAGTGTGGCCATAAGCTCGATAAGTTAGCTAATCCGCGTCCTTAGAGCCCTCTGTGATCCCATTAGACTTCATGGGTCCAGACAAGCCGTTGCTTTATGGTAACCATAAAGAAGCATCAGGGAAAATGACAACGTGCATGCAGCTTATCCATATGATCTGGTCTAAAACGTAAGATTATCACAGTTATAAGTACCTCTGGATCTACCAAACAGTGAGTGGTTAATTCCAGTACCAAATACACGGCGTTCAAGATATTCACACCAATTACTTTGTTTGTATGCCACCTTTTTTGATGCCAAGAGATATTTAATCTTACCATTCCAACGTAATAATTCACTCACAAACAAACTGAATGAATTACATAACGCATTAAAGCGAACTAAAAAAATTGGTTGAAATGGCTCTGAGCACTATGGGACTTAACTTCTGAGGTCATCAGTCCCCTAGAACTTAGAACTACTTAAACCTAACTAACCTACGGACATCACACACATCCATGCCCGAGGCAGGATTCGAACCTGCGACCGTAGTGGTCGCGCGGTTCCAGACTGTAGCGCCTAGAACCGCTAGGCCACCCCTGCCGGCTTAACGCGAACTCTTGCTACGTTTTCTACGAGATTAAATGCTGGCCTATATTTATTTAGGCTTCCTTGTATATTCTAGACGAATAAGTGGTATTTGATGGTAAATATTGTCTTGCCTGAGCAGCTTTCTTTGTGAATAACATTTATTGAATAATTTTTTCAAGAAAAAAAAAGCTGGAAATATCCAAGCATAATATCTATGTCTATCGTTTCCTGCGCTCCAATGTTAATGTTTTGACTAGGCACATAGAGCAATCCACTAAATAAATGCATATGAAATAAAGCAGCCACAAGGTTATGAATTTTGATTGCATTTATCTTAATATTAAGCATATATAACAACCACGTTCTTGAACTGTCTGACGGAAATCGGTTTCACTCCTTATTGGAGTGTATCGATGCGTGTATCAATAATATATCCACATAAAAAGAAGTAATTACATAGTGTTAAAAAAATTGAATTAATGTTACTAGATTACTAATTCTGATGCCTGATAAGTGAACGTACACTACTGGCCATTAAAATTGCTACACCACGAAGATGACGTGCTACAGACGCGAAATTTAACCGACAGGAAGAAGATGCTGTGATATGCAAATGATTAGCTTTTACGAGCATGCACATAAGGTTGGAGCCGGTGGTGACACCTACAACGTGCTGACATAAGGAAAGTATCCAATCGATTTCTCATACACAAACAGTAGTTGACCGGCGTTGCTTGGTGAAACGTCGTTGTGATGCATCGTGTAAGGAGGAGAAATGCGTACCATCACGTTTCCGACTTTGATAAAGGTCGGATTGTAGCCTATCGCGATTGTGGGTTTATCGTATCGCGATATTGCTGCTCGCGATGGTCGAGATCCAATGACTGTTAGCAGAATATGGAATCGGTGGGTTCAGGAGGGTAATACGGAACGCCGTGTTGGATCCCAACGGCCTGGTATCACTAGCGGGCGAGATGACAGGCATCATATCCGCATGGCTGTAACGGATCGTGCAGCCACGTCTCGATCCCAGAGTCAACAGATGGGGACGTTTGCAAGACAACAACCATCTGCACGAACAGTTCGACGACGTTTGCAGCAGCATGATGGAATGTCAGCTGGGAGACCATGGCTGCGGTTACCCTTGATGCTGCATCACAGACAGGAGCACCTGCAATGGTGTACTCATTGACGAACCTGGGTGCACGAATGGCAAAACGTCATTTTTTCGGATGAATCCAGGTTCTGTTTACAGCATCATGATGGTCGCATCCGTTTTTGGCGACATCGCGGTGAACGCACATTGGAAGCGTGTATTCGTCATAGCCATGCTGGCGTATCACCCTGCGTGATGGTATGGGGTGCCATTGGTTACACGTCTCGGTCACCTCTTGTTCGCATTGACGGCACTTTAAACAGTGAACGTTACATTTCAGATGTGTTACGACCAGTGTCTCTACCCTTCATTCGATCCCTGTGAAACCCTACATTTCAGCACGATAATGCACGACGGCATATTGCAGGTCCTGTACGGGCCTTTCTGCATACAGAAAATGTTCGACTGCTGCCCTGGCCAGCACATTCTCCAGATCTCTCCCCAATAGAAAACGTTTGGTCAATGGTGACCGAGCAACTGGCTTTTCACAATACGCCAGTCACTACGCTTGATGAACTGTGGTATCGTGTTGAAGCTACATGGACAGCTGTACTTGTTCACGCCATCCAAGCTCTGTTTGACTCAATGCCCAGGCGTATTAAGGCCGTTATTACGGCCAGAGGTGGTTGTTCTGGGTACTGATTTCTCAGGATCTATGCACCCAAATTGCGTGAAAATGTAATCACATGCCAGTTCTAGTATAATATATTTTTCCAGTGAATACCCGTTAATCATCTGCTTTTCTTTTTGGTGTAGCAATTTTAATGGCCAGTAGTGTACAAACCAAGCCGTACAGTAATAACTTTCGAGGGAGTGCTGAATTGTAATGTTTCTAATTTTTTTATGTGAAAACTCTTGAAGTTTTTAAATATAACAAACGTTATTAACATTCATTATCTTTATTCCTCATTTCTACTTATCTATAGCCCTCTGCCGATGGAGAGCTCCGAATTGTGGCGTTTAACATGGCGGTGTGTAACCTAACTATGTCGATGCGTGAGACTGAGCTTACTGTAATCGAGTTTCGATTTCGAAGAGTTCGTCCACATCTGCAACACCCTCTCCTTCAACATGGTAATTGCAGACCACTCACGAGCGCTGCGACATCTACAACAATCCGACGCCTCGTGTTCACTGTCGTCGATCATCCTCCAAGAGTCACGACTGGGTCTCATCCGATTTTCATCTGTTTCCGAGACATAAAGAACACCTCCAAAGACTGAACTTTTATAGTGATAAAGCGCTGCAAGCACAGGGGAGGTTGTGGTTCCGTCAACAAAGTCAAACATTCTACAGTGACAGTATCAACAAACTGGTCTCTCGTTGGCGGAAATTCGTCCGTCGCCAGGGTGACTATTTTAAGAAATAAATACGTAGACATAAAGAATAAATACGTAGATTGTTAGTTACATTTATTTTGGTTAAAAAGCGTTAAGAGTTTTCACGGAAAAGATTGCAGTCTTACCTCTTCGATTTTTCATAGCCGTAAGTGAATTGGAAAAAAATATCATACGTTACTTTTAAGTGGTAGCAAGCCACTGCATTGTATTTTTTCTATGTCTTCTATCTATATGTACTATAAACTAAAATTTCCCATTGCAGTATATGTCTATATGTCCGGCTAATCTCAGGAACTACGGTAGGGATTCTGATACTGTTTTCACTAACAGGTAGCGTAATTCGCGAGGAAGGTTTGTGTATATAATTTACTACCGCTAAGTAAGATCAGTGTGTAATAGACGTATTTTTTATCTGTTCCATGTTTAATTGGCGTTTGGTTCAAAAAATAGTTCAATCGGCTCTGAGCACTATGGGACTTAACATCTGAGGTCATCAGTACCCTAGAACGTAAAACTACTTAAACCTAACTAACCTAAGGACATCACACACATCCATGCCCGAGGCAGGATTCGACCCTGCGACCGTAGCGGTCGTGCGGTTCCAGACTGAAGCGCCTAGAACCGCTCGGTCACAACGGCCGGCCTTGGCGTTTGGAGTGACAGTTATGGGAGTTATGAGATAGTCAACTAGAGATGAGGTGGCATCTGGCGGTAAAAGCAGTAAAGTAAAGTATACGGAGATTAGCGAAGCTCAGTGATCTCGCGAAGCTTTATCAGAAACTATACGCAGGCAAGGCGGTTCGTATTTTATTTGAGTGTGTGGTTGTCCAAAATAGGGTTTATCCCTCCCACCTCCTGTTAGAAATTGTAAACAGAACAAAAATTCATTAAAATGAGACTTTTTACGAATGAAAATTAAATTAAAGGTCAAAATTTTTCTTAAAATATTGTTTACTTAATTAAACTCTATTCAATACAAAAAATCATTTGTACAATGCATAAATTTGCTACACCTGTGTGTCACAAAATAACTGTATTTAGCAAAACATGTAGATCTAGTTTATCGGTAATGTTACAATAAACATGCAAAATAGCGATAAAAATGGAACCTGCAACAATGCTGATCTTAAATAATTTCATTATCTCTCTTTATATCATAAAATTCTTTTGCAATGTGTCAGTTAATAAGCTTAATTTGAAAATGGCTTTTACCGCTCGTCTACGTCTAGCGCTGAGAATAAGAATACGATTTCTGTAAAATTAAAAAAAGTACAAAAACGAAGTATAGCACTTCTCTGCGTCCTTTCTCCTCGTATCTTTTTTAGGTTAGTTACCTCGATCATATATTTTCATAAATGCATGAGTTCGTAGACTGAGAGAACGTTGGCCGTGCTGCTGTCCCTATCAGCGATGATTGGCAGCAGTCTCATTGCTTGAGTAAGCTGCTTTCCCGCTGAATACGCCATGTTCACAAACTGTGGCAGTAGCTAGGCCAGTATGGTTTCTAAGGCCACCACACGTTCGTGATGCTGCTGTCTCACTTTGGAAACGCTGCGCTAGCGTTTGGGAGAGTAGCTCTCCCGATATTAGGAGAGAACTCGCGTCATTGTAACTGAAGATAGCACAGCTGCTCAGCGAATATATATTCCTTTAAATCCAAAATGGTACTTTCCCCACTCTGAAGTTTCCGATTTGGTACAACTACCCACTATACCCACACCAAGTCTCATTTTCTCCAAATCATTCAGCCGCCGCGTTTTCTCTCCGTGTGTGATAGTTAATCTCCAGAACTATTGTAGGATTTTGGTACGGTTTTCACTAATAGGCAGAGTGATTCACGAGGAAGGTTTATGTTTATCACTGTATATTATTAACAAGTCGTCCAGCATTAGATACTTAGTTCTACCCGTGCGTAGCTGGAGCGGGTCGCTACTCTGCAATAAATGTGTATTTCTCTACATAGGATCAATACCTGCCTACCTCACTTACTTCTTATGACGAACTTAAGACTATGTGTTTCGTGTGGATTTAAATTCCATGCTGCTAGAACCAGCGCATGATTATGGTGGCATCACGATTCTGTCCCAGTTCTACCTTTGTTCATATTAGTTATGTCAAGATATAATCGGCTTAAATACCTCATCACTTGCATAGTCCCTATTGTACACTACAATGTTGATCCTGCTGTACTCGTCTTATGTACACGCCTACGCTTCTAAACATAGTGCCTGTGTGTATATGTGTGTGACTTGGCCCACAGAGGTATGTAATTGTTAATGACAGCATTATTATACAGCTCTAAGCCAAATAACAATTGCATTAGCATTCACAGATACCAGCCATTATCCTTCTTCTGCACACACATCACATTGTCTCAATTGTCACCTCGGTACCATTTTTTGAGACCAGCTGAATTTCTTCGTCTCCATTTGATCATAAGCTTAATCAGTGCGATGCTGAAGTTGAGCGTTGTATGTAAACGTTTTAAAAAAGTTCCATTGCAAGATTTTGACATATTTGGATAACGAGTACGAGAAATCTAATGTTGAGATTTAAGTTACAGAGTTACATTCCAAATCAATTATTTATTCTCTATTAAGCAGTTCAATGCATTACCTGTCGGTGCTGTAGATTAGTATTTCTTAATGATGTTGAAAATGAGTCTGCCAGCTAGCACAAGAGCGGAGATGAGCAGTGGAAGACTGTGAAGGCCGTACCTTTAATGTCGTCAGCTTTTATGTAGTCACGAAACGCCACTATTATCGTCGACAATAGCTGTTAACTACGCGCTACAGCACTGTGCAAAATGCACGCTTATTCACGAACAAGAAAGAAACCAATCACCAGTCATAACTAATGAAGCCCATTTACAGCGACCTTACATAATATGCGTTTTGGTCTAAAGGCAACTCATTACTGTGTCGAGCGAAATTCTATGTCCTAAGTCTGAATCTAATGAAATAAGACTCAGTCAAGTGTCAGTAATCAGATGGTATTCATCTAACAAGATTCAAATAGCTATAGAAATAATTGCACACGGAATACCCACCAGTTTCCAGACGTGTACCATAAGATTCTATTAGTCCACTCGTTATCCTCGTTTACAGAAACGAGTGCCTTATTTTCCTGTCCGAAACGTCTTCAGAGCTGTTCAAGGAACTCTGTTTACTACGGAAACGGCTGGAAGATGGACAGAAAAAATACAAGGCAACAACAAGTTTATATTTAATAATGAAAATTATATTACACCACTTTTAATTCCAAGCATAAGTAATTATTAATATGACAAGCTCTGTAGCATATGTTAAAACCTACGCCGCACTAAAAGTTCATTTGTTCCTATAAGTATCAAGGATAACAATAAATCGGGAAAACATAAAGCAGTTGACAAGAAATTCGCAAGCAAAATAGTAAAAGCAATATCGTGGCAAATTAGAGATCGTTGTATGAGGTTCAGAACTGATTTTTGTATTCATATGCAAATGTCGTTAAAAGGTTATCGACAGACATTAGATAAGCAGCTGAAAATACTCAAATATTCAAAACCAAAGCAAAAGATTACCTTACGAGCTACTTCCTCTGCATTTTATCCGAATGTTATGTCGCCTTTGCGAAAATTACTGTCAACAATGACATTCACATGAAAAGTATTTCACCCTTATGTGACTGCAGAGTTGCCAATGTGCACTGTTGATGTTAAGCTCTAGGACCGAACAAAACTACGGGGCTCGCGCTCAGCAGAACATCGCGTACAAAGCGGGGGACGGGGATATCTCGACTACACCAGATGAAACGACTCCGTATTTAAACACTACCGCCTAGCGGGACAGCAGAAGCCTTTTCATCAGGTTTTAACTACATCACTATGCAGATAGATCCTGTGCAAAGTTACATAAATTTTTACTATGAAATAATAGATTGATGAGTATCGTCTGAATAAGAGCAGTGGCCTTTTTTCCAAATTATCTGCGTTTCATGTAGTAGTAAAGGACTCTAGAAGTAATTTCCATAATTATCAATTTGAGTAGATTAACTTTGGTCTTACCTAGCTCTTTTACTTTAAAGAAGTAACCTGTACTGGCTGCTTGCGCCAGTTAATGTACAGTTTGACTCGTTCCACCATTCCTGAAAGTTTTACTGCATAATGGGATTTATGGAACGTGTTGAATGACTGACTGAATGAATGAGTGAGGGAACACTGAGTGCGTTCTTACCACAGCCATGCCACACAGAACAACCGCGTGAAAACCAACAGCGCTGCAGTTTAATTCCGTCATTTGTACGTTGTAGACAACACTCTATATTCTAGAATCGAATAGCATTTATTGCTGTGGGAGTGATGTAGAACATGTTGGACGACAAACTTAGCTGAATGGCATCATGGCATCGTTTATTACGGAAATAGCGATGGAGGGCCATTGGTAAATTGGAAATAGTTCAATGTCAGCGGTGGGCAGGCATTTAAACGTAGGTTCTTAAACGCA
Organism: Schistocerca nitens; assembly: GCF_023898315.1. NCBI lineage: Eukaryota > Metazoa > Arthropoda > Insecta > Orthoptera > Acrididae > Schistocerca > Schistocerca nitens. The sequence continues at coordinate 672,541,112 of NC_064617.1, read as the reverse complement.
GGTAGTTAAACGTTTGTTCATGTGTTTAACGTACGCCAGTGGTTCCCAGTTAGATGTTAGTTGGTAAACCTCCTACTCCCCCCCCCCCCCCCCTCCCTCGGCCATGCCCTAACATCATGAACATGAGAGCCTAACTAAACTTTGGAAAGAAAGACATTTTGTTGAAAACTTTTATGTTTAAAATAATTAAAGCTAAATGATATTTAGTGTTTGTGAGTTACGTCGGACCCGCGTGTCGCCACTGTCAGTGATTGCAGACCGAGCGCCGCCACACGGCACGTCTAGAGAGCCGTCCTAGCACTCGCCCCAGTAGTACAGCAGACTTTGCCAGAGATGGATCAATGACAAATACGGTCTCATTTGCCGAGACGATAGTTAGCACAGCCTTCAGCTACGTCATTTGCTACGACCTAGCAAGGCGCCATTACCAGTTTATATTGAGATTGTAATTAATGTATCATCAAGAGCAATGTTCTCCAATTATGGATTAAAGTTAAGTATTCAATCAACTACGTTCTTTTCTTCATAGGATAATTACTTTACCTTGTTCCAGACCTCACGCCAGTCTGCGTGAGTTTAAACGCGTGCATTTCGGCCTCCTCTAGCAACACGGTGTTGGCTCTTCTGCCAACACATCACTCTCTGTACATCGCGACTGCTAGCTACAACGTTTTCTCAGAAAAGAAAGGGTAGACACTCGTTACAAAACATGTATCCTCTGCACCACTTGTATCCCTAGTGACACTTACTTGACCCACACAGCGCACTCCCATTCAAAATTAACCAAGTTAAAAAGTGTGCACCATACTTTAGGACTGCTGTTTGTAGGTTACTTGATTGCCGGTCTTCTCACTTCTTACTTGGTAGAAAATGGAAGACTTCAGGCTACCAATGCTTTGTCTCCGACCATTGCCACTAATAGTAATAATATTAATAATAATAATAATAATGTGTGGGTTATAGAGCAGTGTTGGAGCCAGTATAGAGTTAGTGTTGTGTTGTGCTGTCAATTAGTTCGATTATGTTTTGCGAAGTGAATAACTGAGCAGTTTCTGCTCCATTGCGAGACCAACATTTAACTTAGAGAAGGCATTTGCACGAGATATTTAAACATGTATATACAGGGTGTACATAAAATCCAGGAACACTTTCAGTTATTTATTGCATAAGAACCAAACATATGTCATTTTGAAGAGAAACCCTGAAAGTTTTTTTTCGTGTATACCGTCGCAGCGTAGTTTGGCAATTTGCCGATTGTCAGCGCCAGTCGCAAACATGGCCGTGCTACAGAAGGGGACAGCTGTTTCATGAAATGGCCTCCCCGATCACCAGATCTCACTCCGCGTGACTTTTTTCTATAGGGACACCTTAAAGATCTGGTGTATGTACCGCCTCTACCACGTAATGTAGCAGAGTTCATGGAGAGAAATCGGGAAGCGACTACCACAATCGACGATGCCATGGTAGGACGGGTATGGCAAGAATTCGATTACCATATTGACGTCTGCCGGGTCACACATTGTTCGCATATCGAATGTATGTAAAAAAAAAACTTTTAGAGTTTCTCTTGAAAATGAAATATGTATGATATCTGTACAGTGTTTAGTTCGTGTGCAATAAATAATTGAAAGTGTTCCCGTACTTTATGTACCGGTACACCCTGTATATACTCGTATATGTCGTACTTTTACAGGTACGTGGAACAAAGCAAAAATTTTGTGTGTAGTTTGTTGGTGGACTGTATGCGGAAGAAGATTTTTTATACCTTGGTTTTACTACCTATAATACGCAGCACATAGCATAAAGCGTGAAAGCAATTATTTGAAAAAAAGTGTAATTATTGATAACTTATTAATTAGTATTACAGTCTTACCAAATAGTGACAATAGCAATCACCTCTTAAAAATAATTTGGTTTAGTGAGCAAAACACAATAGAATCATTTTGGTTTTACCCCTCAGAAAATTTCATTTTACCCCTCAGTTCGGGAACCACTGTCATAGGCGATCGCAAACATTTCTAATCATAGTTCCAATGAGCAGAAGAACCAGCCAGTGACACGATTGGCACGAATGTCCCCTCTCTGCTGTCGTGAAGTAGTAACTGTAGCCAGTTTTTCACAAACTTCCACCATTCTAATACTTGCTCTACAATAAAATACAGGCTGTTCCTCCAATTTTAGCAGCTCAGTGCGTGCATCGCTCTGAATAGAGACAGCCGCGGATCCAGGGTTCGGTTTTTAATTATTGGGGGTGGGAGAGCGGCTGAAGGAAGGTACCAAAACGTCGCTCGCGTCTTACTACATTTTTTAGTAGCTCGAAGACACAATTTCGGAATATCGCGGAACCGCCCACGTTGCCTAAACTGGATTGCTCCACTGAGCTAATGACAACAACTGCTTATTTCTCCCTCGCAACTGCCATGGTTAGTCAAGAATGTTGCTTGCCAGTATCCTAGTTTATGCATGATGTTGTTATGTTATTCGTGTATATATTTTACATTTGATTACATGGTTTGATTTACGCATTGGTAAGTCACGACACTTCTTAAACCGTCAGCCCCACAATGTTTTGTTGTCAATAGCATTATCGTCTTCATTGTTTGTTATTGACACGTGTTACTCAGCTACGTACCTGTATTCTTCAGTATATTACAAATGTATACGCAGGAACGTGTCGCTTTTAACAGTCGTAAGTTTGATGATGTCAGTCATCGAATGAAGGAAAACGTCTCGGACATACACTATGTGATCAAAAGTATCCGGGTACCCCCAAAAACATACGCTTTTCACGATAGGTGTATTGTGCTGCCACCTACTGCCAGGTACTCCATATCAGCGACCTCAGTAATCATTAGACTCGTGAGAGAGCAGAATAGGGCGCTCCGCGGAACTCACGGACTTTGAACGTGGTCAGGTGATTGGTGTCACTTGTGTTATACGTCTGTACGAAAGATTTTCACACTACTAAACATCCCTAGGTCCACTGCTTCCGATGATATAGTGAAGTGGAAACGTGAAGGGACACGTACAGCGAACAGGCTCACCTCGTCTGTTGACTGACAAAGCCGGCCGCGGTGGTCGTGCGGTTCTAGGCGCTCCAGTCCGGAGCCGCGCTGCTGCTACGGTCGCAGGTTCGAATCCTGCCTCGGGCATGGATGTGTGTGATGTCCTTAGGTTAGTTAGGTTTAAGTAGTTCTAAGTTCTAGGGGACTGATGACCACAGCAGTTGAGTCCCATAGTGCTCAGAGCCATTTGAACCATTTTGTTGACTGACAGACCGCCGACAGTTGAAGAGGGTCGTAATGTGTAATATTCAGACATCTATCCAGATCATCACAGAGGAACTCCTAACTGCGTCGGGATCCACTGCAAGTACTATGACAGTTAGGCGAGAGGTGAGAAAACTTTGATTTCATGGTCGAGCGGCTGCTCATAAGCCATACATCATGCCGGTAAATGCCAGACGATGCCTCGCTTGGTGTAAGGAGCGTAAACATTGGACGATTGAACAGTGGAAAAACGTTGTGTGGAGTGACGAATCACAGTACACAAAGTGGCGATCCGATGGCAGGGTGTGGGTATGGCGAATGCCCGGTGAACGTCATCTGCCAATGTGTGTAGTTCCCTCAGTAAAATTCGGAGGCGCTGCTGTTGTGGTGTGGTCGTGTTTTTCATGGAGGGGGCTTGTACCCCTTGTTTTGCGTGGCACTATCACAGCACAGGCCTACACTGATGTTTTAAGCACCTTCTTGCTCCCACTGTAGAAGAGCAATACGGGGATGGCGATTGCATCTTTCAACACGATCGAACACCTGTTCATAATGCACGACCTGTGGCGGAGTGGTTACACGACAATAACAGCCCTGTAATGGACTGACCTGCACAGAGTCCTGACCTGAATCATATAGAACACCTTTGTGATATTTTGGAACGCCGACTTCGTGCAAGGCCTCACCGACCGACATCTACACCTCTCCTCAGTGCAGCACTCATTGAAGAATGGGCTGCCACTCCCCAAGAAACCTTCCAGCACCTGACTGAACGTATGCTTGCGAGAGGGGTAGCTGTCATCAAGGCTAAGGGTGGACCCACATCATATTGAATTCCAGCATTACCGATGGAGGACCCGTCGAGCTTTTAAGTCATTTTCAGCCAGGTGTCCCGATATTTTTGATCTCTTAGTGTAGAGCAAGAAAAAGACGATTTTACAACAACCAGCGATCACAGTTCTGCTAGCAAAGGATCACCCAGAGGAATAATTTCAGAACAGTCACGGTATGACCACCGAGCGGGCTGGCGCAGTGTTTAGCACAGTGGACTCTCATTCGGGAGGCCATCCTGATTATAATTTGAGTGATTTCCGTAAATCGCTTCAGACAACACTGAAGTGGTTCCTTTCGAAACGCACGGCGAATTTCCTCCACCATCCTTCCCTAATCCAAGTTTGTGCTCCGTCTCTAATTACTACTCTCTCTTCCCTATCCCTGCTACCGAGCGAGGTTTCGCAGTGGTTAGCACACTGGACTCTCATTCGGGAGGACGACGGTTCAAACCCACGTCCGGCCACCCTGATTTAGGTTCTCCGTGATTTCCCTAAATCGCTCCAGGCAAATGCCGGGATAGTTCCTCTGAAAGGGCACGGCCGACTTCTTTCCCCATCCTTCCCCACTCCGAGCTTGTGCTCCGTCACTAATGACCTCGATTTCGACGAGACGTTAAACGCTAATCTCCTCATCCTACCATCCGTCCTACGCTGTACCTTTCTGTTTCTCCAATAAACTACTTAGTGTTAATTACAATCAATTGTGCTCTGAGTAGTGATAAAGAATATTGTAGAGCCCACCACCCAAACGGTAATGTGTAAACTTCTACTTAACAAACTCGTGTTTGTATAAGTCTCTTTTGTATCTGAGAAATCAGTAAAACGTATCTTGAGAGGGAGATACGTAAATCTCACTGCAGGGCAAAAGAACTATGTTAAAATTAAATTTTGAACAAAAGTATGTGTACCTCACGTTGCACGATGCGAAACCCAGGCTAGCCATTACGTCAAGCAATTCGCAATGAAATTATCATAAGCTGTTTGACTGAGATGCAAATGGCTCAAATTAAAATGTTGGCCCTGGATATTATTAACTTTTATCTTTAGCCTTGCAAACACTCACTGTACCAGAACTGTTATTGTAATTATAGAGCCAACTGACACAAAAATTAAAGCATCTAACTTGGTGTTAAAACTGCCTGAAAGTTCACAACCGAATACCTTTCTGAAATATTCCTATGAGATGATACGATATTTTCGTAAATACATTCCGACAATCACTGCATCTTATAGTGGACATGAATTTTGCTGATAAATTATCTCTCGTCTGTCATACGCTCGTCTATCATACAACCTGTTACTATTAGGAATTTTGATCTGTCTGTCCAAAACAAAATTTCATTTACCGTACTTGCGATGTGCAGTGCATGACGGTATCTTACCAATTTTCACGAAAATGCTTCTGCAGAAAACAGCTCACGATGTGCAATGCAAGTATACAAACTCATTGATAAAGGTAAAGACTGAAAAATGAAGAACTGAACTTAACGATCGTTAAATGAGAACTAAGACTCCTCGTATAACTATGCTTCATTAACAACAATACAGCCTTTCATAAAGTTCTCACAACTAGACAAGTTAGCAAAAATCTTTCTTAATAACTTTCCTGTGAACAGTTACTTTCCTTGACACTTATTTCAGTTATAATACAAATCCATGTGCTTCACTATGAAACGTCTTACACTCTTCCACACTGAATGCTAATACTGCAGTCTTTCTTTTTGTGCTTACGGAGGGATATTTTATGAGCAATTATGAACCCTGAAATTTTGTTTTATAAAAATTTACTTGCCCCAAAAAAATATTATAATTTAAAAAAATGTAAAATTCAGTTCTATGAGGATCTTTTATATGTACTATTTAAAAAATCGCACGGAAGTACGTCATTTTGTGTGATAAAAAGTAAAATAATGCTGGCTTTATTTAATTCCATAAAATCAACAGCATGTATTCAAACAACACTTAAATACGTGTAAAAATAAATGTTGTATAACATAAATTAAAAATATTAAATGACTTGCACCTTAATTCTCGGTTTAAACATAGAGGTCACAGAGGGCCCACCTCGTAGTAGATGATACACTACATAAAAGTATCCTCGTCAGTTAAGGTTTAAATGGCTCTGAACACTATGGGACTTAACTTCTGAGGTCAACAGTACCCTAGAACTACTTAAACCTAACTAACCTAAGGACATCACACACATCCATGCCCGAGGCAGGATTCGAACCTGCGACCGTAGCGGTCGCGCGGTTCCAGAATGGAGCGCCTAGAACCGCTCGGCCACTCCGACCGGCGTCAGTTAAGGGATAGATTTGTTTTAATGAAGGCATGTTCAAGCAAAAATGTTCAAGTAAAAAGCAAAAAAAAAAAAAATCGCTTTCATTCTGAATTGGAAACCGATTGCTTCTTTACTCAGGTAAAACACGAAGTTGTGTGTTTTACTGTGCTATGGAAGTGTATCAGCTGGGGAAAAAGGCAATGTTGGACATTTGATTTTATCCATACTGGATGAGAGGTCGTGGTTGTGAATGTCAATGTTAAAAAATATATCGGCTCAACCACTTGTTTATAGTGTAAAACACGCGTCAATCTTAGTGTTTTACACTATAAACAAGTGGTTGAGCCGATATATTTTTTAACAATGTTGGACATCACTTGAGAACTATTCACCAAGGTACTGAAAAGCATTTCACATTGGATTCTAAGTAAATAAAGCGTAAGACAACTAGAATCCAAACTTAATGCTTAACAATCTACAATTTTAAAACCATTTGCACGAATTGCATACCCTTTTTAAAATGTATACCCAGTGTCCTGTCACACAAGAAAATGCCGGACTGGGCTCAAAATACCTGCCAGTTAGTATTTAATCTATTACTACTTTATTTTCAAAACACACACACCTGGCATAATTGCAGCATATGTGTTGGCGTAATATTTTCCACCAACGTATACGTCGCAAATACTCCATACATACCTCACAACGTAGGCTCATTGCTCATCACTTTACCTTTGAGACACATAAAGGATATTTCTGGTACATACTTGCTGCGAAGGTAACAACGAACACCATATTTAGTGTCAAAACCAGCCATGTGAGAACTCTCAAATGGCGAACATGTCGAGGCGTATAGTGGCAAGACAATCGTCTTGCAAACATTAGAACCGATGGTGAATAAAAAGAATTCTGAGAGTAAAACGGACATAATATGTTTAGTAGTTTGTTCTCCTTACAGGTGAGGCCCTGCCATCACAGCAGCGGCAGTCACCCTATGTGGCATTAACATTCTACAATCACACCTACATTTAAAAAAAATAGGGTACAAAATGAGTCAATGTGGGTATGAACTTTGATCATTAATTCTATCTAGTGACGTTATTTGAAAACCCACAATTTAGTGACTTCAAAGTAACATTATCCCTGAATGGGTGAAATCGTCCAGGTGGTGTTTCAATGCAATTTTCTGCTTTGTTCCTCAGCGATACTAGGAGACCTTCCCACAAACACTGAAAATATTTAACGACAGAGAGTGCAGACATCAACAGGATCACACATTTAAAAATCTAATGCTTACTAGCTATGTAACACAACATGATGTAGAGTGTTGGTTAAGCTGGCAACTGTATTTTTGACAGTTCTATGAGCGATTATGGAGAAATCTGCTGGGTATGTCACAAAACTTGTCGACCATCAGAAGACACTACTATTCAGCTCTAAAATTCGTGCTGTGCGTTGATGGAATGGAAACGCATGAAACAACTATGCTGGATATCAGCACAGAAGTATGTTCTTACTTAATTATTTTCATATACCATATTTACAAATTAAAAATCCATATTAGTTATATGTGCATTATTTATTTCTCTGTAAAACTACTATATGCTAAGGTAAACGAACAGTTGTCACCATGACTGAGTGGACTAATCAACCTCATCACGAGGCTCTAGTGGAAAGTGCCCGTTTATGCAATGAAACTGGAAATCAGGAGAAGAAGAGAGTAATGGTTCACTACTTCACAATAATATATGATTGTTGGGCCATTTGATTCAGGAAGACTTATCTTATTCTCTTGCTATTAGCACAACCTGAAGGGCTTCACTTACAGCATCTATATACACTTTCAGAAAGCCTATTTCAATAATTACTACTATTAAAAGAAGTTTTGTGTAGCATTGGTGGAGTAACTTGCCAGGAATTCAGCGAAAGCATTGATATTTCACCGCCTGAGAAATAAAAAACAAACAGTCTATTCATATTTGACAAAGTTGTAGTAGAGAACCAGGATCCAAAACACAAATATTTTTGTCATCATATGAAAAATATATATATATATAGTCATCATATGAAATATATATATATAATGTGAGTCAGACATATTCAAGGATACCAAATCAGTTGGTGAGGAATAATGCAAACATTACTATCATGTTCAAACAGTACAATATAAATTTCAAACATTTTTACCAACCACATGTAGGAACCAAACTGATATTCAATGAATATGTTAGCAAATGTGCTGATTGCTGGAATCTCACACAGTATGGCTTTCTGGTGATTCATAAAACGAGAAAATTGAATGATGATCTATATAAACGAAACTTCCAAGAGTTTCTGCGTAAAAGGAACTGCACCACAATGCAACTGTATCAGTGTACTGCAGACTATGGACAAATTTGTACATGTGCCGTACACTCATTCTTAGGGTGCAGTGCACATGCATCTATACACTGACAGAAAAATCGAGACAACGCCAGAAAAAGAGACTGGAAAGTCTTATCGATGCAGTAGAAGAAATGGTGAAATGCTGGAACGGCTGAACACTAGAATCCAGCAATGTGAGCTATATGTCAATGAGAAAATTGAAAAAGTCAACACAAAAGTAATGGATACGTGTGAATACATCAAGGCGATAGCCAAGAAATTTGACTCCATTCACCACCAGTAGTCTCGGAGTATATGTAAGGGGGTACACCATCGCAGAAACCTATTTTAGTTGACAATAGCATGTCGGCGACAAAGTGGAAAGTTGTTGAAACGTGGAATGCTGTTTGATAGAATCAATGACTGGTAAAGTTAAGACAGCTGTGGCAAGGGCAGTCTCACTCAGAAATGTTTAAATCAGGAAGAGAAACTCTGAGAAGATTTTGGCAAACTATGGATGGAGATGAAAGAACGGAAGAAGAAATAGAAAAAGGAAACACTACTACTGCTTACATTAACGAACACCATGTTAGAGAGTTAAACAACAAGTGTAGGGTTAGCAAAGATGAGCCATATATCCGAGGTATTCATCCTATGCAGTTAACCAAGGAAGAAATACTGGTCACAAATACGAAATATAAGAGAACACCTGCTTTATTAGAGCCAATACTCTTCAAAGCTTCATATCCTGATAAGTATCTACCAAAGGAGAAGCAACCATATACCGATATATTATGTATAACTAACTCATATAGGCAGATCAAAGGCACAGAAGGACGATAAAACGCTATAAAAGTAGGAAATACAATAATATTATTAAATCACTTTAAACGATATATGGTACAGATGAAGACATTCACGTTCAGCACAAAAGACTAAACACTCTACCTCTGAAGCATGTATATTATGATCATCCAGATGAGATCATAAAATGGTATTGACTACTCACACCAACAGCCACAGCAGGAAATACAGTTCACATGACTAAAATCATATCAATAATTTCAGAGTTTTGAGAAAGACATGTCATCGAGCGAATATGGAGTCAGTCATTCACGAGCTTTACAGAACAGTACGCAAAACAGTTCCACATAGAATTTTCACAATATGAGGTTCAGATGATTTATAGCAAGCCGATCTATTAGATATGAATCAATGTTTGCATTCATATAAAGACTTCAGATATATTTTAATGATAATAGATAGATATTCCAAATTCGTCTGGGCTCTTCCTGTGAAGGCAAAGGCAAAGAAAGAAGTCAAGAGGTTGTATGAGCAATTGCTGCAGACAGGGATAAATAGATGTTCTGACAATCTTCAGAACGATCATGGACGTGAATTTTACAAAAGACATGTGAAGTCTGTAATGGAATGGTATAAAATAAACCACTATTCTATGTTCTGCCATATGAACTTGAGTATTGTGCAATGTTTGGACAGGCCAATAAAAAATCTATGTGTAGATGAAATTTAATCTTCCACGGTCACGCAAATCTTTCGGAATCTTCCCACATATAAAATATATAATTAGTTGACCATCCACACGTGATGAACATATTTGTAGAATAAAAATCAGTTCAGTTCCCAGTAACTTTCTTAATTTATTCCATGACCAGTTTCAAAGCTCCTGAAGATGAAGCTTTAAGCTTCCAAATTGGGTATGGAATAAATAAAAAAAATTACTGGCAACTGATGCGGGTTTTATTTCTACAAATTGTGCCACACATAACTCGGCAGCGTAATCGGTCAAGTATAAGTACGATGAAGATAAAGCCTGTGGACTTATGTGATTCTGGGCTTCTAAAGACGGTATACAATCATATTAAGGTGGTGCATCTGTGCAAACATATATTTAATGTAGATGATTCGGTGCTTATTTCGAAATATAGAACTTCATTTGACTAGTCGTATCCGCTGAACTGGTCAACAGAGATTCAAAGTTCCCAAACTTCAACGCACACAACCGAGAAGGTACATCTTAAAGGACAGCGATGGTGAAGACACTGCTGGAAGTTTTTACACAGAGGAATTACAGAAAATTTCTGAACCACATGTATTGACCATGGAGTAAGTTACAAGACGTTGAGAGAACAAGGTTTTAGGTAAGTGGCTAGGCTTTCCATGAATGAACAACAGCTGGGTGGACATCCATGATTTGGTATATAAGTAGGACACAGAAACCTCAGACAATATACGAGTAGTGTGATGTGAATGCTAGGAAACACATCAGAGGTGGCGGTAGTATTCTTGATAAATTATCATTTGAATTGTGTTTACCAGGATACAACTACTGCGGAACTGGAATGAAGCTGAAAAATCGTCAGTATTGCTGTGATTAGAAAATTAATATACTGGACGATGCCTGAAAGAAACATGTTGTTGCTCTTGCCACCATGCTGCCGATAGAATATTAGCCAGGCAAATACGTGGAAGAAAGGAAATAGCCATAGGAAAACATACTGCAGCGTTTGTAGTTGATCTCAAATCGGTTGCTGAAATAAATTTCAGGCAAATTATGAGGGAAGCTCATTGCAGAAAAAGAAGAGGAAAAAATCTGTAAGGTATTAAAAAAAATTACATCCAGTCAGCGATGGTAACAGTTAGAAGTGCTCTGAAGGAGAAAGGAGAAAGGACAAGAAGTCACATTAAAATGCCTAAGGTTCTATGAATAGCAAAGACATCTGGTGGAATCATTTCATTTTTAATTCCGGCACTCACAGAGGTATCAACATTTGGTTCTTTGACTGGAGTAGCTGCTGCCATAGCTCAAACAGTGAAGAACGTACAAGACACATGGGAGCAATTACAGGAAGCTAAAAGACGTAGTAGGGCAATGGATTCCATCGCTATCAGTAAAGGACTAAATTTAAAATCGTACAAGAACTGACATGGACTGGACCTCCAACTACCAGTGTACTACCGTGCAGACTGCTTACCAATACATATCTTCTTAAATACCTCAAGAAACTCAAAATCCCAAGATTTTGTAGAGTGTTTATATGGGATTCCTTGCGAAAGACGATGTGAAAATACAAGGAATGTGGGTGTGTCGATTTAGATGTTGCAGGATGATGTAGCACTCACAGGATTGCATTTGTTAAAAGAAACCGAAGTACGATATACTATTTCGACTCATATGGTGAGCTGAGACCTGCCCCGGCCGGTGTGGCCGAGCGGTTCTAGGCGCTCCAGTCTGGAACCGCGCGACGGCTACGGTCGCAGGTTCGAATCCTGCTTCGGGCATGGATGTGTGTGATGTCCTTAGGTTAGTTAGGTCTAAGTAGTTCTGAGTTCTAGGGGACTCCTCAAATGTTGAGTCCCATAGTGCTCAGAGCCATTTGAACCATTTTGAACTTGAGACCACCTGACGAATTGTGCCGATACTTTACAGACAAGGACAAGGTGTTACACAATTTTCAGTGCTACCAAGACTGCAATTCATGTCTCTACAATTATATCTACTTAACTTTTCTCTCGAAAAATTCATAAAAACAGGCAGTAAGTACAGCACTGCGTAGGTGAGCTCTAGATGTGATGTTTTATACTCTTGATTTAAGAGAAAAAATTTGGAAAGTTGTGGTAAGGTCTTATGGGACCAAACTGCTGAGGTCATCGGTCCCTAAGCTTACACACTATTTAATCTAGCTTAAACTAACTTACGCTAAGGACGACACACAAACACACACACACACACACACACACACACACACACACACACACACACATGCCCGAGGGAGGACTCGAACCTCCGACGGAGGGAGCCACGCGGATCGTGACAAGACGCCTCTGACCGCGCGGCTTGATTTAAAAGAGCACGTGCCGATATTAAGAGCAAACTACTTTATCCCAATAGATCTGACCAGAGTGGAATGGAGTATTGCATTGTTCGGTCTAGAAACATATAACAGCTTATCTAAGAGCACTGAGGCGAATAATAATCCACATCTAGGAAGTTTTGATGTGGTAATACCTCCTGGCTCATGTTGGCGATTTTAATGCACATATAAAGCGAACTTTACAAGGCCTTAAGTTATGTGCAAATGTTAGTACGCTTAAAACAGAGATAGAAACGACAGAACGAACAATAAACTATAGCCACAGTGGTTCAGTAGGATCGCTACTAGGTTAGATAGAAACGACAGAACAAACAATAAACTATAGCCACGGTGGTTCAGTAGGATCGCTACTAGGTTTTTCGAGGAGCCAAGCGTTGGTAACTTAACAGTCATGACATTAAAGATTTGAATAAACATGTGAATATTCTACCTGTTAGCACGATCTGTGTTGAGTGTAATATCAGAACGAATTCAAACCTTAATGATATGTTAATTCACACTAACTACGAACATTTTCTCACACTGGGTCCAGGTTACGTAATTGTGGAGGTGCCAGGCAGTTCAATACATCAGAGCAGAAGGGAATCTAGTAGCTTTTTCACAGTAAGGCAGTTGTAGTATATCTTCGTCTGTCGCAGCCTCATGTGTTCAAAGTATAAATACAGAACACACATCAGAGGACTGCACACAGCCGTCGGAGTACCGCTTCGCAGTGGAAGCAGAATTTGGTAACATGTGAGAATTAAGAGTTTCCTAAATCGATAGGACAGGAGCCTCGTAGTAACATCGCTTGATATACAACTTCAGTTCAGGATGATGATGAGATCATTCGTCAGGAAGATGAGTACAATTCCGAGCAACAGTTTCCTGTATGTGGGAGGAAGATTTGTGACCCTAAAAAGGGGTGGAGGCGCTCTGCCAACAGCAACTATGCAACCTGTGCGTAATACAGTTGCTTTTCTGTTTCAAAAAAGGAGACATCAAATTAATGGTGATGAAATCGACCGCACAAGAAATGTTGGAATCAGATCGACTCTCAAAACATATGCCTCTACATTAACTTCAGAACGGAATGCATTCGAAAATAAAGAATACTTCATAGATGAAGCGCTAGGTGCCTACTTTAGCGCCTTTATCCTGCTCAAAATGTTACTGGGCTTCTTTGAAGATAACAAATGAGTCATTATAAACGCTTAACAGGGATCAGTTTGAAGTACAGATAATAACTCACGCATTTTAGAACTTTCAGAAGAAGAGAATAAAACTGTGATGGATAAATTGATATGGAAAGTTCCCTACTTATCAGTACAGATGAAACTTTTCCGTGTGTTGCGTAATACCATTAATATTGGGTTCATGGGAACTTATGAGCATCCAGTCCTCCCACATGCTTCTAAACAATCATGGACAACAAAGACATTTGCTGAACTACAAACGCCCTGATTTTTTATTATAGCAATGCAAACAGACAGGAGATGGAATCGGTAAAAAGGGATTCAAGCGTATTTGACAACTGTAAACTGAACAATGCTGTGGCTAACTTCAGAGCATTTTCCACACAATAACTTGGCTCAAATGGCTCTGAGCACTATGGGACTCAACTGCTGTGGTCATCAGTCCCCTAGAACTTAGAACTACTTAAACCTAACTAACCTAAGGACATCACACACATCCATGCCCGAGGCAGGATTCGAACCTGCGACCGTAGCAGTCGCACGGTTCCGGACTGCGCGCCTAGAACCGCGAGACCACCGCGGCCGGCACACAATAACTTGACTGGAAGAATAACATTGTTGATCAACTGTACAGAATGTATGCTAGCTTTCGCTCTTCATAATCCGAGGCTGTTGACAGATTCACATTCAAATGCTTAGATTCTCTTGCAGTCACGTTGGTGAACAGCTGTACTCCTGTGGGGCTTTCCTGTGTCTCGAGTTCCGGCTCCGTCTGTGGCACTGAGTAGTTGAAAAACATTGGATTCGAAAGTTTGGGAGAAGAAATCGGTGGACAGTGTCTGCTGCTGCTGGGGTTCACGCAAGAATTTCTGTGTGACCTTGTGTGTAGCAATAATAACAAAAATATAACTATAAACGTAATTAATTTATTACAATAGGTCAGAGCATCTGTAAAATACGTGCATGGGAGCAGTATAACGTTAGCGCCATGTGGGACTGCTGTGATGCATGCTTGAAAAATTGATGGATTTTATTAATAATAACGATATTGTTATACCAAAGAGAACTGAAAATACTTACTGAGAGTCTTCTTTTTCCCAGCTGATCGCTGGTGCTAGTGCTGAAGTCAGCACTTCAACTGGGCTGATGTACAGACGGTAGACAACAGTGCTCATGCATTCGAACTACAAAAATTAAAATTGCTGAAAATGTGGAGGATCTGAGCTTCACCGCCAATGGCCACTCTGCGTTTCCGGAAAACGCGTAACACCTTTGGCTACTAGAGAATGGGGGGAAGGGGGAACTTTGGGAATAACATCATTGCCCAAGGACCTGTTGGCTGACGTCTGTGATTCTAGGAAAGTAGCTGATGCTGATACCTTAAATTCTAGGAACGCTGATGCTGATGTCAGAAACTTTTAAGCCCATGCTGGCAGTTATCCTCTGCTTCCAATCTCTCCTTGAAGCTGCGCGTGGCACACAAATACAATGCACTATCACAGGGCGATCAGATTGAGTGCATACATACTCGTAGCAGAGGGTAATAAATTCAACATACAAGCAAAATCTCATCTCTTACAGTCCACAAGAAGCTAGTAGGAGCACGAGGAGACCAGTGACATGTGCACCGTTGACCACTCATACTGGGGTCTGGATTTTAAAGACCTAAGAACAGCGAAATATGCAAGCAATTGTGACCTACAATTTATAAACGATGTCCTTAAAAATAAAATATGATAAGTTTATTTAAAACATTCTTGCTGGTTTTTATGTAATACAAAACCCAGTTTTGAACAAATTGTGAGTATAGTACTTATTTTTGCAGTGTTTGCAATTAACTGGCACTTATTTCTGAAATGTCTACATGTGTCTGGAAAAATACAAAATACAGTGAAAACAAAAATACCTGTACAAACAATAAAACATTGTTTTCACTACTGCATTTCACTTGTTCATACTATTCCAAATGACTGAACATCTCCTGTCAAACTTACGTTTCTGCAGAGTTGTACTGGATCACACGGCGAATTTTCAGGTTTCCCATTTCCAGAAAAATGAATGGTCGTATGGCATCGTTGGCCGCGAGGCCCCACCTGGGGAAGTTCGGCAGCCAAAATGCATGTCTTATTTCAGACGACGCCACATTGGGCGACTTGCGCGCTGGTGACGAGCATGAAATGATGATGAGGACAACACAACACCAAATCCCAGAGCTTAAAAAATCTCCAAGGGGGCCGGGAATCGAACCCGGGTCCAGTTGCGAGGGAGGGGAGCACGTTACCACCCAGCAAAGCAGGCGGACCCCACTTACAGAGATCTACGGTTGTCGCTGAGGACAGTTTTGCACCTGGAAAAGCTCTTTTCCACGTCACAGGAGCGTATTTAAAGGCGTAGAGGTCACTGTAGGGCAGCTTTAGTAGAGAATCTGAAGCCCCTTGACTACTGTAGCCGTGTATGAAGCACCATCTGTTGCTAGCAACAAAATGTTTTCGGTGTTCGCACCATCTGGACACAGTAGATGCCCAGAGTTATCAAACGAAATGGAATTTGCCAAGTCGTTTACACTCTTGAGAGCTTCGCAAGTTAGCAGGAACATTTTTCCAAACCCATCACCTTGTGGGACAACAACAACAACGTACGCAACATAACGCTGACTCACATCCCTGGTTTCACCTACGGACATCCAGATCTTTTGGTCTGTAACACTAATTTGTATTTTGTTGAGCACCTCCTCTTAGCTGATGGGGAAAAAATCGCAACACAAAAACTGTAGAATAGTGAAATTTCTGCAATGCACTTGCTTAGGTAACGTATTTAAGTGATTAACATTGCAAGATCACACTTTAATGTAAGCACGAGATAAGCCACTGAAAATGTGAAATTCCGGTACGTTAATAACCTGAGTAACCACCAGAATGTTGAATGCCAGCACATACAGGTGCCGGATATCAGTTTGAGGATGGATTTCCATGCCCATTGCACTTGGTCGGTCAATATAGGGACAGTTAATGTTGGCTGTGGTTGACGCTGGAGTTGTCGTCCGATGATGCCCCATATGTGGTCGATTGGAGACTGATATGGTGATCAAGCAGGGCAAGGCAGCTTATCGACATCCTCTAGAGCATGTTAAGTTACAATAACGGTATGTGGGCGAGCGTTATCTTGTTGGAAAACGCTCCATGGGTTGTTCATGAATAGCAGCACAACAGGTCGAATCATAATACTGACGGACTATTTTTCAGTCAGTGAGGGTTGTATAACCAAGAGAGAGCATTTGCAGTTTTACAAAATCGCACCCCAGACCGGAATTCCAGGAATAGCTATACAGGGTGTTACAAAAAGGTACGGCCAAACTTTCAGGAAACATTCCTCACACACAAAGAAAGAAAATATGTTACGTGGACATGTGTCCGGAAACGCTTACTTTCCATGTTAGAGCTCATTTTACTACTTCTCTTCAAATCACATTAATCATGGAATGGAAACACACAGAAACAGAACGTACCAGCGTGACTTCAAACACTTTGTTACGGGAAATTTTCAAAATGTCCTCCGTTAGCGAGGATACATGCATCCACCCTCCGTCGCATGGAATCCCTGATGCGCTGATGCAGCCCTGGAGAATGGCGTATTGTATCACAGCCGTCCACAATACGAGCACGAAGAGTCTCTACATTTGGTACCGGAGTTGCGTAGACAAGAGCTTTCAAATGCCCCCATAAATGAAAGTCAAGAGGGTTCAGGGCAGGAGAGCGTGGAGGCCATGGAATTGATCCGTCTCTACCAATCCATCGGTCACCGAATCTGTTGTTGAGAAGCGTACGAACACTTCGACTGAAATGTGCAGGAGCTCCATCGTGCACGAACCACATGTTGTGTCGTACTTGTAAAGGCACATGTTCTAGCAGCACAGGTAGAGTATCCCGTATGAAATCACGATAACGTGCTCCATTGAGCGTAGGTGGAAGAACATGGGGCCCAATCAAGACATCACCAACAATGCCTGCCCAAACGTTCACAGAAAATCTGTGTTGATGACGTGATTGCACAATTGCGTGCGGATTCTCGTCAGTCCACACATGTTGATTGTGAAAATTTACAATTTGATCACGTTGGAATGAAGCCTCATCCGTAAAGAGAACATTTGCACTGAAATGAGGATTGACACATTGTTGGATGAACCATTCGCAGAAGTGTACCCGTGGAAGCCAATCAGCTGCTGATAGTGCCTGCACACGCTGTACATGGTACGGAAACAACTGGTTCTCCCGTAGCACTCTCCATACAGTGACGTGGTCAACGTTACCTTGTACAGCAGCAACTTCTCTGACGCTGACATTAGGGTTATCGTCAACTGCACGAAGAATTGCCTCGTCCATTGCAGGTGTCCTCGTCGTTCTAGGTCATCCCCAGTCGCGAGTCATAGGCTGGAATGTTCCGTGCTCCCTAAGACGCCGATCAATTGCTTCTAACGTCTTCCTGTCAGAACAACTTCGTTCTGGAAATCTGTTTCGATACAAACGTACCGCGCCACGGCTATTGCCCCGTGCTAATCCATACATCAAATGGGCATCTGCTAACTCCGCATTTGTAAACATTGCACTGACTTGAAAACAACGTTCGTGGTGAACGCTAACCTGTTGATGCTACGTACTGATGTGCTTGATGCTAGTACTGTAGAGCAGTGAGTCGCATGTCAACACAAGCACCGAAGTCAACTTTACCTTCCTTCAATTGGGCCAACTGGCGGTGAATCGAGGAAGTGCAGTACATACTGACGAAACTAAAATGAGCTGTAACATGTAAATTAAGCGTTTCCGGACACATGTCCACATAACACCTTTTCTTTATATGTGTGTGAGGAATGTTTCCTGAAAGTTTGGCCGTACCTTTTTGTAACACCCTGTATAGCTATTCCTGGAATTCCGGTCTGGGGTGCGATTTTGTAACACCCTGTAGTGTATCTAGCACGCAGACAGGTCCTCAACTGGCCTTCTTATAACGAACACACGGCCATCACTGGCACTGAGGCAGAACCAGCTTTCATCAAAAAACACATCAGACCTACACCTTGCCCTCCGGTGAGCTCTCGCTTGACACCACTGAAGTCACAAATGGCAGTGATTGGGGGTTGGTGGATTGCACACTGCAGGGCGTCTGATTCGGAGCTGTCCTCAAAGTCATCGATTTGCAACAGTTCGTTGTGTCACTGTGGTGCCATCTGCTGCTCAAATTGCTGCTGCAGATGCAGTGCGATGCGTCAGAACCATACGCCGAACGTGATGGTTTCTCCTCTCGGAATTGCCACGTGGCCTTCCGGAGCCCAGTTTTCTTGCGGCTGTACATTCTCGTGATCACCGCTGCCAGCAATCAAGTGCAGTACTTTCCTGCTAAGTCTTTCTGCAGTATCCAAGAAGGAACATCCAGCTTCTCATTCAGGCTCAGTGAGGAGGTGTTGATAATGGCGTCTTCGTCGCCTTAAAGGCGTTCTTGACTAACATCAACTCACCACGTCCAATCTCAAAGCTAACCAACGCCCCAAATCGTCACAATGTGTACAGAAAGCAAACCTGATTTTCATCCTCATAGTGGTACCGAAAGCGCCACTCTTTTGCGGCTGCCGCGAAATTTGAATAGACATCGTCTTTCAGATATGGAAAAACGCCTACCAACTTACGTTTATGTCCGCAACTCCTTCTTGGTGTTGTGATTTTTTTCTGTCAGTGTAGTTCTTTCTCAGTGTAGATTCATTCTGAACTGAATGTATTGTGTGTTTCTCCAAGAACTGTCTGAAGCATGGATTCTTCAGCTTCTCCAACAGGATATAGCAAGACACCATAATATCACATAAGTTCTTGAAGAGTGACTGCACAGTTGAATATGAGCCTGTCTCCTCAAGTAACAGCGTGTGTCTGCTATCGTTTTCAGCACTTCTCTTCACACAGCTGCTGTGTTTGGTGGTATTACAAGCTCGGATCTGAAATTTTTTATGGCTGCCTACAAGTCGCTTGTTTCCAAAATACTAAAAATACACCACACCCCAGGCCTAGCGTCCCCCCCGACCCCACATGAACTATCGTATGGGCGTCCTTGGACTCTCATCCTCGTGGATAGCTCGAGGTTTAGTTTGCATACTGACAGCAGCAGTGTTTAGATTTTACGGGGCTCCAAAACACGTTAATATTCGTAATCCATCCGTACATGTGTGTTTTACGCATTGGTTTCTTTCCGCGATGATTGGCATATAAGTCTGTTGAGTAATCACCATTTTGTGATTTTTGTTGATTTGTGTAATATATCATAAGTACGAAAAAATGATGTACTATTCATCTGAGTAGAAAGCCGTACAACGTAAGGCAAGAAGTTGGCTCAGGATCAGCTGGAAGCAATCTGAGCACATTGCTGTTGCAAAATTGTCGACCTCATCTTATACAGGGTGATTCAAAAAGAATACCACAACTTTAAAAATGTGTATTTAATGAAAGAAACACATTATAACCTTCTGTTATACATCATTACAAAGAGTACTTAAAAAGGTTTTTTTTCACTCAAAAACAAGTTCAGAGATGTTCAATATGGCCCCCTCCAGACACTCGAGCAATATCAACCCGATACTCCAACTCGTTCCACATTCTCTGTAGCATATCAGGTGTAACAGTTTGGATAGCTGCTGTTATTTCTCGTTTCAAATCATCAATGGTGGCTGGGAGAGGTGGCCGAAACACCATATCCTTAACATCCTTCATCACTAAACACAATCTTTGAAACGAAAGATTCATCTGTTTCCATTTGAGCAAGGATAAAATCACAGAAATCGATTCTTTTAATCTTATCAGCTGCAGACAGTGCTTGAACCAATTTCAGACGATAAGGTTTCATAACTAACCTTTTTCGTAGGACTCTCCATACAGTTGATTGTGGAATTTGCAGCTCTCTGCTAGCTCTGCGAGTCGATTTTCCTGGGCTGCGAACAAATGCTTGCTGGATGCGTGCTACATTTTCATCACTCGTTCTCGGCCGTCCACAACTTTTCGCTTTGCACAAACACACATTCTCTGTAAACTGTGTATACCAACGTTTAATACACCACCTATCAGGAGGTTTAACACCATACTTCGTTCGAAATGCACGCTGAACAACTGTCGTGGATTCACTTCTGCCGTACTCAATGACACAAAAAGCTTTCTGTTGAGCGGTCACCATCTTAGCATCAACTGACGCTGACGCCTAGTCAACAGCGCCTCAAGCGAACAAATGTACAACTAAATGAAACTTTATAGCTCCCTTAATTCGCCGACAGATAGTGCTTAGCTCTGCCTTTTGTCGTTGCAGAGTTTTAAATTCCTAAAGTTGTGGTATTCTTTTTGAATCACCCTGTATATTGCCAGCCTATCAGTAGTCCACTGTTTCACAACATACTTTGTCAATAGTAACGCTATGTCATGCAAAAGTTAGTCAGTCGTTTTGGTTGACACAGTCACGAATGTAATCCACATATACATAGATACTCCGCAAGCCACCTTAAGATGCTTGGCAGAGGGTACCCTCTATCACTACTAGTCATTTCCTTTTCTCTCTACAGTGTGTTAAGTAACTGTAAGTTGGTTGGTCGATATCAGAGGGGAGTGAAGGGAGTACAGGAAGCAAGCCTCACCTCTGTACTGAATGCTATGGCGTGAGGAGCCGTGCGGCGGGAACAAATCCAGCCTGCCTCCCGCAGAGAACACACACTTAACCCGTGGTCCACGCTTCCGCTGAAGCAGAAGTCACGGACGCAGGTAAATATCGCTTAAATGTCGTTTCCAAGCAAACTGAATTCGTCTTACGTATTGATATGCCTAATGAAGATCCTACCTGCAAGAGTGAAGTTCAACACAGTCACACAGCAGTCAACAATGACTATTTCATACAGTACTGTCAGCCCCCCATGAACCATGGACCTTGCCGTTGGTGGGGAGGCTTGCGGGCCTCAGCAATACAGATAGCCGTACCGTAGGTACAACCACAACGGAGGGGTATCTGTTGAGAGGCCAGACAAACGTGTGGTTCCTGAACAGGGGCAGCAGCCTATTCAGTAGTTGCAAGGGCAACAGTCTGGATGATTGACTGATCTGGCCTTGTAACAATAACCAAAACGGCCTTGCTGTGCTGGTACTGCGAACGGCTGAAAGCTAGGGGAAACTACAGCCGTAATTTTTCCCGAAGGCATGCAGCTTTACTGTATGATTAAATGATGATGGCGTCCTCTTGGGTAAAATATTCCGGAGGTAAAATAGTCCCCCATTCGGATCTCCGGGCGGGGACTACTCAATAGGATGTCGTTATCAGGAAAAAGAAAACTGGCGTTCTACGGATCGGAGCGTGGAATGTCAGGTCCCTTAATCGGGCAGGTAGGTTAGAAAATTTGTAAAGGGAAATGGATAGGTTAAAGTTAGATATAGTGGGAATTAGTGAAGTTCGGTGGCAGGAGGAACAAGACTTCTGGTCAGGTGACTACAGGGTTATAAACACAAAGTCAAATAGGGGTAATGCAGGAGTAGGTTTAATAATGAATAGGAAAATAGGAATGCGGGTAAGCTACTACAAACAGCATAGTGAACGCATTATTGTGGCCAAGATAGATACGAAGCCCACACCTACTACAGTAGTACAAGTTTATATGCCAACTAGCTCTGCAGATGACGAAGAAATTGAAGAAATGTATGGGGAAATAAAAGAAATTACTCAGATAGTGAAGGGAGACGAAAATTTAATAGTCATGGGTGACTGGAATTCGAGTGTAGGAAAAGGGAGAGAAGGAAACGTAGTAGGTGAATATGGATTGGGGCTAAGAAATGAAAGAGGAAGCCGCCTGGTAGAATTTTGCACAGAGCACAACTTAATCATAGCTAACACTTGGTTTAAGAATCATGATAGAAGGTTGTATACATGGAAGAACCCTGGAGATACTAAAAGGTATCAGATAGATTATATAATGGTAAGACAGAGTTTTAGGAACCAGGTTTTGAATTGTAAGACATTTCCAGCGACAGATGTGGACTCTGACCACAATCTGTTGGTTATGAACTGTAGATTAAAACTGAAGAAACTGCAAAAAGGTAGGAATTTAAGGAGGTGGGACCTGGATAAACTGAAAGAACCAGAGGTTGTACAGAGTTTCAGGGAGAGCATAAGGGAACAATTGACAGGAATGGGGGAAAGAAATACAGTAGAAGGAGAGTGGGTAGCTTTGAGGGATGAAGTAGTGAAGGCAGCAGAGGATCAAGTAGGTAAACAGACGACGCCTAATAGAAATCCTTGGGTAACAGAAGAAATATTGAATTTAATTGATGAAAGGAGAAAATATAAAAATGCAGTAAATGAAGCAGGCAAAAAGGAATACAAATGTCTCAAAAATGAGATCGACAGGAAGTGCAAAATGGCTAAGCAGGGATGGCTAGAGGACAAATGTAAGGATGTAGAGGCTTATCTCACTAGGGGTAAGATAGATACTGCCTACAGGAAAATTAAAGAGACCTTAGGAGATAAGAGAACCACTTGTATGAACATCAAGAGTTCAGATGGAAACCCAGTTCTAAGCAAAGAAGGGAAAGCAGAAAGGTGGAAGGAGTACATAGAGGGTCTATACAAGGGCGATGTACTTGAGGACAATATTATGGAAATGGAAGAGGATGTAGATGAAGATGAAATGGGAGATACGATACTGCGTGAAGAGTTTGACAGAGCACTGAAAGACCTGAGTCGAAACAAGGCCCCCGGAGTAGACAACATTCCATTGGAACTACTGACGGCCTTGGGAGAGCCAGTCCTGACAAAACTCTACCATCTGGTGAGCAAGATGTATGAAACAGGCGAAATACCCTCAGACTTCAAGAAGAATATAATAATTCCAATCCCAAAGATAGTAGGTGTTGACAGATGTGAGAATTACCGAACAATCAGTTTAATAAGCCACAGCTGCAAAATACTAACACGAATTCTTTACAGACGAATGGAAAAACTAGTAGAAGCCGACCTCGGGGAAGATCAGTTTGGATTCCGTAGAAATACTGGAACACGTGAGGCAATACTGACCTTACGACTTATCTTAGAAGAAAGATTAAGGAAAGGCAAACCTACGTTTCTAGCATTTGTGGACTTAGAGAAAGCTTTTGACAATGTTGACTGGAATACTCTCTTTCAAATTCTAAAGGTGGCAGGGGTAAAATACAGGGAGCGAAAGGCTATTTACAATTTGTACAGAAACCAGATGGCAGTTATAAGAGTCGAGGGACATGAAAGGGAAGCAGTGGTTGGGAAGGGAGTAAGACAGGGTTGTAGCCTCTCCCCGATGTTATTCAATCTGTATATTGAGCAAGCAGTAAAGGAAACAAAAGAAAAATTCGGAGTAGATTGGCAATGGCAAGGAAAGAGTTTCTGAAGAAGAGAAATTTGTTAACATCGAGTATAGATTTAAGTGTCAGGAAGTCGTTTCTGAAAGTATTTGTATGGAGTGTAGCCATCTATGGAAGTGAAACATGGACAATAAATAGTTTGGACAGGGAGAGAATAGAAGCTTTCGAAATGTGGTGCTACAGAAGAATGCTGAAGATTAGATGGGTAGATCACATAACTAATGAGGAGGTACTGAATAGGATTGGGGAGAAGAGAAGTTTGTGGCACAACTTGACCAGAAGAAGGGATCGGTTGGAAGGACATGTTCTGAGGCATCAAGGGATCACCAATTTAGTATTGGAGGGCAGCGTGGAGGGTAAAAATCGTAGGGGGAGACCAAGAGATGAATACACTAAGCAGATTCAGAAGGATGTAGGTTGCAGTAGGTACTGGGAGATGAAGAAGCTTGCACAGGATAGAGTAGCATGGAGAGCTGCATCAAACCAGTCTCAGGACTGAAGACCACAACAACTGTCAGCTAGGACTTCTTGTATCCTGAGCATAAAATTCTTTGCCACCAATGCGATTCGCTTTGCTGTTACCCCATGAGCGGCATCTCAACCAAAGCGCTTCTGTAGCAAGACCTCCTGTAGAGGATGAAGCTGGCGCCACACTGGGTCCCCTGAGAAATGACGACAAAATGACACGATATCAAAGGGTACGGCTAAGCAGAAACCTAAGAATAGAGCTTAAATTGCTGCCAGTGAAACGATCAGGAGTGACATGTACACAACTTTCTTGTCACAAATATTTGGTATGTACTTTGGAATACGTCGCAATTTCTTAGGACATAGTTAGAATCAAGAACAGCTGCCAATATGAGTAACGTAGAAGTAAATATCCTCGGACTAGCGAAGCAACTTAATAACAGCAAGTCTTCTGGTCCAGACTGTATACCAATTAGATTCCTTTCGGAGTATGCTGATGCATTAGCTCCATACTTAACAATCATATAGAACCGTTCGCTCGACGAAAGATCCGTACCCAAAGACTGGAAAGTTGCATAGGTCACACCAATATTCAAGAAAGGTATTATGAGTAATCCACTAAATTACAGGCCCTTATCGTTAACGTCGATATGTAGCAGGACTTTAGAATATATATAGTGTTCGAACATTATGAATTACCTCGAAGAAAACTGTCTATTGACACAAAGTCATCATGGGTTTAGAAAACATCGTTCCTGCGAAACACAAATACCTCTTTATTCGCATGAAGTTTTGAGCACTATTGACAGGGGATTTCAGATCGATTCCGTATTTCTGCATTTCCGGAAGGCTTCTGTCACTGTACCACACAAGCGGCTCATAGTGAAATTGCGTGCTTATGGAATATCGTCTCAGTTATGTGACTCGATTTGTGATTTCCTGTCAGAGAGGTCACAGTTTGTAGTAACTGACGGAAAGTCATCGAGTAAAACAGAAGTGATTTCTGGCGTTCCTCAAGGTAGTGTTATAGGCCCTTTGCTGTTCCTTATCTATATAAACGATTTTGGAGACAATCTGAGCAGCCGTCTTCGGTCGTTTGCAGATGGCGCTATCGTTTAGCGACTAATAAAGTCATCAGAAGATCAAAGCAAACCGCAAAACGATTTAGAAAAAGTATCTGAATGGTGCAAAAAGTGGCAGTTGACCCTGAATAACGGAAAGTGTGAGGTCATCCACATGAATGCTAAAAGGAACTCGTTAAACTTCGGTTACACGATAAATCAGTCTAATCTAAAAGCCGGTAATTCAACTAAATACCTAGGTACTACAATTAAGAACAACTTAAGTTGGAAGGAACACATAGAAAATGTTGTGGGGAAGGCTAACCAAAGATTGCGTTTTATTGGCAGGACGCTTAGAAAATGTAACAGACCTACTAAGGAGACTGCCTACACTAAGCTTGTCCGTCCTCTTTTAGATTACTGCTGCGCGGTGTGGGATCCTTATCAGATAGGACTGACGGAGTACATCGAAAAAGTTCAAAGAAGGCAGCACGTTTTGTATTATCGCGAAATATGGGAGAGAGTGTCACAGAAATGATACAGGATTTGGCCTCGAAATCGTTAAAAGAAAGGCTTTTTCGTTGCGACGGAATCTTCTCACGAAATTCCAATCACCAACTATCTCCTTGGAATGCGAAAATATTTTATTGACACCGATCTACATAGGGATGAACGATCAGCACCATAAAATAAGGGAAATCAGAGCTCTTACGGAAAGATATAGGTGTTCATTCTTTCCGCGCGCTATACGAGATTGGAATAGTAGAGAATTGTGAACGTGATTCGATGAACCCTCTGCCAGGCACTTAAATGTGATTTGCAGAGTATCCATGTAGATGTAGGTGTACATGTAGCCAGGAACCTAAAAAGACAGATTAAATCTCTGCTGCAAATGCACAGGGTGCCCAAAAATAACATTTACTCTCTTTGAAACTGAATGTCTCTTTTATTAAAGGATCTAGAAATACGATTTTGGGGGTAATAATTCAGAAGCTGTGAAAAACTTAACAAGACTTTATTTTGTTTCAAGGTTATTGAATCAACGGATATGGGTGCTAAAGTGTTACGGGGAAACAGATAATGTGAGTGAGGTACGACGACGTTGGAGGTTGAATTTGGAACACCACCACCAACAAGTTGCATGGGGGCTTAATTAAAAGAATAAGATGCAATAATTTTAGTAGCTGTCTGACCGGTTACGAAGTCTCGTAACCGGTTAGCCCTGACTAGTATTAGCACGCAATCTGACTGCATAAAATACGAGGGTTGCCCAGTAAATAATGCCCCATTTTTTTTTCTCCGAAATAAAAAATATTAGAAATGTGAAACTTTAGGTGCGAGTTATTTGAAGTTTCCCGCGTGTGTACGCAAAGTTTCAATTTCCTCCGACAGAGAGCGGTGGTGTAGGAATGTTCTAAAATGGCGTCTGCAAGTGACATCCGTCAGAAACAACGTGCAGTGATTGAATTTCTCGTAGCAGAGGAAGAAACCATGGGCAATATCCATAAACGCTTGTGCAACGTCTACGGAACATCTGCAGTCGATAGGAGTACTGTTGGTCGCTGGGCACAGAGGGTGAAAGCATCAGAGGGCGGTGCTGCGGAGCTCCGAGATTTGCCGCGGTCGGGAAGGCCTCCCACGGCTGTCACGCCTGACATGTTGCAGCGGGCTGATGTTCTCATTCGACGGGATCGATGCATTACGACTCGACAATTGGCACTGGAGTTGTCAGTAAGCAAAGGAAGTGTGGATGTGATTATCAATCAGCTTGGATACTCAAAAGTGTGTGCAAGATGGGTTCCTCGGTGTCTTACTGTCGATCACAAATCCCAAAGAAAAGACATTTCTTTCGATTTGTTGCGACGCTTTCACGTTGACGGGGAGGCCTTTTTGTCACGGATTGTGACAGGTGATGAAACTTGGGTGCATCATTTTGAGCCCGAAACAAGAAGACCATCGATGGAATGGCGTCATGCTTATTCTCCACAGAAGAAAAAATTCAAAACAGGTCCTTCAGCCGGAAAAGTCATGATGACTGTGTTTTGGGATTGCGAGGGCGTAATTCTCATTGATGTGATGCCAAAAGGCAGTACCATTAATTCAGAGGCTTATGTCAAAACATTAGACAAACTTAAGCAGCGCTTCCGGCGCCTTGGGCGTCATGTTAACCCACAGGATGTTTTGATTCAGCATGATAACTGTTGTGTCGATTCCCTAAGGTCTCGACACAATGAGTGGCTAGGTGCACGCGAAACTAACGCAGACGGGCGTAACTTCTGAAACAGGAGACTGGATGAAAAACTATAAAGAAAAGAAGAGAGATTTTAATATACTTAACTTTAATGTAGTCTTGTTCTTGTTGAAATACATCTCTTGCATAGTAGTAAGCTATTAACACAGATACAACTGGCGCCTTGCTAGGTAGTAGCGATGGACTAGCTGAAGGCTATTTAATCTGTCTCTCGGCAAATGAGAGGAAGACGTGATACGTCTTGTCGCAAGCTATGTCGTCCGTACAACTGGGGCGAGGTCAAGTCCGTGTCTTGTGACCTGCCATGTGGTGGCGCTAGGTTTGCGATTACATAGTGGCGACACGCGGGTCCGACATGTACTACAGGACCGCGGCCGATTTAAGTTACCACCTAGCAAGTGTGGTGTCTAGCGGTGACACCACATTCCTCCCCCGCAAATCGGCGAACGGTCGTGAGATAAGGCTTCCGCCCGCCGTGGGGAGGACCCCATGTTGACGTATGCGATGAGGCGGGGAGCCTAACAACAGGCGAGGCTGTGCCACCCGCACCCGGCCATTCGGTCCGAGGGGAGCTAGGAAACGCCTGCAAACCTAGTCCAGGGTGCACGTCAACATGAGGTGTTTGCGCACGGAATGATATAAGAGGAGCCGCGGGGTCGACCTCCATGTGGTCGGAGCACCCGACGGGCGAAGACGACATCTGGTCCGGAGCGGGCAAGAGGTCCACGGCGGAGGACGGCTGGTCACGGGAAGCGAGTGGCGGCGCGTGACCCAGGGAGGCGCGTGGCGGCTGCAGCGAAGCGTCCGCTGCTGGCGGCGCCGGCGGCGGCTGCGGCGGCGCGACGCCATGAGGCAAAATGGAAGGCATCGTCGGTAACACCTGGGGATGAGGCGAGCCAGTAGATGGGTCCCCAGGGCGCTGACCTGACGGCTCCGTCGCTGAAAGCAGACGGGGAGCGGCAGAACCCAGGCGACGACAGAGGCGCAGCTGATTGAGATGCCGACGCACCTCACCAGAGGCCCCCAAAACCAAATACATCGCGCGGCCGAGGCAGCGAAGAATGCGCCCTGCGAGCCAACGCTGTGAACCGCGATAGTTGCGATAATAGACAACGTCGCCAGGAGCAAAAGCAGGAGTCTGCCGCTGCACAGGAACCTGATGCGGCGGATGCAGCAAAGACATCAAAGTTCGATGAGGACGACCATGGAGCAATTCAGCCGGCGATCGACCATCGCGAGGCTGAGAGCGATATGAGGACAAAAAGAGCAACAAAGCGTCCTCCCGAGAATGCGACTCTTTCAACTTCAACATCTGCGACTTGAAAGTCCGGACCAATCGTTCAGCGGCACCGTTTGACTGAGGCGAAAACGGCGCGGTTGTCAGATGTTGAATACCATTGGCCTTGCAGAATGACTGAAATTCTGCGGACATGAATTGTGGGCCATTGTCGGAAACAAGAGTCTGCGGAAGACCTTCAATGCAAAAGATAGCAGACAAGGCTGGGATGGTGGCAGAAGACGTCGTGGAAGACATCCGGACAACAAAAGGAACATTACTGAAAGCATCGATCACAACCAACCATCGAGCATTCCAGAACGGACCAGCAAAATCGATGTGCAAGCGTTGCCAAGGGGAAGTGGCTTTCGGCCATGCAAAGAATTTCCGCGGCGGTGCGGATTGTTGTTCGGCACACGCCACGCAAGAGGAGCACATATTCGTAATCGCAGCATCGATTCCGAACCAAGTACAGTGCTGTCGAGCAAGTTGTTTCGTTCGCACTATACCCCAATGTCCTTGGTGAAGAAGCTGTAAGACAGAGGACTGTAGCGAACGTGGGACCACGACTCGGGATTGATCATTATCGGAACGCAACAACAAAACACCACGTCGTACAAAAAGTCTCTCCTTGTGAGCAAAAAATCTGCGAACCAAAGGATCCTCGATCCGTGACTTTGACAAGGGCCATTGCGTAGCAACAAAACGCAAAACGGAAGCAAGGACAGGGTCAGCAGCTGTGGCAGTAGCTACACGACGAAAATCAATCGGAAACGATTCGACCACGTCATCGGCTTCCGAATCAATGAACATGCAAGCAAGTT
Source organism: Schistocerca nitens (assembly GCF_023898315.1). Taxonomy (NCBI): domain Eukaryota; kingdom Metazoa; phylum Arthropoda; class Insecta; order Orthoptera; family Acrididae; genus Schistocerca; species Schistocerca nitens. The sequence continues at coordinate 672,511,020 of NC_064617.1, read as the reverse complement.
CGGAAGAATCGAATGCTTTATCCTCAGCAACAGGCAAACGGGACAACGCATCAGCGTTGCCGTGCTTAGCAGTGGACCGATACAAGATATCGTAGCGGTACTGCGAGAGAAAAAGTGACCAGCGAATGAATTTCTGCGCTGTACGTGGAGGTACAGGCTTGTTCGGATGAAAAAGCGATGTCAAAGGCTTGTGGTCCGTGATTATGGTAAAGTGACGACCATACAAGAAATCATGGAACTTGGTAACACCAAACACGAGAGCTAAAGCTTCTTTCTCTATTTGTGAATAATTTCTTTGCGCAGATGAGAGCAATTTTGACGCAAAGGCAATAGGGCGATCATGCGAGCCATCCTTGTGCGCAAGCACAGCACCGATCCCGAAATCCGATGCATCTACCATCAACAAAAGGGGTTTTCGGGGATCGAATGGCGTCAGGCAAGTATTTGAAAGTAACGCCGATTTCAACTGGCGAAAGGCGCGTTCGCATTCCGTCGTCCAGACGAACGGAACACCTTTACGGCGTAAGCGATGAAGCGGAGCTGAAATGGAAGAAGCATTGCGCACAAATCGGTGATAATAATTTACCTTACCCAGCACACTCTGTAGCTGTTTCAAGTTCTGCGGTGACGGCAAGTCCTGAATGGCACGAAGGTGCTCTGGACTCGGATGGATACCTTGGGCGTTAAGGACATGGCCCAGGTACGGTAAGGCACGAGCAAAAAACACACATTTGTCCTTCCTCAAGCGAAGACCATTCTGACGCAATACCGGAAATAATGTTCGGAGATTTTGCAAATGTTCTGCTGCTGTCTTTCCTGAGATTACAATATCGTCCAGATAGTTCGCAGCTGTAGGGACCGACGCACAAATAGTTTGTAAATATTGCTGAAATAAAGCAGGGGCGGATGCACACCCGAATGGCAGTCTTTTGAAGCGATACAAGCCAAGATGCGTGTTAACCACTAAGACGCGCTGGGATTCTTCGTCCACAGGTATTTGCAAGTACGCATCTGCTAGGTCCAATTTTGAAAAATATTTTCCCGGGCACAGTTTGTCAAAAAGATCTTCCGGGCGGGGCAAAGGAAAAGTAGCAGTCACTAGTTGTGGATTCACAGTTGCCTTGAAGTCCACGCAAAGTCTCAATTTTCCGGAAGGTTTGGGCAAAATTACTAAGGGTGAGGCCCAGAGAGAAGCCTGCACTCGTTCAATGACACCTCGAGATTCTAATTCGGCTAATGTTCGTGCGACCTCATCACGCAATGCGTGGGGAACATTGCGCGCTCTGAAAAATTTCGGTTGCGCGTTGTCTTTCAGTTCCAAATGCGCTTCATAGTTCTTAGCGCAACCAAGGCCCGGTGCAAAAATGTCTGCAAATTCGTCACAAAGACTAGAAACACTGGCGGAAGGCACAGTCTGATTCACTGATAGGACCTGATTCACTATAGACAAATTAAACAATTGAAACAAATCTAATCCAAACAAGTTCACTGCACTAGAGGAACGAAGAACATAAAATGACACAAGTTTTGTCTGTCCCTTGTATGTTGCAAGAAGGCTGCACTGTCCTAACACAGGTATATGCTGACCTGAGTAACTATGTAACTTAACATTTGCGGCACGCAATGGCGGGGCGCCCAGTTGTTTGTACGTGTCGTGATTAATCAATGAAACAGCAGCTCCGGTATCGAGCTGGAATGGGATCACGTTCCCTGCAAAATCTAAGTCCACAAAAAGTTTATTGTCTCGTTGACGACAAGAGCGACTGTCTCGTGCAATTTGAACTGATACAGGTCCCGAAGCACTTGCAACTTTACGGGATTTCCGGCGACGTCGACGCACACTTTGGGTGGGACGAACACAGTCACTGTTAGCTAAAGTGTCACCGGACGGGTGGGAATGAACCACATGAATGTCCATGGGCGAAGGTCCACGAGCCTGATTGTCCTGGGTTCGATTCCGGCGCGAAGCAAAGGGCCTGGAATTTGTGTGATTGTCTGATCTTAACTTTTTCTGGCAAACACTTTGTACATGTCCTTTCTTTTGGCAGTAAAAGCAAATAGCTTGGCGTGACGGGCAATTTTCACGCGAATGTCTAGTTGCACACCGCGGGCAAGATTTCACTGCATTTGCTTGCTTACGCGGCGCACGTGGTTGCAAGCTAGGCGGCCGCTGTGAAGTCGGGCGCGAGGGCCGCGTAGCGTCCCGTGCAGCGGGCCGGGCGGGCCGATTAATGTGACACACTGCTGGCGAAGTTTCAAATGATGCCTGAGCAAAGTCAAGTGTGTCTTGCCTGTCCAATATGTCTATCACTTGTTGCAGGGAGGGATTAACTAGCTTCAAAATCTGTTCCCGTATGCGAACATCAGAAACGTTCTGTGCAATTGCATCACGCACCATAGTATCTGAATATGGGAGGCCACATTCACAGGCAAACGCGCAGTCTCTAGTAAGTCCTTGCAAAGTTGCTACCCACTCCCTATTAGTCTGACCGGCGGTACGTTTTGTACGAAAAAACGTATACCGTTTTGCAACAACATTAACTGTTTCTTTGAAATAGGCATCTAAAGCAGACAAAATTTCCTCGTAGGTCAGAGTTGCTACGTCGCGTCGGGGAAACAATTTCACTATCACCCGGTAGGTAGACACACCGACACAAGAAAGCAAAAACGGCTGCCGCTCTTTACCTTGAATTCCATAAGCAGTGAGGTGGAAGTTGAACTGATCGGCCCACTCAGTCCAGCTTTCGGTTGTGGCCTCAAAGGGCCTAAATGGCGGTGCGACAGCGTTGTGTGGCTGCGGTAGCGAAGAAGCGGCTGCCGCCGCATCGGTTTGCAGCTCACGTTGACCCTGGACGAGCTGTCCAAGGGCTTCCAATAACGCCTGCGTCTGCTGATTCTGCAAGCGAAAAAATTCGGACAGTACATCTGGAGAATGCGGCGAAGCCATGACACAAGCAAATTAGAGCAAGTATAACACAAAGACTGCAACGTGGGCGCGGCACCACTCCTCGGCGCCAAAATATTGTTGTGTCGATTCCCTAAGGTCTCGACACAATGAGTGGCTAGGTGCACGCGAAACTAACGCAGACGGGCGTAACTTCTGAAACAGGAGACTGGATGAAAAACTATAAAGAAAAGAAGAGAGATTTTAATATACTTAACTTTAATGTAGTCTTGTTCTTGTTGAAATACATCTCTTGCATAGTAGTAAGCTATTAACACAGATACAACTGGCGCCTTGCTAGGTAGTAGCGATGGACTAGCTGAAGGCTATTTAATCTGTCTCTCGGCAAATGAGAGGAAGACGTGATACGTCTTGTCGCAAGCTATGTCGTCCGTACAACTGGGGCGAGGTCAAGTCCGTGTCTTGTGACCTGCCATGTGGTGGCGCTAGGTTTGCGATTACATAGTGGCGACACGCGGGTCCGACATGTACTACAGGACCGCGGCCGATTTAAGTTACCACCTAGCAAGTGTGGTGTCTAGCGGTGACACCACAATAACGCTCGTCCTCACACAAGTTTGAGGACTTGTGAACACATCGCGAAACTGGGTTGGATAGTGTTACCCCATCCACCCTACAGCCCCGATTTGGCTCCTTCAGACTTTCACTTGTTTGGGCCAATGAAGAATTTCATTCGTGGAAGACGTTTTGCCGATGACGAAGAAGTGATTCACGATGTGACAACCTGGCTCCGTAGGCAGAGTAAAGATTTTTACCGGCAGGGAATACACGCTCTTGTGTCTCGCTGGAAAAAGGCCGTCGAACTTGAAGGAGATTATGTGGAAAAATAAAGCAAGTAGACAAAACATCAGTCTTTCACATATGTAAATTTGATTGTTGTGGAATAAATACTTCTGGAGAAAAAAAATATGGGGCATTATTTACTGGGCAACCCTCGTAAAAATAAAGAATGACAAGGAATTTCCATTAACACAATTGATTAATTAAGTCCCCTGCAACTATAAAAGCTACGAAACAACAAAGCACAAGTGTAACTGTTCTGTGTGTGGTAGTGTGACTCAATGTACATGTATCTGGCTCGGTTCTTTCTCAAAACGACAAAATATGTTAAACACCATTTACAATGAACTAACTGAAAAACCAGAAATACTATAACTGCACATAGAAACCAGAATTACAAGTCTAATACATGAACACGAGCCAGATGCTTTGTTGACTGTACCTGTGACCAAGACGCATTGTCATTAAAGAAATCTGTAATACCTTTTTACCTCAAAATATATTGACGAAAATTTTCCATTACACCAGCATCATAAATCAAAGCCCATCTCCTTTCTCAAATACACTGTGATAATTGCAATGTCTTCCATCTATACATTACACCAACCGAACAGCATCTACTCTCTCGCGCAACAGAACAACAACTGCACTCGACATCCTCTGAACTACTACTGCACCAGTGGAGGCGGCGGAATAATAATAATCTTTGGCGCAATCTCTGGCGCTGTGACTCAGTGTAGCCACCTTTCAAAGTGTAACAATTACAAGAACTCGAGATAAGTTTCACGTCGAAGCAACGATGTAGGATATGAAAAAGGGACAGTGCGGAAGAAAGAGGCGCTCAACAGACAATGAAAGAAAGTGCTGATGCAGTGATCCAGGCGTTCACACAATTCCCGAATAAATATGTGAGGCAATGCTGTCAGGAGACTGGAATCTGCTAAAGCAGTGTTCATGGAATTTTGCGGGCTCAGAAATTTAAGGCTTACATTCCAAGACTTTTCTTTTAACGAGGATAATCCCGGTAGGCGAAGCGACTTTTGTGAGTGCTTCATTAATAGATGTGAAGGAGATCAATGTTTCCAAGATCTACTTCTTTAGTCGGATGAAGCGACCTCTAAACATAACGCCACAATTAACCGTCATAGTTGCGAGTAGTTGGCCAGTGAGAACCCAAACGTAAGTGAGGAAAGGCATGTTAATCCGTGAGGAGTATCAATCTGGTGTGGTCTGTCTCCTAGAGGGTTAATCGCGCAGTACTTCTTTGAAATACTGTCACAGGTGGCTCTTACTTAAAAATGTTGCATATGATAACTCCTAGTCAACGATTTTTTTGAAAATTAAGACTTATTACTTTTAATAGGGTGGGGCTCCACCTCACATTCACACTGATGTGAGGACATTTCTCAATCGTAAATTCCCTGCCAGAGGGAGTTTTCAGCTCGATCTCCTGATCTAACTCCTCTAGACTTTTATATGTGAGGTACCCTCAAGAACACCATTTACAAATAAAGACCACGAACACTGGATAATCTTAAAGAACAAATTGAGCAAGTCTTTGATGCTGTTCCGTTAGGAACAATACAGTTGGCATTTTCACTCTGTTGTAATTCGTTGTCGACGGTGCATTGTGGCGGGAGCAGAGCATTTTGAAACTTTGCCACCTTTAGTTGGACCTTAAGATACACCACAAACATTGTACTGTGTTTCTATTTCCTTTATTAAAGAGATATTCAGTTTCAAAGATCGTATACATTATTTTGGGACATCCTGTATATGCTCAGAACAGCATCGTATGTCAGTAACTCTACCTCAGTACAAAATGTTTCTAAATGATTCTTCTTAATGAGTATCTGTGGGTGGAAAATATATCGCCAGGCGAAACTTGAGTTTCTGCCGGTTTTAGACTAGCTCTTTGCCTCGAAACAATAGCGAATTTCTTTGCCTGGAAAGATTTTACTGTTCGGGAAATAAGCGTTTCTCTGTCAGCTAGCCGGCCGAAGTGGCCGCGCGGTTCTGGCGCAGCAGTCTGGAACCGCGAGACCGCTACGGTCGCAGTTTCGAATCCTGCCTCGGGCATGGATGTGTGTGATGTCCTTAGGTTAGTTAGGTTTAACTAGTTCTAAGTTCTAGGGGACTAATGGCCTCAGCAGTTGAGTCCCATAGTGCTCAGAGCCATTTGAACCATCTGTCAGCTAGGTAACGTTGACTGGAGACGAAAACAAGTAACTACAGTTGAAGCCTTCCGATCTCTACAGACTTCTGTCGATTCAACTAATCATACTTAAAGTTAATACCCTGTACATGTCACTACCAAGTAGAATGATGTCAGGATAGTCCAGCCTTTTAAGCGCTGAAGGACGTCCGGAACGTTTCTTCCTCTGGGAATAAACGCCTGGTGGTTCATGCAGCACTAAGGAAATCGGAGCGGATGTTTTTCAGCTTCTGATCATTTCTCATCCACGCTGGAACGTCCTGAATTGCACATAATTCTGTGTCACATTTAACAAATTCGTTGCGAAGATCTGTCTTCAGTATCTGTTTATGCACTCTGTAAAGACATTGCTTTCCCCGAAAGTAGATAATATTTTTTTTTCTTTTGTGCATTACCTTGTCATAGTTCGTATGTATCATTTATTTCAACTATTCTTTATTTGTTAATACGTCACATTGTTTCTTCATTCCTTTTGCTACTGTTTTATATTTTATATTGTACGAATATGAATGTTCTGGTTCTATACGCTTTGTACATCTTTGGTTAGGCTAGGAAAAGTACTGTGTCAGAGAGAGAGCGAACGACTATCGATAGAGAGCGTGCGAGTTGTTGTGGTACGTGGCCGGTTCGCGGGTGGAAAAACGTGGCAAAGTTCGGCGTGAAAGACGGTGATACGCGGAGGAACAATTAATTACAGTGCGTCCGCTGTGTTAATAGGAGATCGTGCACTATTAAGTGAACAGTAAAACCTGAAGACTATATCGAGTGTTTGCGGTGACGATTTTACAAACTGTGTGAACTTGTGACAATTGGCCATGAATCAGACATCATTGTCGTGTGGAGACACTAACTGTTAGAACTGCGCGAAAGTGGAACAAACCAAAATGTTAAGTAAAAGAACAGTGCTCTGATTTGATCAAGAAACATTTATTATATCGTCCAAACTGTCTTAAAGACGACGACGTAAATTGAACTGATGTTTAACGGACTGTTATAGTGATAAACACATGTGACTGTTTTCCTGTGGCAACACGGTGAAAGAACTGTACGAAGTATTGGCATTAACCGGATATATATCGTAAATACTAAAGACATTGCATAATTCCGACCTACCCGCACAGCGTGATTAATAAACTTTCAATAATAAAACGCCGCGCGCGTAACGACAACGCACACACTGGAACTATTATTATCGCGCCAGTGCTGCCAGCTGATTCGACTACAACGGAGACGTGGACCACCGCCGTAACTGGAATATTAATGAAACAGGAGGATCCGCCATTATCTTCACGCCACGAACCAGGATTTACTTCACACATCGTTCGCGCGGACCACCGCTGACGTCATCGCACTGCCTGCAGCAACAGTTAAGACATTAAAAGAAAATTATTACGCTCTCTCTCATTTCAAAATTAAAGACAACTGCAGTTAAATTAACTATTTTGAAAAATACTGTCACAATATTTCGATTTTGTGTAGTTCCAATAAATATTCTTTCCCTTATTTCGTCTTGTTGACAGTGTTGAAAACCCGCCGAATTAAAGTTCAGTTAACAATTTTCTTTCAAAATTCTTCTCAGACATTTTGCTGCTCATTATAATTTTAATTTAATGTTTGTATCTTCTTTTGAAGGGAGTACATTTTTTTGTGTAATAAAATTAACTACCATAAAATTACGTATATTATCAGCTGATGCTGTCCGCCATTACTGCTTGAAAACTGCACCAATTTTCTCATTGGCTGTCAGCCTCAAAACAAAATTACGTATTTCGTGGGCATCTAGCAGATGCGCGATATCTATGTAGGCCCCTACAATAATTTGTTTTTACTTTTGCAGGTTTACTGGAATTATATTGACTTTAATTGTTCATTTTGCCCCCATTAAAGTGATTTATCGCATCTATGTAATAATTGTACTGAATTACCTAATTTTTTTTATTGTGTAAACATTGGCATGCCATATTTAGATTAAAATTGACGTCTTATTGGCCTCACATAAGATTCTGCACATTCTGACAAACTCTATGCCTTTTTTTTTCGTCCACGACTGGCACAGGTAATCAGATTCCTTGTATGGGTCATGTTTTATTATTTACAAGGTTTTTTTTCAGAAGTAGAGAATCAGTTTCTTTACAACTCTTACACATACTACTGCGTTATGAATAGAACCGATTCCTATTGGAGCCCCTATACCAAATCACAGAGAGTGTCTCCCACTACTGCCAAGCAGGCACAATAGCTAGGAGTTATTGTGCTCCTCATTAACTTTTTTGTTGTTGTGAAAGAATTTTCCAGTTCTGCTATTTTTACTTTCAAGTATGTTCCTTCGTTTACACCGGTTCGTTAGTTACGTGTTTTGTATATTGTCGTAGACAAAAATATCTAATGAACGTTCCTTACGTTGTTCTGCAGGCCTTCAGATATTTAAAATAGACCCTCGCTTTTGTGTCTTACTTAAGAACTGGATATTAGTACATTAACTACCACCTCACCTCCATCGATCAGAGAGAACGTGCTGGGGTGAGTGGCTGTTATCTTCGCTGTAGTTAAATTCAAGAACCAAGAACTACTCAATACCTACAACCATGCTGCATCATGCTAAAGCATTTCATAATCATTGATACCTTTAGATATTATTTACCTGAGCCAACTCTTCACACAGACCGAATTCTCCCCAGGGCAGGTTTAAGGCCCAGATGTCAAGGCGCCACAACCTTAAGATTTCTATACAGGACGTATCGCATTTAATAGCAGCCCCTTGTGGCGCATAACTGAGAGCGGCTCCCAAGTGCAAGATTTATGTACTGTGCGCACTACACTCTGTAGCAAAAACGAGCACGAATGTAAGTATACGAAGGAATAAGGTGGGGAGAATGGGCGTCAAAATGGTCAGTCGCTTCTGTTAAGAAATATTCTCGATCCGGCCCTGTTTCTCCCAGCAGAAGAAACGTACCTTCTAGTCACACTACAGGGTGGTCCATTGATAGTGACTGGGCCAAATATCTCACGAAATAAGCATCAAACTAAAATACTAAAAAGAACGAAACTCATCTAGCCTGAAGGGGGAAACAAGATGGCGCTATGGTTGGCCCGCTAGATGGCGCTGCCATAGGTCAAACGGATATCAACTGCGGTTTTTTTTTTTTAATAGGAACCCCCTTTTTCTATTACATATTCGTGTAGTACGTAAAGAAATATGAATGTTTTAGTTGGACCACTTTTTCGCTTTGTGATAGATGGCGCTGTAATAGTCACAAACGTATAAGTACGTGGTATCACGTAACATTCCGCCAGTGCGGACGGTATTTGCTTCGTGATATATTACATGTGTTAAAATGGACCGTTTACCAATTGCGGAAAAGGTCGATATCGTGTAGATGTATGGCTATTGTAATCAAAATGCCCAACAGGCGTATGCTATATATGCTGCTCGGTATCCTGGACGACATCATCCAAGTGTCCGGACCGTTCGCCGGATAGTTACGTTATTTAAGGAAACAGGAAGTGTTCAGCCACATGTGAAACGTCAACCACGATCTGCAACAAATGATGATGCCCAAGTAGCTGTTTTAGCTGCTGTCGTGGTTAATTCGCCCATCAGTAGCAGACAAATTGAGCGAGATTCGGGAATCTCAAAAACATTGGTGGTGGGAATGCTACATCAACACCGATTGCACCTGTACCATATTTCTATGCACCAGGAATTGCATGGCGACGACTTTGAACGTCGTGTACAGTTCTGTTACTGGGCACAATAGAAATTACGGGACGATGACAGATTTTTTGCACGCGTTCTATTTAGCGACGATGCGTCATTCACCAACAGCGTGTAAGACGTGTATATTTCTATTGTCTATTGTCAAACCACAATTTATGAAAGATGTTTATATTTTATTAATAGGATTAAGTAGGAGTAATTAATATTTGTCATGTCGGAAATAATTGTGGTAGCAGGGAATGTCTACACCAAAGTATTGTTGGCAAGAGAGACCGCAAGTTGATATAATTTTAAAAAGGGCGGGATAGACCGCGTATGGATACATTTTAAGAAAAGAGCGGGAAAGACCGCGCATTGATACATTTTGTAATGGTAGCAGGGACTGTCTGCACCAAAAGCATTGTTGGCAGCAGAGAGAGCACTTTAGCGTTCGTAGGAAGTCAGTAGTAAGCGAGATGTGAAGCGAGTCGGTAGCAGGTCTGAAGCGAGAGGTTGAGAGGAGCGGTGTGCCTGCCAGCCACTAGCTATGATTTACAAGAGATTATAAACGGATGTACAGAGAAATCAACTAACTATTATCATAAGAGGAACTAATATTGAATTAGTTTCTTTGCGAATCTCAAAACTACTGAAGGTATGTTTGCGCAATGCTAGTTGTAAGATTATTGTAAAAAGTAGGTCCCATTTGAACGTTTGTAAAATCATTTCATTACCAACAGTAAATATTTAAAGCGTTTTCAGAATATAATTAATTTTTGCCAGCAATGTTGCATTACCTTCAAATGATGTGTATTCACGCTGTACAAACGGATATCAACAGCGTTTTTTAAATAGGAACCCCCATTTTTATTACATATTCGTGTAGTACGTAAAGAAATATGAATGTTTTAGTTGGACCACTTTTTTCGCTTTTTGATAGATGGAGCTGTAATAGTCACAAACATATGGCTCCCAAAAGCCATCAACGTAAAACATTGCAAAAATTTTATTGTTGTCAAGAAAAAGTGTAACCATTAATTACGTAACTTCAGTCATATTAATTAAAGAATAACGTCAGCTTTGCTATTAAAGAATAACGTCAGCTGTGGTAATAAATACAGCCACTTATTATGACAGCCCACCAGCATTTAATAGAGTATAGTAAACCAGAGTAAGTATATTCATGTCACAGTTCGATGTAGCAGTCAGATGGCGATCCAGTAACAGTAAAAAAAGGTAAGGAACAGGTTTGGGTTATTGCAGATAACGACAGAGGGCCACGACGACGACACATTCTATGTTTCGTCGAAATAATCAGAAAATCACTTTTAATGAGCAGCAATTAAATTTGTATGCGAAGATTGAGAAAGAGAATAAATTTCAAAGGGAAGATTTCATTTGTTATTATTCAGCAAGAGATAGAAACCCTAAGGAAAGGTTTCATAGCTTATTGTAGAAGCAAGGTTATCATTAACAAAAGAGATGTAGAGGAGACGGGAAGGTTTCAAGCGGTAACGTAAACCGGCATAAAATGCACTATTTGACAACGGAAAATCCACGATGGCTACGACAAGTGGAACATCAGCGACCTTGGCAGGTTAATGTATGGTGCGGCATTATGAGAGGAAGGATAATTGACCCCCATTTTATCGATGGCAATGTAAATGGTGCAATGTATGCTGATTTCGTACTAATGTTCTACAGATGTTACTACAAGAGGTTTCACTGCATGACAGAATGGCGATGTACTTACAACATATTCGATGTGCGGCACATATTGAATAGCATATTTCATGACAGGTGAATTGGTCGTCGAAGCACCATACCATGGCCCGCACGTTCACCGGATCTGACGTCCCCGGATTTCTTTCTGTGGTGAAAGTTGAAGTATATTTGCTATTGTGATCCACCGACAACGCCTGACAATATGCGTCAGCGCATTGTCAATGCATGTGCGAACATTACGGAAGGCGAACTACTCGCTGTTGAGAGGAATGTTGTTACACGTATTGCCAAATGTATTGAGGTTGACGCACATCATTGTGAGCATTTATTGCATTCATGTGGTATTTACAGGTAATCACGCTGTAACAGCATGCTTTCTCAGAAATGATAAGTTCACAAAGGTACATGTATCACATTGGAACAACTGAAATAAAATGTTCAAACGTATCTACGTACTGTATTTTAATTTACAAAACCTACCTCTTACCAACGGTTCGTCTAAAATTGTGAGCCATATGTTTGTGATTATTACAGCGACATCTATCACAAAGCGAAAAAAGTGGTCCAACTAAAACATTCATATTTCTTTACGTACTACACGAATATGTAATAAAAATGGGGGTTCCTATTTAAAAAGCGCAGTTGATATCCGTTTGACCTATGGCAGCGCCATCTAGCGGGCCAACCATAGCGCCATCTGGTTTCCCCCCTCAAGCTAGACAAGTTTCGTTTTTTGTAGTTTTTTCGTTTGACGCTTATTTCTTGAGATATTTGGCCCGGCCACGATCAATGGACCATCCTGTATATGTCTCACTGTTTTCGGGCTGCTTCACACGCATCATCGGAAAGAAAAACATTACCTTCAAATGATGTGTATTCACGCTGTACAAAACGTCAACACAACGCCACTTGGCTTAAGCAAGTACCGAGTGTTGAAAGTGGTACCATCCATTTTACAGTAGCACGAAACATATAAGGGGCGATCAGAAAGTTTCCGTTTAAGGGTGTTACTGTAACGTACATGTAAGGCAGCGCGACTCCAAGGCGGGTATATAAGCACCGACATGTAAGCAAGGGATTAATGTGGCATCCGTGTCTTTCCAACAGGCTTGCGTAAATGCGGAAACTGACGTTATCACCAAATGCTTCCAAACAGGACAAACGCGAAGTTATACTTTAACTGCCGAAGAAAAAAGACAGGTAGACACCCATCGGAGAATGAAGAATGTGTATGCTGCAGTACGTCTGTCGAAAACGATCGTTGTGGAATGATACGCCAAGTTCGGTACTGGTCGTTATACAACACAAGGCGGACGCCCACATATCTGAAATGTCGAACGCAGAAGTTACGCCAACTCAAGAAGGAGTCACTCTCGCACCAATCCTCTTCCTGATCTCTCCCCGTACTGTCACGCCTTCAGTCTCTCACAAAAGACCTTGAAGGGCTGACGATTCCTGTCGGACGAGGGAGTACAGCAGGCAGTCAAGGACTTCATCACATGGTATTCTACCAAAGGGGTATCTTCAGCCTAGTGCAATGGTGGGATGACTGCGTCGATTCTCACGGCGATTGGGCTTGATTTGAATAGCGAGTCTGGTCTGTATGGCCTTCGAAAGGAAACTTTAGCATCGCCCCATATAGTATCAAAATACGAAGACAAAATTATGGGCTGAAATTGCAAAATATCTACATTTTTTTACTTGAATATGAGCGTACAGACAGGGGAGCCACTGCAGGAGAACAAGACCACTCACGCGATTGTGAATAAAACAGCAGTGCGTTTCGGGGCACCAACAACTTCTGTTCCTAGCGAGTTATCGGTGAACGAATTTGATTTTGAAGTGTTGTGTTCTGTCTGCAAGTAAACAATATTACTATTTTAATGTATCTTTAGGTCGTAAGTAGGCTGTTTAGGTTTTTATGTTGGTAACGCCATGTAGCGCTCTATATGAAAATCACGGACTGTGCTGTGTGCAGTCTATGGCTGGTTTGCATTGCTGGAATTTTCTATTGTAGTGTTGGGCAGTTGGCTGTTAACAGCGCGTAGCGTTGCGCAGTTGGAGGTGAGCCGCCAGCAGTGGTGGATATGGGCAGAGAGATGGCGGAGTTTTGAGAGCGGATAATCTGGACGTGTGTCCATCAGAGACAGTAAATTTGTAAGACTGGATGTCATGAACTGATATATATATATATATATATATATATATATATATATATATATATATATAATGACTTTTGAACACTATTAAGGTAAATACATTGTTTGTTCTGTATCAAAATCTTTCATTTGCTAACTATGCCTATCAGTAGTTAGTGCCTTCAGTAGTTAGAATCTTTTATTCAGCTGGCAGTATTGGCGCACGCTGTATTGCAGTAGTTTGAGTAAGGAAGATTTTTGTGAGGTAAGTGATTCATGAAAGGTATAGGTTATTGTTAGTCAGGGCCATTCTTTTGTAGGGATTTTTTAAAGTCAGATTGCGTTGCGCTAAAAATATTGTGTGTCAGTTTAAGCACAGTCATTTATAATTTTTCTATGGGGACGTTTCACATGTCGACCCTTAGCCGAGGATACCTCACTGGAATCTTCTGATTTTTTCTTGTAGTTTGTGTAATTATTGTAGCTATTGTTTATTGCTAGCGCGTAATTATAGAGAGAATTTCTTTTGTAGTTGTAGTTTTTCATTGTTGTACTGTAAAACAGTTGTGGCATAAATGTAGATTTGCACCAAGTATTTCGCAGCTGCGCTTGCCATTAACTAAATATTATTTTCAGTGCTATGTTAATGTGTTTTCTTACTTTTGCTCTTCAAATTGTGCTTTTCTTGTTATCGTGTGAAATACGTGATAATTATGGCGTGTGAAAAACGTGACACTAGGCTCCAAAGTAAACTGAGAAATAATAGTGACGATGAGCGTAGCTTATCAGCACCACCGTGTAATGAATTAACAGACATTCAAACTAGTAATTTGGTAATTGTGCATAGGGAAATGGAGCGGGCGGCAAATAATGGTGTAGTCAGTGAAATAATTAGTGAACAGGGAAGCAACAGCTCGCCTCAGCAATCCGAAATGACAGGACACAATCTTGCAAATACTGTAGATTCAGGTTTTGCGTCCTCGCCGTTTTCTCAAATAAGTCAAGACACATTTTCTGCTTTTCAAAATGCGAATATTGCCGGTTCAAATGCACTGCCCAATAGCACTGAGGAACATGTTTCAGACACCAGTGCATTGTTATTACAATTAATGCAACAAATGGGACAAAAGCTTCAAAAGTTAGACACAATGGTACAAAATCAGAGACAAACACAGCAAAAGTTAGACACAGTGGAACAAAATCTTCAAAAGTTAGACACAATGGAACAAAATCTTCAAAAGTTAGACACGATGGAACAAAATCAGAGACAAACACAGCAACAGCTTTAAAAAAGTTACACACCACGCTTGAACAAACACGTGAAGGTTTAACTGCTGAGTTACTTAAAATCGAATCGAAATGTCAGAAAGTCTGTAATGACGTAAAAACACAAATTTGTGAGCATTTTCAACCTATTTTTTCGCGTCATAAAAATGCATTACAGAATCACGAAGCAGCCATAAAAGAGCTGCAAACTATTGTTCATGAAAATCACGACACTTTGCAAGCTAAAATTGACTCAGTTGCATCTACCGATTCGGTTACGCAACTTGCAAAAACTCAGGAAAACTTAAAGGACACAGTAGATACGATTTCAACACAAATGGACACTCTGAAACTTGGTTCAGAAAAACACACTGAGGAAATGAGTTCACTATCGGAGAAAGTAGCCGAGCTTTCGAATCAGTTCACTAACTTATCTACAAAGGTAGATGATGATCTGAATGACACAAGACCCGTAGCCTTCACTGACACAGAAGAGTATGAACAAATTAGAAAATTCAAACAAAGTCAAAATCAGATCAATTCACAGTACAAAAGAGAAATCCGGGAAGTAGAAGATCAGTTGACACAGGTAATACAAGAATTACATATTTCAGAGGACACTCGCGCTCCAATACGGGAAGAGGGACATAGAAATACGGAACAGCCACAAAATAATAACACAGGGCACTTCGGAAATTATGAAAGAAATTGGCAACATACACCGAATTTTGAGATGGAACCGCCGAAAAGAGGTAACAATGACCGTATGCGACTCGCCGACATGATGATTTTGACTATAAGCTGTTCATTACGACACGTAAATTCAAAACATTTAAGAATTCTGGCAACGACATTCATCCACAAGTGTGGCTCCATCAATTCTCTCATTGCTTTCCTCCCAACTGGTCATTGGAGCACACGTTAGAATTAAAGTGTGGCTACTTAGAGAATGAACCAGCTGTAAGAATGCGATCAGTCATTCACGATTCTCACAGTGAAGGAGAATTTTATCATGCCTTCCTCTCAGCATATTGGTCTCAAGCTACACAAGACCGAGTAAAACATAGCATCATCATGATGAAACATTTCGAACAATCTGAATTTTCCAGTCTTGTCAAATATTTCTAAGACATGTTACATAAGAATCAGCATATTTCAAACCCATACAGCTCCTCAGAACTCATCCGCATTTGCTTAATCAAATTGCCTGAACATTTACGACATATTATTTTGGCAGGAAGTTGCAAAGACGACATTGATGATTTTCAGGGACTGTTACGAGAATTGGAATTTGACACTGACAATCGCGGAACGCGAAAACAGGAGCACAACAATTACAGGTCACATCCGTCACAATTCCGCGATGACAGAAATAATAACTGGACACGACACGGCTATTCTTAGAACGTAAATCGTGACCAAAACGGACACCACCCGTATGACAACCGTTGGCAGAGTAGTAATAATTACAGGGAAAGATCACCTCTTCGCGGTAATGACTATCACAGAGACAATCAGAGAAACAGACAATATGGGAACCAAAATAATTATTATCAAGGGAGACAGAATGACTTCAGACGCAACGGTCCACCGTGCAGATATGATTCCGGGAGATATTCTCCACCACATGACCGACAAAAAAGATACTATGTAAACTACCGACAAAACGACAGGCCTGAATTTCATCAGAACTGGCGGGATTCAAACAGGGCAGGGCCCTCTCGACAAGGTGAATTTGTAGAAGTTAGATCTCCAAATCCCAATAACGATGCGCGCCAACAAAGAGACGATAGGCAATGACTCACACCGCTGGCAGCCACAAAACGAACTTATGAAGCTGATGACGTAGCTGCCGTGGCTAGTAATTACGTAAAAATGGAAGACATTAGGGACATCTTACTCCAGGAACACGACGTAAAACATAACAACATTGCTTATCCTGTAATTCACATAACAGTAAATGACGTAAAATTTACGGCAATACTTGACTCTGGCAGTCCAAGTTCAGAAATTAGTGAAACAGCCTTTAGCAAATGCAACAAATCGAACGATTGCCTCACACTTCCGTTACGTAAGCTTAAATTACAAGGTGCAGTCGTTGGAAAAAGTGTAGATGTACGCCAACAAACCAACTTAGAATTCTTTTGTGAAAGCCACAGCTTCTCTATGAACTTTCTTATTGTTCCATTATTGTCGACGGAAATTATATTGGGAGTAGACTTTTTGAATGAATACAAAGCAATCTTCAACTTTCACGATGCTGAAATAAGTTTAGAGAAAGAAGGTAAGTCAATAGCTTTGAAATTTGAAGATTGGCTCTCAAACCATGACGAGGAAATTAATCGGCTTTACCTCTTAGACAACAGTTCGGAATTTTCGACGGAACTTGACACTAACAATCACTCTGCAAGTACTGACAGGGATGATATCGACGGCTTATTTGATACTAATGAGTTAATTCAGAATAAAATTCAAACAATTGAGAATTTTAATGACACTGATAGGCAGGACCTTTTTGAGATTTTACAAGCACATTCCACAGTTTTTACTCACAAAATAGGAACAATCAAGGGATTTCAATACCAATTTCGTGTTCGTGAGGATACTAAATTTTGTGTTAGACCATACGTAAAAATGGTTCAAATGGCTCTGAGCACTATGGGACTTAACATCTATGGTCATCAGTTCCCTAGAACTTAGAACTACTTAAACCCAACTAACCTAAGGACATCACACAACACCCAGCCATCACGAGGCAGAGACAATCCCTGACCCCGCCGGGAATCGAACCCGGGAACCCGGGCGTGGGAAGCGAGAACGCTACCGCACGATCACGAGATGCGGGCCCATACGTAATTCCGGCACATTATAGGGACCGTGTTAGAAAAGAAATACAATCTATGCTTGACGAGGGCATTATTGAGCCTGCAGTAAGCTCATAAAACAGTCCATTACATGTTGTTGAGAAGAAAAATGGATCGATCAGGCTTGTCTTAGATTCCTGAAACAGGCAGGCCGCAAACGTCGGAAGAAACTTAAAAATTTAATAGTGTAAAAGTGTTGTCTTCTATTGATCTCAATCCAGCTTTTATCAGATCGAACTTCATCCAGAATGTAGAAAATTCACAGCTTTCCTTTGTTTCGGCGTTTGTTATCAGTTTCGGAAACTTCCTTTTGGTTTGAACATTTCTTGGACAGCTTTCACTCGCGAGCTAAATTCCATATTACCCGAGTTCTTAAAACGTCACATCAGCTTATATGTGGACGATATTCTAACAGCAGAAGCTTCATGGGAACAACATAATCGCATCCTCAACAGTTTGATACGTATTTTTGCAGAATCTCGAATTACAGTTAACTTGGAAAAGTCTGAATTCGGTAGGTCAAAGGGGAGGTTCCTGGGACATATTATTTCTTCTGAAGGCATTCAGCCGGATCCTGAAAAGTTAGAAGCAATCAGAGCCATTCCAGTTCCATCCACAAAAAAACAAGTCCGCAGTTTTCTAGGTCTCGTAAATTTTTACCGTCGTTTTCTGAATATGCAAATTCTAGTTACACCAAAACTTTGTTCTCTCACTGGAAAAAAATACTATTTGGAACTGGGACAAACAGGCACAGCTGGAATTCAATTATTTGAAAGGAGCTCTACTTAATGCGCCAATACTAGCTCATCCAGATCTGCCTTAGCACGGATTCTTCTAAAGTTGGTCTTGCTGCCCATTTATTTCAAGAAGCCATAGAAAATGACACTGCTGTTCAGAAAACCATTGCTTTTGCTAGCCGAGTGCTAACAAAATCTGAAAAAAATTATTCCGTTACTGAATTAGAAGCTTTAGCTATCGTTTGGGCATTTAACAAATTCCGTTTCTTTCTTTCTCGTAAGCACGTGAAAGTTTACAGTGATCATTGTGCATTACAATTTCTTATGTCTTCAAAATTAAATCATGACAGGTTAAAACGTTGGGCATTGTTTCTGCAAGAATTCCACTTCACAATAGTCTACATTCCCGGCAAGGAGAACATTGTTGCGGACGCACTGTCACTCGCACCGGCTGGGCTTGAGAAAAGTAACACAGAAGGAAACCTCGAGAAAAATTTCAGTATTCTTTATATTCAGAAAGTCGCCTTCGAAAACTTCATCGCCACATCTTTTAAGGACATTGCTCATGAACAAGATATATATCCGATTTGGAAAGACTTCAAAAGTAAATGGCATGAAAAGACACACACACAGATTCGGCATTATTATCTGGTTAGAAACAACATACTCTTCAAACGCTGCACTGTTGATGACAAGCTATGTGTACTTTGCATTCCTGACGATTTTGTTAATAAGCTCATTTGGTACATTCATTTCAGCTACGCACATTTTGGTCCAAGAAAATGTTATCATATTCTCCGAACGACTTGTTATTTTAACAATATGAAAAAGAGAATTCGAAGAGTGTTGTCTATTTGTAAAGTTTGTCAAAAAGCTAAACCATCTACCATGTCACATCGTGCTCCGTTGTTTCCTATCATTCCTTCTAAATTAAAAGAATTTGCTGCTGTTGATCTCTTGGGACCCCTTTTCAGAACATCGAATGGATTTTCGTACGTTCCAGTCGCTGTTGAACTTACTTCAAAATTTGTTTCTTTCACACCGTTACGTAAAGCCACTGGACGGTCTGTATCCAACATCTTTGTTAAAAATTTCTTACGTGAAGTTGGACACGTTAGTAAAGTAATTTCAGATAACGGACCGCAATTCAGATCTGCTATTTGGTCACGCATGCTTCGCAATCATAAAATAAAACCTGTTTTTATATCATTGTAATCACCACACTGTAACCCGTCTGAACGGATTATGAAAGAAATCAATAAGCTTTGCAGACTTTATTGTCACAGAAAGCATCAGTATTGGGACAGATATTTACACTTATTTCAAAACGTGCTGAATGAAATGCCTCATGACTCCACTGCTTTATCACCTATTCTTCTACTGATGAATGAAGAATCACCGAACAGAATCAGAAAGATTGTACCTTTTCAGAATACACGTAAACTTCGACACAAAGACATAATTGATTTGGCTATTAAAAATATAAAATCTGCAGTAGACAAAAGGAGAAAACTACACGGTAAAGCAAATGCAAAGAAATTATATATTGGTCAGAAAGTTCTCATTAAAGCTCATTCATTGTCACATAAGAAGAAACACTTGAGTCACAAATTATTTCTGTTTTACAAAGGACCTTACTGAATCCGACGTATACCACATGATAATTGCGTTGAAGTTGAAACTCTGTGTACTAGGAAGTGTAAAGGACTGCACCACATTTCACATGTAAAACCGTTTATTGAGAGATAATCTGTCTTTTAACTTAGTCTTTGCTATAAAATTTTTCACTTCACGTTACTAGTACTCTTTGTCACACTTAGAAACTATTAACATGCAACTATGTTTTAAAGTTAACTATCCAGTCAAGAACCTAGGGAACTTATTTAGACAAGTAATTACAAATGCATTGTTATAGTGAACAGAGGACACAGTGTTACTGTGTGTTTACATTCTTGCTTGTTAGTGGCACGGTTACGTAATGACTATAAAGGCTTACATACTTAGAACATATACTGCTAATGAGATTTTAATGCAACATTTGGTTTACTTAAAAAGACATTATTTATTTGAAGTACTTTCTGTGAGATTAAAGATGACTTAGTATTTGGTTTCTTTGACAGCCACACGATTATATCACGACGCTACTAATGTGTGACACAATTTACATTGTTGCTTTTGTGCTGTATCTGTTTTATATCTGCACAGTTTTTCTGAATTCTTCTGGAAAGTAAAACATGTTTTAGTAGTAACTTTTGTGGTATAGCTACAATGAGACAGCCTTTTATGTAGCACAACAATACGTTACAGTATAGTACTTTCTTGATCACGGTAATGTACGTAATAACTACGGTATCTATATGCATAGCATTTCACTTTTGTTTATGATGAGGTAAGTACATTGACTTCTGCAGAACTTAGCTTTAGGAGGACGATAACTACGACACTTCCACAGAATTATCTTACAGCAAGACGCACATTTAGCGCTAAAGGACACGTATTTGAGTGATTAATTTTGTACTTAAAACATTTATGTTTAAAGATTTTGAATTACAGTGATACAAAGGTTTTCTGTGATACATTTCATTCCATTTCTGTAATCTGTAACACCTGAGGGTATAAATACATTAATCCTCAGGGGGGGGGGGGGTACACGCTTACTTTGAGTACCATGTGTTTGGCAAGCACAAGGAGCCCCAGCTAATATGGTATTTGCTTATACAACTTTACACATCGGTACTATATTTCTCTAACACATAAATTACACAGCTATCTGATCATTTAACTGAGAGAGACAAACATTTTTTTTACTACGTTAGTAACACATGCTTACGCAATTACACAGTTGGATAACTTCACACTTATGAAATTGTACTTTGTCTGTGAACTGTTCATATTTTTTCGGAACCATTGTGATAGTATGAGAGCTTTGAATGTCGTATTTGGTAGGGTATCATGATTTTTAAAGTACGTTTGAGGTAGATGCCACTGTTGAAATGAGCAGAGAATTTTTTTAGGTTTTGAAATTATTGCAGAAAGCTACGACGATTTTGAGATTTGGCTGAGGTGTTATGATGTTATTATTACGACGGCAATGTGTATTATGCTGTTGAGGTATGTTTATGATCAATAAGCTGACGCTATATGAGGAATTTGATTATGCTACATATTTATAATGGTGAAATATTGAAGAAGTGTCGGCGAATATGTATATGTGTAATAAGGTAAAGAATAATGGGTAGTGGTTAGGGACTCTGATTTGTGAAAAAGGATGTTGGAAACCAAGAATTGTACTTTAAGAGTTATGAAACGTGTGTACATGCGTGAATGTATCACAACAATGCTATTCATGAGATATCGTTTTCTTCTGTAATTTTTCGATGTGTGAAATTTTTTTATATGAGACTGTCACTGTAGCGGAAACTGCTGCCGTAAATTTTTGCGTAAGAAAGCTAAGTGATCTTAATGTAATGCGTTGTGGTGCCCAGCTGCGCCAGCCGCCTGGAGAAAAAGCCATTAGGTGGAGAAAAAAGAGGCCATTATCCTCGCTATTGACATTTCTTTGTAGAAAGCATCGCAAATACGACATGCTCAAACTTGAAAACATATGATTACACTGTGGAGCTCTTAATTTATAATATTTACTGAAATGCCTAATGAAATGACGAGAAATATTTTATGTCCATACACCCGATTATGACTACTGTCTTTCCAGTTGAGAAATTTTTTTACTGCCTTATGAATGCCATACGGCAAGTGAATGATGTTTCATGCCTTCCTTGGTATGTATATTTGCCTATTTTGTTTAATATCTACTTTCTAGCTGCACTGCAGCATTGGTTAATATAAAATTTAATAGATGTACTGATGTAAATGCTTACTGTCTACAGATCCATTAAAAATAATTTTATGATCTACTTTCATAAAAAAAGGGAATACAAATAGACATTTCCCTTCACGGGAATTGCATAAATATTTTTTTAATATTTGGTAACTTGCCTGGTAGAGTAAGTTATTGTGATGCATCACTCTAGTGTTAAGATGCGACATAGGTATTAAACATGGCCATTTTTACTGTAATATTTTTTCTGCTTGAGCTTTGTCATGTTTAGGTATAAGTTATAGCATTTGCTGCTGTTGTTTGCCAGGCATAGTTCTACTGAATTTTACATTGTATTAATCCAGTTTTACTACTGATTTATTTTTCTTTTTGCTGCACATTGGCTCATATTAGTGATAATGTTGCATTTGCTTTGCTAATTTATATTTATTACTGCTAACTTTGTCAATTTGCATTTTTTGTCATTGCTGTTTGTGTTATTTTTTTTGTTCTGTAGCATTGCCTTGTCCCTTAGTATATATATCTGAGCTCAGTAGATTTAAGTTAGCTTAAGAGGGGGTAGACTATATAAGAAACTAACTATGAAGAATAGGGAAAGAATGCATTGAGAAGTTATATGAAAAAGATTTGGGCAAAAATGAGTATTGTACAATGAGAAATATTTATTTTAATAGAGGATATGAACAAAACAGTAAGGTTTAGGGACAACAGGTATAGATAGGACTTTTTGGGAATAATGATGAATGAAGGGAGATCTCCAAGAAGTAAAGAAAGTTTTGTTTGCAAAATACTGCAGTAAAACAAACCCTGTCCTTTCCTTTTATGTTATTCCGCTAGGTATTTGTGTACCCTTGTGTATTTGTGTTTTTCCTGTCTTTATGTGTTTATCTGATAAGAGTTATATTGTAGAATTTTTCTAATATTATGTTATTTACTTTATAAAGATGTTTAGACATTACTAATTCTGTTCTGTTTCAATGCTCACATGTGAAATTAAATAATTCTCATTATTTTATTTATTTACTTACGGCATAATTCTGTAACACTGATGTATATGTTTATTTCTATTCTTTTGTAAAGCCTGTATTACTACAAATGTTATCTGTACTATTATGTTCTTTAATGATGTATTTTGTACCTTTGTAATTGTATTCTTATGTTGTAATTTATAATTATATAGACACCAGTTCTTCAAATTAAGTTACATTTCACTGCACACATTTCTGTTGGTCATAGTAATGCGCAACATACGAGAAGCTGGGGCTGTTTGTGTTTGCACGTGTGTTAATAATTCAGCAAGGGACTGGATAACAGCATTGCTAGTTCTAAGGACATTTCAAAAAAATTTTTTGTGAGTGCACAAGTGGTGGTTCATGGACTTGCTATATTGTCCGCAAGACTCGTTGATGGTGATTGTGCACCTGCACAGTCACAACAGATGGCTGCTGGCCGTCTCTACAAGGACTGCAGTGGGTCTGCACCTTTGGTGGCCCACCAATACCATAATATCTACCAGGACTGCAGTGGGTCTACTCTGTGATGACCTGCCTACCAATATTCTTCAAAACTTCGACTGACTCTGCTGTGGGTTTGCTCTGTTGTGGCCCATTACCTGTCTGCATGTCAAGAGTCAGCACTGTCTTTCCGTTGGGAGGACAACACTACTTCTTCAAGACTGCATGGAAATCCACTACTTCCGTGTGCATTTCCTTTTACTGCTCAGACTTTGAGAAAAAAAAACACTGCAATTTTACTGTGCTGAATGATCAGGACTGTCTTTATGGACTGTGAGAAAATCTTAGCTTTTGACGAACATTGTATCAATAAGTGTGTGCATTTGATTTCTTTGTTATTGTAGTTATGAAATTTTTTTTCAGATCTGTATTGGCCACTGCCCAAAACAATTTGTAAAATTTTTTTGTGGGGAGCATGGGGGCTATGTAAGTAGACTGTTTAGGTTTTTATGTTGGTAACGCCATGTAGTGAGTGCTCTATATGAAAATCACTGACTGTGCTGTGTGCAGTCTATGGCTGGTTTGCATTGTTGGAATTTGCTATTGTAGTGTAGGGCAGTTGGCTATTAACAGCGTGTAGTGTTGCGCAGTTGGAGGTGAGCCGCAAGCAGTGATGGATGTGGGGAGAGAGATGGCGGAGTTTTGAGAATGGATGATCTGGACGTGCGTCCATCAGAGACAGTAAATTTGTAAGACTGGATGTCATGAACTGATATATATATATATATATATATATATATATATATATATATATATATATATATATATATATATATATATATATATATATATATAATGACTTTTGAACACTATTAAGGTAAATACATTGTTTGTTCTGTATCAAAATCTTTCATTTGCTAACTATGCCTATCAGTAGTTAGTGCCTTCAGTAGTTAGAATCTTTTATTCAGCTGGCAGTATTGGCGCACGCTGTATTGCAGTAGTTTGAGTAACGAAGATTTTTGTGAGGTAAGTGATTCACGAAAGGTGTAGGTTATTGTTAGTCCGGGCCATTCTTTTGTAGGGATTTTTAAAAGTCAGATTGCGTTGCGCTAAAAATATTGTGTGTCAGTTTAAGCACAGTCATTTATAATTTTTCTAAGGGGACGTTTCAAGGTACATCTGAAAATGTTCTCTGTATTGTAAACTGTGACGATGCCTAGCACAAGTAATAACGACGGAAATGCTAAACTACAAGAGCAGTTTGCTCTCAAACAATTTCTTCCTAGAAGCATTTGATAGCGCAGGTGGATCAGTTTGCTGGCGACTGGCTGAAGAACACACTGCAGCCAGGAAAAGGCGGCCATTTGTAGGCTGGCGACTGGCTGAAGAATACACTGCAGCCAGGAAAAGGCGGCCATTTCTAGGCTACCCATTACAAATCGTATACAGTTCGTGAGTCCACAGATAGAACCGACAAACTACAGTCAGTCGACGAAAGACGAGACATAATGAGGAAGATGCTCCAACAAGAAAAAATAGCAGAAATACTAAATTTCCCGAACATAGGCGGAAACGACAATGTTCTCCCCATTTGTATGCTCACGTAACCACAACCTGAAGACCTTATGTTGACGTTTTAGATCTAAATGAAATACTGATAACGGCGAGTGAACACATAAACTTTGTTTTGCATTAACTACGAACATGTAAAAGTTTGTTCCCATTATAATTTTTAAACAATTGCCTAACACAGTAATAGCGGTGGCTCGTTTTATTTTACAGGTTACTGTCCCTTGCTGTAGGGGCTGTAATTCTGACATTTTTTCTAAACCAGCAAGGTAACACAGAGGCCACTACTTCCACCACATGAAGTGGATTTAGTGCCCACATACACTGAGCCGTGAACACTTCCCAGTTTATCAGTGGGGGATAATTGAAAAGTATAATTACTATTATCGGTACCATGCGTACAATGGTCGTGCCAGGCTCGCGATATTGAGTCTTTATCCAGTCATTAAAGGCGCGAGACGTGCACGACCTTATAGCAACCGTTATAGTTCTGCATTATTCTACTGTGACACTAAGGGTGATTTCACGTAATGAAAGGGAGAATGTAAAGATTAAAAGACTCATTTATTTAACAGTTGAAAATTAAACAATAATACAATCAGATGGGGTTGGGGGCAGAAGGAATTGAGTTCAGCAACCTGCCCCAACGAACGTTCATAATAAGCCACAATAGCAGGAGAAAAGGAACGAACGATCGCCGTATTATGAAATGTAGTTCAATTTACTAAAGGAAGGGGTTGCAGCCCTGCAACGACCACCACCATGAATCAGCTAAAGACTAAGAAAGATGCTATTGGGGGTCAATCGCTAGGTAGCCTCTTGTAATAAAGGAATGAACCAGCTTGACGCGATACTATTCATACAGGCGATGCTAGATAACTTTGGCTCTCGGTCCGACTACGTTAACGAACATGAATGGGCGCCACACACTCACCACGTGGCGTAGGACAAAGGGCACAAGTTTTCAAGCCAGGAAGACCTACATTCTGAGTCAAATTTTGCACGGGAGAACTGAAAGAGCTACTGCCAGACGAAGCGGGAAAGTGAGCATGAAAGTATACACTTTAGTGCCGAACTGCAAGCTACTGCGACTAACCAACACATCGCGCACATTATGCTCAACTGTAAAAGGAAAACCTA
Organism: Schistocerca nitens; assembly: GCF_023898315.1. Lineage (NCBI taxonomy): Eukaryota > Metazoa > Arthropoda > Insecta > Orthoptera > Acrididae > Schistocerca > Schistocerca nitens. The sequence continues at coordinate 672,484,629 of NC_064617.1, read as the reverse complement.
TAGTCTTATAACCCGTAAAAATTGCGTAAACCGTAATTTAAGGAACGCACATCAGTAAAATGACCTATATGGTTCCCTCTGGGCCGCAGGGTGCGAAGCTACAGTGCACGTCGGCGCTCATGGTTACCGAAATTTCATCTCCTGGAAGCAGCACCTCCAGTCTCAGGCACGGTCATACTAGAACTGACTTACTGCCCCATTGTCCACTATCCACCCGCGCAGGGCAGTTGGCGCCCACCCGCGAAAAAGGGCGCGCACCTGAACTGGCCAATCAGAGGGTCGGAATCTCACAGGGAACAGGGAGGCGACCTCGCGACGTTAAAATCGAACAGAAATATCAGTTACAAGGTTGGTAATGCAAGTTGGGGAACTGAGAACCAGAGAAACTTTGTCCACTACTGAACGTTCAAACGACACCACGTGCTACCCTGGCGATCGGAAAAAGGATGGGAAACGGGAAGCCATCATGGCTGCTATGAAGACTGATGCCCTCGCCCATAAATAAAGAAAATTCTTTGCGTCAAGCTCCTCTCACAGATCAGTGTTAGACAAACTGTAAACATCGTCAAATAAATTAGGCAACCCATAGAAATTATTAACAGGGCCTGAGTTAGTATATTACCGATTACCAGAATGCTGGGATTAGAAATATGAAATACGAGCACTGAATGGTGGATGAAGTGCACGTCTTTCAACAGATCCTTCTCAAATTTTTGGACAGTTGTTTTTCAGATGACGTACTTTATCTGAACTGCAATTTGTTGGAAGTTATGCTGAAGCGACGTACTAAGCACTGATATATGTGGCACGTTAAAACTTAGGGTGACCGCAAGCAATAATTCGAAGGAACAGAAGGGAGGGCACTACCAAACTGTGGACCATTAACCCCCTCCTCCGGACTCTCCAGAATTGAACGCTAGATCCATATCTGTAAACACACCCACGAATACTAAGATAGCAGTACTTAGATCCACTTTAAATTATCCATTGCATTTTGTTTTCTTTCTAAGTATCAAATAATGCCAATAGCATCTACACTACTGGCCATTAAAATTGCTACACCAAGAAGAAATGCAGATGATAAACGGATATTCATTGGACAAATATGTTGCACTAGAACTGACATGTGATTACATTTTCACGCAATTTGGGTGCGTAGTTTCTGAGAAATCAGTACCCAGAACAACCACCTCTGGCCATAATAACGGCCTTGATACGCCTGGGCATTGAGTCAAACAGAGCTTGGATGGCGTGTACAGGTACAGCTGCCCATGCAGCTTCAACACGATACCACAGTTCATCAAGCGTAGTGACTGGCGTATTGTGACGAGCCCGTTGCGCGGCCACCATTGACCAGACGTTTCCAATTGGTGAGAGATCTGGAGATTGTGCTGGCCAGGGCAGCAGTCGACCATTTTTGTATCCAGAAAGGCCCGTACAGGACCTGCAACATGCGGTCGTGCATTATCCTGCTGAAATGTAGGATTTCGCAGGGATCGAATGAAGGGTAGAGCCACGGGTCGTAATACATCTGAAATGTAACGTCCACTGTTCAAACTGTCGTCAATGCGAACAAGAGGTGACCGAGACGTGTAACCAATGGACCCCATACCATCACGCCGGATGATACGCCAGTATGGCGACGACGAATACACGCTTCCAATGTGCGTTCACCGCGATGTCGCCAAACATGGATGCGACCATCATGATGCTGTAAACAGAACCTGGATTCATCCGAAAAAATGACGTTTTGCCATTCGTGCACCCAGGTTCGTCGTTTTATACGCCATCGCAGGCGCACCTGTCTGTGATGCAACGGCAAGGGTAACCGCAGCCATGGTCTCCGAGCTGATAGTCCATGCTGCTGCAAACGTCGTCGAACTGTTCGTGCAGATGGTTGTTGTCTTGCAAACGTCCCTATCTGTTGACTCAGGTATCGAGACGTGGCTGCACGATCCGTTACAGCCATGCGGATAAGATGCCTGTCATTTCGACTGCTAGTGATACGAGGCCGTTGGGATCCAGCAGGGCGTTCCGTATTACCCTCCTGAACCCACCGATTCCATATTCTGCTAACAGTCATTGGATCTCGACCAACGTGACGAGCAATGTCGCGATACGATAAACCGCAATCGCGATAGGCTACAATCCGACCTTTATCAAAGTCGGAAACGTGATGGTACGTATTTCTCCTTCTTACACGAGGCATAACAACAACGTTTCACCAGACAACGCCGGTCAACTGCTGTTTGTGTATGAGATATCGGTTGGAAACTTTCCTCATTTGAGCACGTTGTAGGTGTCGCCACCGGCGCGAACCTTGTGTGAATGCTCTGAAAAGCTAATCTTTTGCATATCACAGCATCTTTTTCCTGTCTGTTAAATTTCGCTTCTGTAGCACGTCATCTTCGTGGTGTAGCAATTTTAATGGCCAATAGTGTATATTTTTCTCTTTCAATGTCGGCAACCCGTGGTCTAGAGGTCGGCGTAACGTGCTGACTGTCTCTCATGCAATCCATAAACTCTCGTCTCGGTTGTTTCACTGTCTGCGGCCTGGCAGTAATGATCCGCCTGTCAATGTCGGTCGATTGAATTTGCACTTATAACATGCCCGTGAATTTTAATATTGCTGTCAGTTGCTTGGAGGCTGATATTCTAGTGGGGCCGTAACTCGCTACCAAATTTGGTGTCGTCCAGGTCCACACTGTGTTACCCGCCAATGAGCGTCTCTTTCAAATTGGATTTAGTATCACGTATCAATGCAGTCGTTGTCCCACCATAGATAAGCTACAATATAGATTTACTCGTCGCGGTCACGAAGCGAACTGGCACCGGTTTAAAAGACAAGTAGCGTTTTATCTCGATCGGCTGAGACCGCTTTTCGGTTGATATCCTGCTGCGTCTAATGTCAGTCAAATACAACTGCATGGCTGTTCATTACATTGTAGGTAGAGGGTCCGATAAGGACCCATTCGCCTTCACCTAATATACGGCAACCGCGTAGTGGAAGTGTTTGCGCCAGCCACGTATCGCGACTTAGTCGCCAATACGTTGAACATTCGTCGTCAAGATATCATTTGAGTTAGCCGGTCCTTGTGGCTCTCTGGTCATGGCCCCTTCTCAGGTATATTCTTTCGCAGTTTATTTCACTTTTTTGGCCCTATGGGTTTTGTTTAAATAATAATAATAATAAAGCCGATCGAGGCAGTAGACTACCGAACCGCGGTCCATGTTCGATTCTTGATTGTGTTTTTTTTTATTCGATATTTCTTTTTTCAGCGTGTCTGTTAGTACTCTGATGATTGAAATACGTTTATTTCCTTTTTTGAGGTGGAAAATCTGGAGGTTAGACTGATAATCTAATAAATGATTGCAGATCGTAAAAAAGCTTTGGAATTATTACAGTATGTATGTCTAACATCTCGGTTCAATTTACACAGTTTTGATAACCATTTTTAACAAGCACAAACAGACTCTCTTGACATCTCGTTACGACCGTTGTGTAACTTAGGGTTGCACTGTGGTTCCAGATCCACATTAAATTCGATGTTCTTTCGCTACCTACTGGAGCACGGTCGACGTAGGGTGGGTCATGACAGAGACGGGAGTCACGTCAGGTTGAGACTTGTCACCAGTAAGCTTCTTCACACGAGAGGTTTTTTTTTTTAAAAAAAAAAGAAATCAGCCAGTCATGTAAGGTCACAAGGCACTAATTTCTTATAGTGTCTGAACTTGAGGTGTAGAAAATGATACTGGTGCTGGACTTGAGTTCGGATTCAGATCTCTCCTTGCACCAGATTTGAACAATTTGACATAGTGCAGTTCTACCGTTTCATTTGTTTCCCCTATGTTCCAAAGTCCTTAAGTTCTCAACGAAAGGGTTCGAATTTTTCGTCATATGATTTCATGTCCGTCCAGGAAACACTAAAAAAAAAAAAAAAAAATAGATCACGGGGTCCCAGGTTCGATCGCCGACCACATTGGAGATTTTTATCTACCCTGGGACCGATTCTGGTCTTCATCATCGTCGTATGTAATTCGCTGAAGCTGCGTCGAATAAAGAGACTTGCACTACACAGCCCGGCCAATAAGGCATACGATCATTTCATTTCATTTCTCCTTCAATAGAGCCTGACTCTTTCATTCTTAAAAAGTTTGTTAATGCAGCCGTTTCATCCATCTATGTTCTCATTTTATCGCAGCGTTAACTCCTTCTTTACCCAAGTATTATAAAACCTAAATCGTTGTTTCGCCTCTTTTTGTGGAAAGCACGCAAATAAAAATTATCCGAACCCCCGTGGAACCTTCGCAGTGTGTCACAACAACAAAGCAAAAAATAAAATATGGATTACGGAGACACAAAGATGCAAAATCCGTAACTATAATATGAATGAGCGCAGCGGGAATAAGTTAACTTCCGATATAACCTGACAACGCTAACGCCGCTTTATCCCCATCATCGTTAACGTCAAAACTGTCTTCCCGAGAATTTTTGACGTTGACGTTCCTTTTCCACCCTGTCCGTTTAGTTGTGTTGCTAGTCCATGTGAACGCCGCCATTTGAAATGCGCTTTGCAATATTTTGACGTTCCTTGCCGTTCCGTGACGTCTAGTGTGAGCCTTTAGCCCTGCTCACAACCTCTGCTTCTGCCGGTGGCGTTGTCTGCGATGTGCCCGGCTCTCAGCCCCACCTGCTCTTTGGCGTTTGATGTCACATCGAGCTCGCTTTGTTTGTGGGATATCTCCTCTGTCCTTCCTCCTGCTTTTCCTTCGCAATCTGCACTCAAAGCACTCGGCCGTGACCCCAGCGGTGCGGCACGGAAATATCTGATTTCTGGTTTACTGTGGAGCTCGCCCGCGCTTTGTCCCTTTGCGACAGCCCTTGTCCTGTCCTAGCGCCATTCTCTCAAAGCGATTTCTTCCTATCTCAACCTGTAACCCATGCTACACTAAGTGTCTAAAAATAATTCTTTTTACGCTTTTAATGCAGAAGGCATTATGTCCCGTTTCCAACGTGGGTGTTACAGATCGATCTCGGATTGGAATACAGAGAAGGATATTGGCCGTTGCCTGTTTATTGAAATCATTCCAGCCAAAGACGTGCCGAGGTGATCCTGCGTCCCTGTCAGAACCGCCAAAGGCACCGCCCCCTCCTCGCACAGACACACACACACACACACACACACACACACACACACACACACAAACACATACATACAGACACACAACATACACGCGCGCGCGTGCACACACACACACACACACACACACACACACACACACACACACACCGAGACACACACGTAAGGAACTATCTTCCTGCAATTCTTTTCTAGGCGGATTTAGCAACTTTTATAATTTTATAAAAACGAAACATATTACGTGTGTCACACAACAAATTAAAGCCGGTACTGAACGACACACCTAACGGATATAAGTCTGCATCAGTACCCCAAGCGTACAAGTTTGAAACTGCAAACTTTTTCGTTAGCTCTTATTACACGATACACATATCGTTTTGAGTCTGCGCAGAAGCCCCATTGGTACATGTTCGGAACTGCATGCTTGTTTACGTCGTTGAATATGAAAGTTAATATTTTTGTAAAGCTATTATTTACTCACATTGAAACTTCTAAGAGGTTTAGGTTCGTATTTATTAAGCAGTTATTGTTATCTTCTCCAATTTGAGTAAAATTACTTTATGATTATGCATAATTACGAACTAAAGCGTTCGTTTTTTATCATTCTGGTACAAGTAAACGATTATCTACATTTAAATTTCACAGTATTTTAGATACGGAGGCAGCAGTTAAATGTCCAGCATTTTCTGTGACAGTCTCCTACTTAGTCGTTAGAAGAAGGGCAGAACGCCGACATAACGGCAGGAGTAGGATCCTGGCAGGTAAGAAGGGGTGGAAGACACGGAGATATACTCCCTGTTAGTGAAGGAGCTGAGGCCCGAAGATCTACAGGAATTTGGGATGTGGTTGGTGTCTGTGAGGGTACTTGTTTTGTTTTGGCTGTGCTGTTTCTCGACTGTTTCCATCTGCTTGGCTGCGCACAAACACCATCTCAGCCTATTCCTGACATGAATACCAGACCATTCTGCTGCTTACAGTAGGGTGCGTCAAGGACAAAGCCTGCAACACATAAGGCACGTGGTCAGAGGAACCGTCATTCATCAGCGCCACCTACAGCGGCAACGATGCATCAGCTTGTAAGTTTTATTAATGTTCACCCTGTATGGTCAAATCTACTAACTAATCACGTAATATTGTTAATTAGCCACAGGAGGCTTATTCTTCTCTGCTTTCTATTCGAGTAGCGGTTAGTTCCAACTGAAAATTGAAAGCATAAAGTACTGTCCAGAATGGCAAATAAATTACTTATCCCTATCCATTTCTTTTCAGATTGCTTCGTCTACCTTCGCGTTTCTCTTGTCATCAATTGGGAGAAATCTCTATAAATCAGAAGCTTTCAGTCAAACAGTTCGCTTACCTGTGAGGCCATACAATGACGTAGCGAGGTAGCAGCATGAACTCCATTGTTGAACACGAGAGGGTTGCGCAGGCGGCAGCTGTATGAAACAAGCACACTGTTGCCACTTAACACTGACGTAGGAACTTCGTTTTACAGAGCTTTCAAAGGAGCATCCGCCTGAGAGACAGACAGGGAGTGGGAACAGACATCTGTAGGGCGAATATCTCCTTTTTCTGACATACTTTTTTTTTCCTTTATTGATTTTCAATTCCCCGCGAATGGGGCGGGCTGGCAGCAGCTTAGTACGCTGCTCCACAGCCTACAGACTTTTTTAAAAACGGAAGAAGAAAAGAAACAAGAAAAACAGGCGATAAAACGGTGACTTAAAGTGTAAAATGACGGAAAAATGCGGAAAGTTAAAACAGAAAGCAAAGGGGTTGGCAATGTTAAGAAAATACACAGGAACCAAACAAGTAACATAGTAGACACACAATTAAAAAAAAAACATGGCGACAGTCTGGTTTCTGTTCGCAAGACATAAAAAATCACACCCAGCGACAGTATGATGGCCGTTCGCAACACTTCCCAAAAGACACACAACATGGAACACGCACTGTAAAACACTCACTGTAAAACACTGCACGAAAATGGCGGCA